>NC_081553.1:39994553-40369553 GCF_963082655.1 Stomoxys calcitrans | reverse complement strand
TTTGGACCGTACTTAGCACAGTTGTTGGAAGTCATAACAGAACACTGCATGCAGCCAAATCGGATAAAAATTGCGGCTTCCAGGGGTTCAAGAAGTCAAATCGGGTGATCGCTTTATATAGGAGCGATATCAGGTTATATATTGATTTGGATCGTACTTGGTACAGCTGTTGGAAGTCATAACAGAACACTGCATACAAAATTTCAGCCAAATAGAACAAAAATTGGGGCTTCCAGGGGCTCAACACGGCAAATCGGGAGATCAGCCTATATGGGAGCTATATCTAACTCTGAACCGATATGGCCCATTTGAAATCCCAAAGAACCTACATCAATAATAAGTATCTGTGAAAAATTTCAAGCGGCTAGCTTTACACGTTCGACCGCTACCGTGATTTCGACAGATAAACGGACATGGCTATATCAACTCCGAACATCGAGAGAATCAAGAATATATATACTTTATATTCGTCTTAGACGAATATTTCGAGGTGTTACAAACGGAAGGACTAGAGAAGTATACCCCCATCCTTGGTGGTGGGTATAAAAATCAAATTGTGTTTGTTTGTTCCGTATAGACTCGAAAACGGCTGAACCGATTAGCTTGAAACTTTCACAGATTGTGTAGCTTGGTCTGGAAGGAAACATAGGCTATATAATTTTTTTTATCGGAAGGAGGCCGGAGCTCCCCCTTACTCCAAAAGTACTACCCAAAAATAAAAGTGGACCGATCAGGACAATATGGGATTCAAATGAAAGGCATTTAGGAGTAGAATATGAATTTCATATTAAAAATTATGTCCAAGTAACTGAGGGGCCGTCCCAACCCCAAAAACCCCCTAAAATAGGTGTATTGGACTAGCGTGACAATATGGGACTCAAATGAAAGGTATTCGGGAGTAGTTAACAAATATAGTCAGAATGGTGGAATGGGCTTTATAATTTTTTGATATCGGAAGGGGGAAGGTGCCTCCCCCGGTACCCTCAAAAATACCACCCAAAATCAAAAGTGGACGTATAAGGACAATATGGATATCAAATGAAAGATATTGCAAAGTAGAAAACGAATATGGTATTAAAAATTGGGACCAAGTATCCAGGAAGTCGCCCTAACCCCAAAACTTTTAAAAGCAGAAAAATTTAACGTCCATATCAATATGGGGCTCAAATGAAAGGTATTCGGGAGTAGTTAACAAATATAGTCAGAAAGGAGGAATAGGCTTTATAATTTGTTGATATCGGAAGGGGGAAGTTGCCTCCCCCGTTACCCTTAAAAATACCAACCAAAATCAAAAGTGGACCAATAAGCACAATATGGATATCAAACGAAAGGTATTGAAGCGAAGAATACGAATATGGTATTAAAAATTGGGTCTAAGTACCCAGGAAGTCTTCCTTACCCTTAAACTTCTGAAAGCAGAAAAATGTAACGTCCATATCAATATGGGGCTCAAATGAAAGGTATTCGAGAGTAGATAATGAATCTGGCACAAAATAGGATCGAAAATTAGGGGAACACCCAACCCCCTAAAAATGCCCTAAATGGGCATATAACCCATCATGACTATATGAGACTCGGTTTATTCATTTGTTCCGTAGAATCAAAACGGCTGAACTGATTTTCTAAAAATGTTCACAAATTGTGTAGGTTTTTGTGGAAGGAAACATAGGTTATATAATTTTTAGATATCGGATGGTGGCGGACCCTCTCCCTTACCCCAAAAACGCCACCCAAAACCAATAGGCACAATGTGGGTATCAAATGAAAGGTATTGGAGACTAGAAAAGGAATATCGCATTAAATTTTGGGTCCAAGTACCCAACGGGCGTTCATATTAATATGGGACTTAAATAAAATGTATTCGGGAGTAAATTACAAATATGGCATAAAAAATAGGTGAGAGTACGCCCCACCCCCAAATACCCCCAAAAGAACATATCAGTCGACCATGGTTATATGGGCTTCAATTGAAAGATATTTGGGAGTAGATTACGAATATAACATTAAAATTTGAGTTCAAGTCTAGGTGGCGCTCTTCCTCCTAAAAATACATCGAATAGGTTAATTGACCCATTATGGCAATATGGGACTCAAATGAAAGGCATTTGAGAGTAGAAAACGAATTTGATATCCAATTTTGAAGCCAAGTGTTTGGGGGTACGCCCTAAATCACCCCCTAAGCTGAACTTCATTTCCGCCTACAGCAATATGGAGCTCAAATCAACGGTATTTGGGAGTAAAGAACGAAATTGATATATATTTCCAGGGCAAAGTGCCGGTGGCCGGCCCAACCCCGCAACACCCTTCAAACGGTTCATATTTACCGACCACGACAATATGGGGCTCAAATTAAAGGGATTTAGGAGCGAAGCACGAATTTGATATTCATATTTGTTTCGAAATGTCTTCTCTAAAAAGCACTTCTCATTACCCTAATTTTCAAAAAAAATTTTCCATCATCTTTACCCGAACCTCGTATTAAGCAGCATATTCAGGAAAACTAAGTTCATTATTTCCTACGATGAAGGTGGTGCATGTGGTGTTGGCGATGAGCTATGACTGGCATACTCTCTCTCTTCACCCAAACAATTGAAAACTAAAAGCTTAATTTACAAATTAATGTTAATTGAACAAAGGATGCTTGAGGGTTCAGGGATGCGTTCACCCGCTAGGCATAGCATGACATGGTATTGCGTGGCATGCTGCATGTCTCAGTAGACTTACGCCATTTGACAAACCCCATTGTTTACAGAACTCCTTTCCATGCCAAAGAGAAGGTAAACCCCCCCCCTCCCATCACTTCTTTGACTTTCAATGAAGACAAAGTCACACAAGTGGCAGATGAATGTTGAAGGTATCATCATTCTTCTCAAACATTTGCAACCCCAAAAGAAAGGAAAATAAAATTGATTTAAGTGCAGCAAAAAAATCCTTTTACCACAAATTGTTTTAAAAATGTTCTTTGCATCGCCGAACCGAAAGAAACAAAAACCTAGCAGAAATTATAGAAAAAAACATTAGCACTCTAACAAGGCATGGAGATAAAGAGAACTAGTAAAGAGGGCTAACGGGGAGGGAAAACAAAGCAGGAACAGACGCCCTTATTGGGGGAAAAGCCATTCACATGAAAAGCTAACGAAGCGAAAATCACTTGTACCACAAATTGTGTGACAGACAACATGGATCAACATTTGTTCAGTATGTTTGAATAATAGAGCGTCCAACAGCAACAACAAAATCAACATCAGCAAGAAAAAAATTTGCAAATTGTACAATGTCAAAACCCAGAGGCATGCCCTGGGCTGTGGTAAGCCCCCTCCCCCCTCCACTACCCTAGCAAAAAAATCTTTTAGTGCAGGAAAACAAAAATGTCCTTGCCAAATAGCGAGACAAAAACGACTACACAAAGGGGCGTATGTAAGCAGGGACGGACAGACGAACGAACGAACAACGGGCGGCTGGCGGACAGATGGCAATGGAGTCAAACTGACAGCAGGGCTTTTTTTTAACCACTCACAACGTTCATACGTTTGTCATCAGTTGATAGTTGTTGTCACAAAATCTGATGTGCTGATGGTTATGTTGATGATGATGACGAGGACGGGGACTGGGACGGGGAGAATGACGACAAAACGATGATGCCCAAAATTCAAGGATATGTTAGGTTGGGGGTGGTGGTGTTGGTGCTGCTATGGCTTGCTGCATGATGAGTGATGAGTATGAGTAGGACTATGATTGTGACAAATTTCCTTAACCAAGCAAACATTGGCTAAAAACCAGATGTACGTGCGAATAAGTTTTCAAGCAAATATTTGAGAAATTGAGGTCGAATTAATTCGACCACATGTCACTCTACACGATGAGCAAGCAACAACAACATTTAAATATTGTTATAGTTGGGGTATCACATTGTGGTGGTGAATGTGAAGAGAAATTTGGCAGGTTTTAGTCTTGCGAAAAAAATGTTGCGGCTTGTTTTCTAAGGTAGGAATACAAGGAAATGAAAATTTTTTCTAAAGCCGAAAATGAAACGAAATTTTGAAAATTTTCTGTACAAAATAAAATTCTAAAAAATATTTTTATAATATATAAAATTTTTTTTGTCCAAATAAAATTTTTACTGAATTTTCTACACAAAACAAAAAATTTTTGAGAATTTTCTAAAAAATAAAATTTTTAGAAAATTTTCAAAGAAATAAAATTTTTTTAAAATTTTCCAAAAAATAAAATTTTTAGAAAATTTTCTACGAAATAAAATTTTTAGAAAATTTTCTAAGAAATAAAATTTTTAGAAAATTTTCTAAGAATTAAAATTTTTAGAAAATTTTCTAAGAAATAAAATTTTTAGAAAATTTTCTTAAAACTTAAATTCGAGGGAGGGACAAGCAGGGATTGTGAGGTTTGATGATCTTCGCCTAAAGGGCAAAAAAGTTGAAAATTAAAAATAAAAAATTTGTTACTTATAGACTCAAAAAAGGTTGAACCAATTTCCTTGAAATTTTCATAGATGGTTTAGAATCCTGTAGTACAAACCCAGGGCAGCCGATTGCACGTACCGGATTGGCGCGATGGAGTTCTTCATCGGCAAGAGCTACCATCTCAGTGTGCAACACACTGCTACAACAACAACAACAACAATCCTGTAGTAAAAATAAGACACATCATTTCTTGAGGGGGCGAGGACCTTTCCCCTTATACTATTGGGTTGCCCAAAAAGTAATTGCGGTTTTTTTATATAGTCGGCGTTGACAAATTTTTTCACAGCTTGTGACTCTGTAATTGCATTCTTTCTTCTGTCAGTTATCAGCTGTTACTTTTAGCTTGCTTTAGAAATAAAGTGTAAAAAAAGTATATTTAATTAAAGTTCATTCTAAGTTTTATTAAAAATGCATTTACTTTCTTTTAAAAAATCCGCAATTACTTTTTGGGCAACCCAATAGTATCGTGTAGTTGTAGTAGTAATCCATCAGCTCCCCTGCCTTTTTATACCCACCACCATAGGTTGGGGATGTACAAATCAGATCATTCCGTTTGTAACACCTCGAAATATTGATCTGCGACCCCATAAAGTATATATATTCTGGATTCTCTCGACACTCTGATTCGATCTAGCCATGTCCGTCCGTCCATCTGTTGAAATCACGATAGCGTTCGAATACGTAGAGCTAGCTGCTTGAAATTTTGCACAGATACTTAGAATTAATGTTGGTCATTGGGGATTGCAAATGGACCATATCGGTTCAGATTTGAATATAGCTTCCATATAAACCGACCTCCCGAAATTATTTCTTGAGCCTCTGGAAGCCGCAATTTTTGTCCGATTTGGCTTATATTGAGCATGTAGTGTTATGCTATTACTTCCAACATCGGTCTACAACCAGATAGAGCTCGATCTCCCGATTCTTGAGCCCCTGCAAGCCTCACTTTTCATCCGATGTGGCTTACATTTTGCACATGGTGTTCTCTTATGACTTCTAACAATTGTGCCAAGTAAGGTCCAAATCGGCCTTTAACCTTATATAGCTCCCATATAAACCGGTCTTTCAATTATCTTTGTTCGCTTCCTAGAGCTTTAATTTTGCTGGAAGTTTTATATGTGAAATAAAATTATGCCCTTCAACTTAATTTAGTTTGTATAAATTTTTAGCAGAATCCATGATGGCGGGATCCCAAGATTCGGCCAAACTTAGCACGCTTTTGCTTGTTGCTCTTTAGCTGGGTTACTGCAACGCTAACCTCACTCTGACTAGGCAATACATATTTCCTACCATGAATGGCAATTCTTTGTCAGCCGTTTATACGTAACCGGATTGACCCGATGGAGTTATTTAGAGGCAAGCTTCTATTTGCCTCGTAATCATCATGATTCCCTTACACTGCTGCTTTTCGATTTCTATCTTCTTTCTGAGGCATAGACACTTCACCACTCTTCTTTTCTCACAATACTTCTTCTTCGCCTAAAGCGTTGATACTGATTGCAGGGTTGCCATGTATACTTCTTTGTCTGTGGGGGAAATTTTGATAATTAATTCTTTGGTAGAATTGTAGGGCTTATTTTTGTCTCCTAATCATCATGATTTCCTTACACTGCTGTCTTTCGATTTCTATCTTCTTTTTGAGGCATAGACACCTCACCTCTCTCCGTTTCTCCCAATACTTCTTCTTCTACTGATTGCAGGGTTGCCATGTATACTGCATTCATGACTTCAATTTCATTTTGACACTCCTGCTACCTTTCTTAGGGTAGGCTTTTGGTACAGATGTAGCGGTATTTTCCAAGGAGTGAGTAGGGGATTGCTATTTCGCTTCTATATCATCGGAATAGGGATTTCATAAAGCAATTGTTTCAGTCAAGTGCACTATGCCAATGCCATTTGTTGCTTTTGCATCTTTTTGACTTGGAACGGCAGATTTTAGGTTTCTCAGTACTCTTAGACGGGTGCCAATATTCACAGAACATGCTAATGAATCAAATGTCGATGAATGCTTTCTATCTACAACAACGTGATCAATGTGGTTTTATATTTCTTGATGAGGCGCCTTGTAATTTCACCATGTTGAAATCTGATGCTGTTACACTTCCATGTTTATTGTCGCGTTGAAGTCTGTTCATTGGCCTCAATCCATCGTCGTGTAGGCAAAATTTTGCTACGATTGAACCAAAGATATTCTCCCTTCCTATCTTGGCATTAAAACCTTCCTATCTTTTCTTCATATATGCTAAACAAATAGCATTAAATATAAACTCATGTTATTTACTATTGTGAAAGATTTAAAGAAAAACTGCACGAGGATATTAAGAAAATACTCCCCTTGGCATATTGTTTTTCAAAATGGTAACGAGCATCATTGCCAACTTTATACAAATCCCCTCCTCCTCTATCGCCACCCTCTGCTTCATCAACAAGCGGACCCAATCATCCCTCTCACCATACTTCAGACTCTTTGACACACTTTGATGAAGGATGCAAAGCAAACAACAAAGT
Organism: Stomoxys calcitrans; assembly: GCF_963082655.1. Taxonomy (NCBI): domain Eukaryota; kingdom Metazoa; phylum Arthropoda; class Insecta; order Diptera; family Muscidae; genus Stomoxys; species Stomoxys calcitrans. The sequence continues at coordinate 40,362,567 of NC_081553.1, read as the reverse complement.
CAACAGTAACAATAACAATCATAACAATAACAGGCCTGACTGCCTGGCTGCAGCAACACAACAACATGAAATAAAATCACAATGTTGCAAAAACAATATGGCAACAGGGCACAAAAAGGGTCGAAAAAGAGTCATTGAGAGACACAGAGAGGGAGAGAGAGATGGGTACTTGTGTATCTTTAAATTTCAATGGCAGTTTTGTGGGGCGGCGGGCGGGCATGCCGTGCATTTGCCAAGAGAACATTCATACATACTCCCACACACACACACACACACTCATACATTCAGATGTTATTGTTTTCTTGCATTGAGCAATAATCTCGGTGACATGTTCTATTAAACTTATCATTCATGTGTCTATTATGTTGCCATTGTCATCATATGAATTTGTTTTAAGGTTCTGCCACAGTGGTAAATTTTTTAGGAAACATATGGGTTATACATATTTGTGGCCCAAAACTACGAATAGTTTTTAAATATATATTATAATATTTTAAAAAAATGGTGATTCAAAGCTTAGAATATGGTTTCAAGTTTAGTACCTTATTCAATCGGTAAACAAGGACGAACAGGCTATCTTTTATATCGCCTAAACGCTCTACACTGATAGAGAAATGACGACATTGTGCCAATACCGTCTGGTATTATTTTGTACGTGTCATTGGCAAATATTTTTAATACCATTTGGTATCAATTCAATACCAGACAAAGGAGGCTATTAAGAATTGAAGGCGTCACATTTATATTATTGTCATCGCGGCAGAAGTGTTGTTGAGCTTTGTCGCCATTATAAAATATTTGTTAAACTAACAAAAAAAAGTTTTAATACAATTTGAGTGCGCAAAAACCTTTTCAAATACTCGAAAGCGATGACAGTGGAAATTGTGCAAATTCTAAGGACATTCTACATCAAAAACATGATAGTCCATTGTGTGGAAAACAGTTCTGTGTTGGTGCATTCATATTAAAACCACTTTTGGGATTCAATGGATATGGATATCAATTGCTGAATACAAAGAATTAAGATTGATCACGGTGTAACATTACTTTCTGTAATTATTAACATAAATAATTGAAAAAAAAAAATTAGTTTAGTCTTACATATATATAAAATTCAATTTGTGTTTGTTTGTTCAGCATAGACTCAAAAACGGCTGAACCGATTATCTTGAAATTTTCGCAAAGTATGTAAGTTGGTCTGGAAGGAAACATAGGCTATATAATTTTTTGATATCGGGAGGGGGGCTTACCTTCCCCCTTTCCCCTTAGAATAAGTTTATTTGACGATCATGACAATATGGACCTCAAATGAAAGGTATTCGGGAGTAGATTACGAATATGGTCAGGAAGTGGGAATAGGCTTTATAATTTGGTGATAACGGAAAGGGGCGGACCTTCCACAGTTACCCCAAAACACCACCCAAAATCAAAAGCGGACCGATAAGGACAATATGGGTATCAAATGAAAAGTGTGCGGAAGTAGATCACGAATCTGGCATACAAATTCATGTCGAAGAATAGGGGTCAATCACGGATGTATGGGACTCGGTTTGTTTGTTCCGTATAGACTGAAACACGACAGAACCGATTTTCTCGAAATTTTCGCATATTGTGTAGGTTGGTCTGGGAGGAAACATAGGCTATATAATTTTTCGATATCGGATGGTGGACGGACCCTCCCCCTTATGCTTAAACCACATCCCAAAATCAAAAGTGGACCGAGCGGTACAATATAGATATCCAATGAAAGGTATTGGAGAGTAGAATACGAATATGGTATTTTGAGTCTAAGTACCCAGCGGGCCCCCTAACCCCAAACAGACATATTAGACGTTTATTTCAATATTGGGCTCAAATGAATGGTATTTGGGTGTATATTTCGAATCTGGCATACAAAATCAGATTGAAGTATAGGTGGTCATACCAACCCTAAAAAATGCTATTAGACACATTATGACAGTACTTGGCTGAACCGATTTTCCTAAAATGTTCATAGGTTGTGTACGTTTTTCTGGAAGGAAACATAGGCTATATAATTTTCAGATGTCGGGTGGAGGCGGACCCCCTTTACCCCAAAAACGCCACTCATATCCGAAAGTGGTCCGATGGGCACAATAAGGGTATCAAATGAAAGGTATTGGAGACCAGGAAAGGAATATGGTATTAAATTTGGGTCCAAGTACCCAGCGGACCTCCCCAATCCCAAAACTCTTCTAAACAGATATATTCGAAGTTTGTGCCAAAATGGGACTCCAACGAAAAGTATTAGACAGTAGATTACAAATATGGCATAAAACATTAGTTCCAAGTAGTGGGAAGTCGCCCACCCCCAAATACCCCCAAATGGGCCTATTAGCCGACCATGGCTACATGGGACTCAAATGAACCGACCATGGCTATATGGGACTCAAATTAAAGGTATTTGGGAGTAGATTACGAATATGACATTAAAATTTGCGTTCAAGTCTAGGTGGGGCTTTCCCTCCTAAAGATACGTCGAATGGGTTATTTGACCCACTATGACAATATGGGGGAAAGGCATTTGAGAGTACAAAACGAATTTGGTATCCAATTTTGGAGCCAAGTGTGTTGGGGTACGCCCTAAAGCACTCCCAAAACTAAACTTCATTTCCGTTGGGAATAAAAAACGAATTTGATATCTATTTTCAGTGCAAAATGCCGGTGGCTGCCCCAGCCCCAAAACACCCTCCAAACGGTTCATGTTTACCGGCCATGGGGCTCAAATTAAAGGAATTTGGAATTACAGCACGAATTCGATATCCATATTTTAGTCGAAATATCTGAGGTGCCATCGCCCCCCTAAAGAGCACTTCTCATTACCCTAATTTTTAAAAACACCAGGAACCGAATAGGGGCAAACATCCCACACATCAATGTGTGCTTTCCGATTTAAGTTTAAAATCAATGATAAGGGATCTTTTTTTTATAGCCGAATCCGAACGGCGTCCCGCAGTGCGACATCTCTTTGGGGAACATATTTTAAATGACCATGCATGACATTGTGCCTCGCAAATGTCGCCAATATTAAGAGGGGATATCCACAACTTTATCAAATGTTCTCGCCAGGATTAGAACGCGTTCAGCGTCATAGGCTACAATGGCACGAATTCGATATCCGCATTCTGAGCGAAGTGTTCCCAACCTTAAAAGATATTAGAGAGTTAAAGAAGGCCCAGCGGAGCGGCTAGGTGAAAATAAAATACAATGTTTTTTTTTTGGTTCATAAAGCCAATAACGGTCTGGTGCTAAAACCAATAACATATTGGTATTAAAACCAGTGCCAGTTTGGTAATAAGACTAGTACCAAACGGTACTAATCATTTTATGTCTCATACATACTATCTGGTATTGTTTATGTACCATACGGTGTTGCTTTATTATTACCGTATGGTACTGAAATGAGCACGTTTGGTATTAACTTTTCTTTGAGTGTAGTGACCCACAAGTCATTTGTTTTCTGATATATGTTATATAGAGGTAATCGAGTTTAAAATACCTTGACTTCAGGATCCACTTTGTACCTATGACCAAATTGCATATCAGATTCATATACTAATCTTAAATCCCTTTCGCTTTTCTTCAAATTCTCAGAGGTTTTTTGGAGGTGGGCTAATACATCTTACATATGAATTATTGTTGTAGACATTTGGCCTTCACCGTGGCGCAAAGGTTAGCATGTTTACCTATGGCACTGAAAACCTGAGTTTGAATCTTGGCGAAAATTACGGAGGTTATTCTCTCAATAATGCTGCCGACATTTGTGAGGGATTCAGCCCTGTTCAACGTCTCCACCAGAGATGGCCTGTAGAAAACGCTGACGTATAATACATATGTACGTCGAAAAACTCGTAAAAAAAATAGTTTTTCACACAGTTTAAAAATAATAAGGAAATCGTACAACCATTTTTAAACTTTTGTGAATTTATGTTTATGCCCGCCCTTGTGCATAGGTTAGGTGGAGCTTCTATAACAGAAAGTGTCTAAGTTCGAAACCTGCCGAGAACATCAAAAACGATTCCAGCTTTTCCAGTTCCCTTCTCATTGAGCTTAAAATCGTACATCACTCATTGATATGAGTGAAGTAACTCCGTTATTCCTTAATAGAAAGTTCATGGGCTAATTTGCATTCCGTCGTAAACATTTTCAATGTAATGATTTTTTAAGACTCGTGTGACTCTCTTGTAAAACTTACATGTCATTTCTTTTTTTTTTCTAATAATTTTATACCACAGTGCTATTGTTGTACTTGTCCTTCAGTTTTATCTCTTCGTTGCTGAGCATCATTAGAGTTATTTACAGTTTAATGCATCGTCATCATCATCATTATTCTAATCGTCATCAGTTGGCAACTGTTTAATATTGGATGGCGTATGCTTGACAAATTGTTGGGAGGGAAGGCCATATAGACTAAAGATTCCTCTCGACATCAACGATGACATCGTTGTCATCTTCAGCGATACCCATCGCCCTGGTACAAGAGGCGCCTTTGGCCATATTTTCATTATAAACGTTTCTTATTGTGATTTTCTTTTTTGTTGTTATATTCGTTCGCTCAATTTTTGTTGTCTTGCTATTTTTTTGCAAAAAAAACACAAAATTTAAACTCTTCTTCTTTATGGCGCTGCTTCCATTGTCGTTTTTGTTTACATTTAACTTTCGTTTTATTTCTTTGATTGCCTTTGTTTGTTATTGTTGGTGTGTGTCATTGTCGATGTCTTCTTCGTTGTCTCTTTGTTCATGCTTCCTCCCTTGAAAGAATTTTGTTTTTTTATCTAATTTCTCATTTGTTGTTTTTTCCGCTCTCTTTATTTTTCTCGTAACTTTGTATATGTCCGGAATCAGAATTGGAGCAAAGTAGAGGAGGCCGGTCTGATGGGTGCCCCCGCTTGCCATTCATTGGTACCGTGGCAATGACGACAACAGCAAAAGGCGAACATGTGTCGCTTTATATCGTTTCTTCTTATTTTTGCGCTGCATCGGAAGTAGCAAAAGAAGCAGCATCAGCAGCAGATGAAAAATGAGCATCAGTGTTGCCAATGTGTTTAGTTTTTCAGGGGTGTGGTAATTGCAGTTTTTCCAGTTTCACCGGATCACTTGCACTCTTGTCGGCTTTTGTTTTAAATAAAAGCAATAGATTGTTTTATTTTTATATAAAAACCCAGGGGCCGAATTACCCCATACCTGAACAAGTAAAATCGACCCAAATCTCTCTATTGTGAATTATGTATCTCGTTATTGAACGGGAATTTTTCAAATTAAAGATGGCAAATGTTTAAATCAATTATTATTTATATACAAATGGTATAACACCCATTAAATATGAGAAGAAATTTCATTCGTTACGAAAGCGCACTCGATCAAGTATGCGGTAGTTCGGCCCTAGGTTCAGTACAATATTAGAGGTTACGGAAAGCGATCAGCCGACTTAAATTGTTTTGTTAGTTACTGAAAACATTTGTCTCCATTGAGCAAAAGCTTGAATCTTAAACAGTAGTGGGCAAATACACACATACTATTGCAAATTACTGTATACCCGGAATCGACATTTCAGTACTATAGTACTCTTTCAGAACTTTCCTACCCGAGAAGTACCGCAGTACCCCCATGACCGATTTAAATTTTTTTGGTAGTTACTGAAAACATTTGTCTCCATTGAGCAAAAGCTTGAATCCTAAACAATAGTGGGCAAATACACACATACTATTGCAAATTTCTGTGTACCAGGAATCGAAATTTCAGTACTATAGTACTCTTTCAGAACTTTCCGACCCGAGAAGTACCGTAGTACCCCCATGACCGATTTAGTACCTTATAAAGCATAACGAATTTGGATAGTTTTCAAACATTTTTCTTTTTTTATTCACCCAATTTGCAAAATTGCCCATGAACATTCCCTTAAGGAACAGCGAGGATACTTCTCTCATATGAATGAGTGCTGTCCGACACAAGTTAATTGGACAAATGATAAATTTGCAAACGGTAGTTTATTATAAAACACAAAATGTACGCTGCATCACTACTGTGGCTGTGATAAATGGTACTCAAAAATTCGTCCTGATTCGGCTTAGCCATGTCCGTTTGTCCGCATGGAAATCGCATATGTTAACCAATCATCACGTAATGTTCACATGTTTTTTTAGTCCAAAGACAAACACTAAGCATTGAGATAAAAATCGGTTCAGATTTAGATATAAATATCCGACCAATTACCATACAGATTAAGTGTGAGATAGCCACTGTGGCTATGAGACTTAAGGCGATGGGAGAATGGATTGAGGATGGGAGCAGCTCATACCATCGCGGTATAATCGAGGCGACGATAGGAAACCTGGAAGAAAGGGAAGTGGTTTCCGACCGGATACCTGTCACGACACTTGAGGTCACGTGCGAGGCATTGCTGTCTTGGACTGACGGAACCCTAGTATTGCCATCTGGAAAATCATGTTACACGGATGGATCAAAGCCAGGGACAGTAAACTAGCCAACAGGGCAATAACAACCAGGACGGTTAGATCAGGAACAGTCTCGCAGTATAAGAAGAAGATAAACGCCTTAAGGGCGTGGGAGACTACATGCATGTAACACTGTGGAACAGCGAAAAAGTCGGTAGGACGACAAAAATACTATGGGGTAATCCAGATCGTGAGAGGACGTGGCTATTACGGAAAGGAAGTAAGGAGGTCAGAATAGCTTTTGGTATCATAACGGGACACATAGGACTACGAGCCCACTTATACAAAATCGGTCCGGCAAGTGATAGCATGTGTAGGACATGTGGGGAAGATGATGAGACTTTGGGGCATTTTCTATTGACCGGCTTACGCGGCTAAAAGACATAGGTACTTAGAGACACTTACTTAGGGATGGAAAACAATAAGGGATTTTGTAAGTAGGACGAAATTCCTAACTTAAAATTTTCTTTTTCGATGTTACTTTTGAGTTTTTAGAGCGCACAACAAGCCTGTTACTGGCTTAGGTGGCCATAGGTGGATTAATATCCGCATCCTCTTCAACCTTACTTAGATTTAGTTCTTATTGCAGTGATTGCTTAGCCTTACTGGCTTAGGTGTAAGTCCATAGTGACATGGGCGGATTAATATCCGCATCCTCTTTTCAACCTCACCTAACCTGGATATAGCTCTCATTACAGTGTTTGATAAGCCCCGATCGAGGGCGAAACGCATTTCACCATAGTTTTGTGTGTGGGGATCTCTGGCTTAAAATCTTTATTTTTAGCAACTGTTCTAAAAGGAAATAATTTTTCATTTTTGGCTGGCTACAAAAATCTCATTGATAACATAACTTTTATTAAAACTGTTTCATAAATTATGAGGGAATGTCCTACTAAATGAAATCTGCTAGCTTTTCTGATTCAAAACCTTATAACTAAAAAAGTAATCACGAAATAATTTCGTGAAAAGCGATCTTAGTACCAACATTTATGTGGCAACACTGTTCGGCATCGTAACAGCATCTTCTTTATAGTTGATGTTTTCATTTTGTTGTCTGCCTTCTCTAAATTTCTGCTGTTTTTATTTTCGTTTATTGTACTTGTTGTTTTTGCAATGATGGATATGGTCGTTCGCTTTGCTTTTCGCTAGGCAGAGCAGAACAGAGAATGTTTGTGTTGTATATATGCGAAAGAAATGACGATGATGAAGTCTTCTTGTTGTGTATTCAAGTGATAAATTGGCAAGCACAAAAGCAATCATAAGATTAGAAATAAAGAACAAAAATAAAATAGAAACGTGAAAAATACAACAAAACGAAAAGGGGGCAGCGGAGAAATTACTGACCGAGACACAAAATTTAGTCGCTTGTAAAAAGGCATTTCAATACTTGCTGCAATACTTTCACACTGCTGCCAAAAACGACGACGACCATCAATGATGCTGATGGAGATGGTTGCTTGGTGGTGGCACTGATGGTACGAAAACCCACTAATGGCCAATTTGACTTTGTCTAAGCACCGACCGAATCAAATCTCTTTTTGCCAGATGTTTAGAATAAAGATTTAACCCTTTTGAATTGAAAGCACTTGTAGTCGGTTGAATGATGATGGTGAGGTGTGTGACATTTGGCAAATCGGTATGTATGTAGGTATTTTTTAAAGATACATTTTTATGGAAGAATTGCAAAGGAATGGTAGATGATGGACATGAAATATTAGGTCGTGCAGAAAATAATTACATATATTTTTTTTGGGCTGTTTATATTTTTGATCCTTCCTGGCAAAAAAAAAGTCCAGTTGACTTATTGATTTTAAAAAGAAGGAGGGTAATTCCGGCAAGTAGGATAAGTGCTCCCAAGTTCGGCATGTACTAGTAGTCGGCACTTTAGTTTTTAAAGTCAAATTACTATGAATATGTAAAACTTTATATTAACAAAATGGTCAATAAACGACAATAATATTCTCGGCTTTCCTTGTAAACAAAAATATTTTAGCTGAGTTTACAGATTACGTCAAAATTTCGCTTTAAAGCCGAGTATTCTGTTCAGCTTTTCAAGCGGAATGTTGTCAAACTCCATATAAAAAAACGATGGCTAAAAACAGGCGCAAAAGTAGTACTCTGGTTGTAGTGAGGAAAATTGGAAAAAAAGTCAAAGTGGCAACACTTGAAAACATTGCCGGCATCATTTCAGTATGTTTTGTTGATTTGAATGGTTCGATTTTATACTCTCCACCATAGGATGGAGGTATACTAATTTCGTCATTCTGTTTGTAACTACTCGAAACATTCGTCTGAGACCCCATAAAGTATATATGTATATTCTTGATCGTCATGACATTTTATGCCGATCTAGCCGTGTCCGTCCATCCGTCTGGCTGTCGAAAGCACGCTAACTTTCGAAGGAGTAAAGCTAGCCGCTTGAAATTTTGCACAAATACTTCCTATTAGTGTAGGTCAGTTGGGATTGTAAATGGGCTACATCGGTCCATGTTTTGATATAGCTGCCATAAAAAACGATCTTGGATCTTGCCTTCTTGAGCCGTTAGAGGGCGCAATTCTTATCCGATTTGCCTGAAATTTTGCATGAGGTGTTTTGTTATGATTTCCAACCACTAAAACGATTTTTTTAGTAGATATATCTAAAAATAAACCGATCTGAACCATGTACGACACGTATGTCGGAAAGCCTAACAAAAGTCACTGTGTCAAATTTCAGTGAAATCGGATTAAAAATGCGCCTTTTATGGGGCCAAGACTTTAAATCGAGATATCGGTCTATATGGCAGCTATATCCAAATCTGGACCGATTTGGGCCAAAATGCAGAAAAATGTCAAAGAGCCTAACACAACTCACTGTCCCGAATTTCGGCGAAAACCGTCAATAAATGACCAAAAAACCTTAAATCGAGAGATCGGTCTATATGGCAGCTATATCTACATCTGGACCAAATCTTCATCGATATAGGCAAAATTGCAGAAATATGGGTTTAACTCAACTCACTGTCCCGAATTTCGGCGATATCGGACAATAAATGCGCCTTTTATGGGCCCAAAACCTTAAATCGACAGATCGGTCTATATGGCAGCTATATTCAAATCTGGACGAACTGGTCAAAATCGAAGAGGGATGGCGAAGGCCCTAACACAACTCACTGTCACAAATATCGGCGACATCGGACAATAAATGAACCTTTTAAGGCCCAAAACCTTAAATCGAGAGATCGGTCTATATGACAGCTATTTCCAAATCTGGACCGATCTAAGCCAAATTGTCGAAGGGCCTTAGACAACTCACCGTCCGAAATTTTGGCAAAATCGGACTATAAATACGCCTATTGTGGGAGCAAGGCCTTAAATCAAGAGATCGGTCTATATGGCAGCTATATTCAAATCTGAGCCAAATTGGAGAAGGGTGTCTAAGGGCCTAACACAACTCACTGTCCCAAATTTCAGCAAAATCGAATAATAAATGTGGCTTTTATGGGCCGAAGACCCTAAATCGGGAACCGATCTATATGGCAGCTATATCCAAATCTGAACCGATCTCCGCCAAATTGAAGAAGGGTGTCTAAGGGCCTAACACAACTCACCGTCCCAAATTTCAGCAAAATCGAATAATAAATATGACTTTAGTGGGCATAAGATCCTAAATCGGCGGATCGGTCTATATGTCTATGTGTTCAAATTTTGACAAATTTTGTTCAGCGATGAGGCTCATTTCTGGTTGAATGGCTACGTAAATAAGCAAAATTGCCGCATTTGGAGTGAAGAGCAACCAGAAGCCGTTCAAGAACTGCCCATGCATCCCGAAAAATGCACTGTTTGGTGTGGTTTGTACGCTGGTGGAATCATTGGACCGTATTTTTTCAAAGATGCTGTTGGACGCAACGTTACGGTGAATGAACACATTTCGAACCGAACACTGATTTTGGTAATAAAATTCAATGATTTGCAAGCGTTGCTCGTTAGTAAGTCTATTCATGATGAAATGTCAAAGCATACTGAGCATCTTTCTCTTTGACACCATGTCTGAAATCCCACGTGATCTGTCAAATACAAATGCATGAAAATCCTAACCTCAAAAAAATCACCCTTTATAACCCCCCCTCCTTGGGTGGTGAGTATAAAAAGAATATTTAATGGCTTGGTGAAACAATTAAAGGTGGTCTCACTTGTACAACAAACACAAATCATCTTGTCATTAAGTTGATCGCCGTTTTCAAACAATTATGTGTGCGTGTATGTATACGTGTGCGTACATGAGCAGAGAATATGAGAGAAAGAAGATAAGAACAAAGAGAATGCAAACAAAAATCTGACATCTTAATACTGCCAAACACGGCCGGCTGTTAACAGCTGTTTGCGTGAGACCACCTTTTTAAATCCGCCTTGATTTAATGAAGATAAGGGAACCTTTTCTATGTACCCTAAAACAGGAAATGTTATTGCCCTTAAGGGTTACCGCAACGTATATTCCAACGAGGGAATGAAAAGGAAACGGACAGTTTTATAAATTTATAAGACAGTACTTCCAATGATTGTATTTCCATATATACGACCACTGAAAGAATTAGTGGAGAGCATGTTGGATCCGCGGAAGATCAGAGACTGGATGGATGGTAAGAGAAACATTTTTTCGAATTTATCACAAATGGTGTGAACAATTGGCTTTCGGAAAATAATGTTAAATGTTCCGTTTTACTTTTTATCAATGGTCATAAATCTCACATGACAATGGAATTAAGCCAATTTTGTGAAGAAAACTTAATTATTGTATATGCACTTCCATCCTTTCTTAAGTCCTTGAAATCCGAATGAAAGAAAACTGTAAGAAGCTGGCAAATGGATGGATCATTTGGATGGAACCTCATGCAAATCAATAAAATTGGATATTTGTTTTGAAAGAAAACACTTTAAGCTATAAGAAAATCCTATCTTTGACAGGTAGCTTGATTACCCACAAAATGACATGTAAAAAAGTTTAAGTGCCGATTGGGCCGACTATTGGTACACTTACCCAATATCGAATAAAAAAAATTTGCTAATTCCTTTCCATTAATTTCCAACATTTTCCATTTTCCACATTATTCCCCTTTCTCATCTTGTGTTTAACGTCTAGTCTATAAAAAAAACTATTAGATATTAACCGTTGGCCAAATTATGTGGGCATTTCCCTGAAACATAATTATTTATGTGAAACAAAGTTCATTCTAATAAAAATAAACACAAAATGGCCAATGTAAACATTCTGCATACGTAATATTTTTTTTAATGTAAACACATGTCTACGGCTAATCACCATAAAAAGACGATGAGTAATACATACAAGGAAGTATTATTGGAATCCCCTTTTGAATAAAAATATGATAGAACTTTGTATATTTCTTTTATAAATAAAACATTTCCGCTTTGTATTAGAAAAAGATGACATAACACTGTCCAACCAACCGTAACAAAAATAGAAATCAATCTGGTGACGAAGGGTTTTTACACCAGATAATAGAACCGAACCCTTTCCGCAGAATTGAGTCTATTCCATCCAGCAGACTCAGGTAAAAATAATTATAACTTGGTTAAAGGAGAATGATGCCAAGACATTAGTCGTCTAGACATCCACGTTGGCCAGATTAAGGCCCAATGTGATACCTCATATTCTCTCTTCTCAATCTGATGAATTTTCTTCACAAAACTTACTTTCTGGTGCCACCCGGATGAAAAGACAGTATCCTGTTTCTACTTTGACATATAGCAGGGTGAAGTGTTATCGAAATAATCGATACTTCCATTAGTATACCCTGGGCTGAATAAACTCCTTAGCACTGCACACCTGTTTAGAACTAAATGTTTGTTTACAAAATGCAACAGTAACAAAAGTGTCCCTTCATCACATGGCGATCCTGCCAGACAAAGTATCACTAGGAAGGCCGGCATACCCGTATACCCGTGACCGAAAAGCCAAAACACCCGAGGTGCGGAAAGTTGGTGAAATTACGTAGGCGACTGCTAGATTTAATAAGGTAGTATCTTCTCAGATCCTCAGATGTTCCTTCTCCATTGACAACAAGCTATCTTTGATTTCGAGGGTTCGCCTCACAAAAGCTTTGTTCGTCACTTCCGGCTGATATGTTCCTGCGACTTAAACATGTTTCCTTAAAACGCTCCTTAATTTCATTAAAAATTTTTCAATAGTGGTGGGTATACGTCCAGTATTGACGCATGAAAAAAATTTGCACCCAATCTCGCTGGATATCCGCTTTCTCGTTTCTCAAAATATCCTTATGTCCAGGAACACAGCATAAAGGCAGGTTATAATACCTCTGTAGACAATTTAAAATCACTCGATAACGCCCCAAAACTTTAGCTCTCATGCTAATGTCAATATAATTCTTCAATCCTTCTTGACTATCGCTGTAGATACAGATGTCAGGTCAATCTATTCCTCTGAATAGCACTATCTCTGCTGCTCTAGTTATCGCAAAAACTTCTGCCGTGAAGAGGCGCATTTGCAAAGAGATGTCAGGTTAACCACAATATATGCCACAAGCGGTCCCATTCTCAATCTTAGATCCATCTGTAAATATGTTAATTTGCGTAAACCTAATCCTATTTCAGCTATTCCGTCGGAGTCGGTATCCTAATATATAGTCCACGGTGCACTATTTCAGTTCTTACTTATTAGTCCGTTTGCAGATTATTCAATGTGCTGTCTAGTATACGGGTAAGGCTGAATGGACTTCTTCGTAGCAGTTTAAGCTACAATAGTCTGAACAGTGTCCTCTCTGCCGACTTCTTTATAAACAAATCGATTGACTGGTTTCCCATCATAACCTCCAGTAAACTTGTCGCAGTAGTGCCCATAACCCCAGTCATGAATCTCAAGGCAAACCTATTTACCCTGTCTACCCTATTTAACATGACAGTCATACGTCATAACTGACCTTACCACCGTAACGGTTGATCCAACCTCATTTTCGAAAAAGTAATGACCCCTCCATACTATTAACCCTACGAAACAGTCACACGTTGAGGATGGATAGGCTTCTCAACTGGATTGTTCGAGCCTCAGATGCGAAAATTTGCTGTATTGCGGTCCAACAAGGTTCTTCACGACAACCCACAAAGTTTTAATTTTGCGAAATGTGACTGCAAGTTTATCACAATTTTTTTGTAGAGAATTTTAATCGCAATACGTTGTTGAAGCGTTTATCGTTCAATTTTTACTAATGATGTAGGTTTTATCTTGCAAACGTCAAAGAATAAAAGCTTCAAAAGTGACAGCTATCGAAATACCGGGTGATTCAAAATATTGTTAGAAACTTCTGCACAAGAATGGGGGTTCCAATCAGATGTGGAGTGGGAGTGGAGGTGAACAATGATAGGCGATGTGAAGTCACGAATGGAATTCCCTGTGTGGATTCTGAGTGGACTGTAATTTAGCGGAAGTTTAACTTATTATTCTTCCTACACAGGGGAATAATATGTCAAATGAAGTATGCCAAAGAAGAAAAAAAAGAAGACGGCAAGTGTTGGGTTATGATATGTACAAAGGTTTGAACTTTTGTTGGGTTGTAGAAGAAGTGATATTTTATATATTAGAGAAAAGGCAAGTGAGCCATCGTAGTAAAATGCTTATAAGTAACAATTCACAATAGTCCTACAATCTATTTCAGGTTAGTACGGATGGCAAAAAAGAAGATATCTTTTACGGTATACAATTCATAGCAATTCGCAATATAATTTAATGACATACAACTTATTCTACGATATATTCTCAATACTTTTCAGATTTTTCTTAATTTAAAGTGACAAATTCAAATTTCTCCAACTTTTTTAGCTGAGTCGGCAACTCATGGGCTTCTACTGCCTTGTTGCTTTTAAGTTGCAACGCTAATATTATTTCGACTAGGCAGTGCACATTCTATACCGTGTACTGCCTGTGTCTTCACACCACTACTGTGGTACAGGGTACTATAACTTAGTGCATTTGTTTGTAACACTCAGAAGAAAGAGAGCTAGACCCGTTGATAAGTTCGACTCAGAATCGCTTTCTGATTCACTTTAGCTATGTCCGTCTATCTGTTCGTCTGTCCATGTTAATTTGTCTACAAACTGCAGGTAGCAATTTTCATCCAATCATCTTCAAATTTGCCACCGGCATTTTTATAGCCAAGAGAAGAAACCTATTAAAATTGGAAACAATCGATTTAGCTTTGGATATAGCTCCCATATATATGTTCGTCCGATTTGGACTAATATTGCAATAATTTGGTCATTTGTTAAACGATTCTCTCGAAATTTGGCAGGACGAATTTTCTCATGTCTCTGGACATTGCTGGTGAATTTTATAGAAATCTACCACAATGTGTAAGAAGTTTGGTCGAAATCGGTTCAGATTTAGATATAGCTTCCATATATATATCCGTCCGATTTTGAGTAATATTGCAATAATAGAGTCATTTGTGAATCGATTCTTTCGAAATTTGACAGGAAGGATTTTCTCATGACTTTTGATATCACTGAGATTTAGATATAGCTCTCATATATATATTTCACCCGATTTTCACTTGTAGATTCACCGCAAGCACATTTTTTCACCAATGCAATACTTTTCTCGACGACTACCACAATACCTAAAGAGTTTGGCGGAAATCGGGACAGATGTATATATATCTGTATATCTCTTATGACAATACACATTCTTATTAAATTTTATCAAAATCGATTCAGATTTCTATTTAGCCCCAAGATACATTTGTACCACCCTATTTGCACGAATAGAGCCGTATTCATTAAAATTTTGAAGACATTTGCTCAAAATATAATACGGATTGTTTTATAACCAATCTGACTTCACCGAAGTCCTCTAAATTATGTTCAGAATAAAGATATAGGTCCAAATTTCCACTTATAGGGCAGGTGTAGTCGGCTCCGCCCGACTTTTTCCTTTCCTTACTTGTTACCGGATAAAATTGGCCGGGGAAAAAGGATATTTTCATATTCTGTGAGTGTACCAAAGCTATCGGCTTGATGTTTTGTTAGAATTGAAATTTAGAACATTTATTCACCAGAACACTTATTTCCAGAAATTTTGAAACTAATTGCAATCCACCATAGTTGAATCACAACACTTTGTAATAAAGACATGATTCTCTAAATAAGATTACAACTATATATTCAGTATAATAATGCCACACTAGATGAAATCGTTTATAAGAAAAAACAAGTAAGAGCGTGCTAAGTTCGGCCGGGCCGAATCTTATATACCCTCCACCATGGATCGCATTTGTCGAGTTCTTTTCCCGGCATCTCTTCTTAGGCAAAAACGGATATAAGAAAAGAGTTGCTCTGCTATTAAAACGATATCAAGATATGGTCCGGTTCGGACCACAATTAAATTATATTTTGGAGACCTGTGTAAAATTTCAGCCAATTCGTATAAGAATTGCGGCCATTGGGGCTCACGAAGTAAAATAGAGAGAACGATTTATATGGGATCTGCATCGGGCTATAGACCGATTCAGACCATAATAAACACGTTTGTTGATGGTCATGAGAGGATCCGTCGTACAAAATTTCAGGCATATCGGATAATAATTGCGACTTCTAGGGGTCAAGATGTCAAGATCCCAGATCGGTTTATATGGCAGCTATATCAGGTTATGAACCGATTTGAACATTATTTGACACAGTTGTTGAAAGTAAAAATAAAATACGTCATGCCAAATTTCAGCCAAATCGGATAGGAATTGCGCCCTCTAGAAGCTCAAGAAGTCAAATCCCCAGATCTGTTTATATGACAGCTATATCAGGTTATGGACCGATTTCAACCATACTTGGCACAGATGTTGGATATCATAACGAAATACTTCGTGCAAAAATTCATTGAAATCGGATAAGAATTGTGCCCTCTAGAGGCTCAAGAAGTCAAGACCCAAGATTGGTTTATATGGCAGCTATATCAGGTTATGCACCGATGTGAACCATACTTGGCACAGTTGTTGGGTATCATAACAAAACACGTCGTGCGAAATTCCATTCCATTCGGATAAGAATTGCGCCCTCTAGAGGCTCAAGAAGTCAAGACCCAAGATCGGTTTATATGGCAGCTATATCAGGTTATGCACCGATGTGAATCATACTTGGCACAGTTGTTGGGTATCATAACGAAACACGTCGTGCAAAATTTCATTTCAATCGGATAAGAATTGCGCACTCTAGAGGCTCAAGAAGTCAAGACCCAAGATCGGTTTATATGGCAGCTATATCAGGTTATGAGCCGATTTGAACCATACTTGGCACAGTTGTTGGATATCATAACAAAACACGTCGTGCAAAATTTAATTCTGATCGGATAAGAATTGCGCACGCTAGAGGCTCAAGAAGTCAAGACCCAAGATCGGTTTATATGACAGCTATATCAGGTTATGGACCGATTTGAACTATACTTGGCACAGTTGTTGGATATCATAACAAAACACGTCGTGCAAAATTTCATTCCAATCCGATAAGAATTGCTCCCTGTAGAGGCTCAAGAAGTCAAGACCCAAGATCGGTTTATATGGCAGCTATATCAAAACATGGACCGATATGGTCCATTTACAATACCAACCGACCTACACTAATAAGAAGTATTTGTGCAAAATTTCAAGCAGCTAGCTTTACTCCTTCGGAAGTTAGAGTGCTTTCGACAGACAGACGGACGGACGGACGGACAGACGGACGGACATGGCTAGATCGACATAAAATGTCACGACGATCAAGAATATATATACTTTATGGGGTCTCAGACGAATATTTCGAGTAGTTACAAACAGAATGACGAAATTAGTATACCCCCCATCCTCCCCCATATGGTGGAGGGTATAATAAAACAATCATTGCTCTCAGTAGTTGATGATGATGAGGAAGTCTATGCTGTGATTGTTTGTGGCGGCGCAAGCAGCAGCAGCAGCAACAGCGTCAGAGGTGGCTGTGGTAATGGCAGTGGCTATGATACCGATGATAAACCCATTTGGATATTTTTGAAATATGATGATGTCTAACCAATGCCGTGTAAGTGAAATAGAATCAAATGAATCACCACTCGTTGTGTAAAAGAAAATGAGAAGAACGAGCAACAAATCTAAATATTAAATGGCGTTTAATTTAGCACACCGAGGCAAGCATACAAAAAGACCTCATAAACAAAAGAAGACAGACAGACAGACAGACAGACATACGAACAGCCAGCCCGCCAGCCATCCAGTGGAGTGCCAATGTGCTTTTGTTACACATATGTACAAACAATTTAAATTATTAATACGAGTAGCACCACTCTTGGGTCTCTTTGTTTATTGGGATGTTTGTACATACATACATATGGACATATATCCAATAATGATTACAGATAAGCTCTCATTAAAGAATTATGGCCTCTTGACAAACAAAACGCCAGCAAAAACTCAATTTAAGATAAACCGACCACACATAAGACATACATACATATGGAGGATACGAATGTTTTATTTTCAATATTGAAGGCAAATAATAATAAATATCATAAATAATTGGAGAAACATTAAAAAGTCAAATAGGATGAATGTCTATAAAGCCATTTTGAAGAAGAGTAACAAAATTTGGAACACATTAGCAAAATCTGCTAAAAGTTTCGGGCATTTGAAATTGACAGGCACTAATACAAAAATGTACCTTAAGGAGCGCAGACGGAGAATAGACGGATCCTCCTCTAGAAACGTTCCTTCACTTGTTGGAGACGCACTTTCCTGGTTTCGAGCCAACGGGCTTAGTGCCCATGAGGAATAACGTCACGGATACACAGGTAACGAACGAGCTAGAAACTCGGAAGGGCGTTCACTGGACACTACATACCTTTGGGCCTTACAAGTCTATGGTGCCCAATGGCATTTACTCCTAGATGTTGCAGGAAACTTTTAATTCTTTATCAAACTCGTATGTCTGTCTGTTTCGGCGTGTCCAAGATTATCCTATGTGGCCCAGTCTTGGAGGATGGTGAAGGGCGTTTCATATACAACGCGAAGGGTCTGCATCAAAAACTCTTCTGGCCGCCAATTCTTAATAGCCTCCTTTGTCTGGTATTGAATTGATTCCAAATGGTATTAAAAATCTTTGCAATTACGCGAACAAAATAATACCAGACGGTATTATTTAAAAAGTACCGTATTTTTTTATCAGTGTACATACCGCTTTCCGTTACAAAAATTCCAGAATTATTTCTAAGATTTTTCGATTTGGGAACACTGTGCGACAAACGAAGAAGTAGAAATCCCGAATTTAGGCCTATCTCTCTGCAGTGTATGGCACTGGAGCTGTCAGGATAAGCCAAATTCCTTGGCGTGGTTCTGGAAAGTTAGGTTAACAGGAATCTTAATTGCCACATGTGTAGATATGTGGCAATGAACATTCCGGAAATATATAGAATAAGGAAAAAGTCCAAATTTTTTACATATCAATGAGTGATTCTCCAATTAGAGTTTAAGCTCAATGACAAGGGTCCTCTTTTTTATAGTCGAGTTCGGACGTCGTGCCGCACCTCTTTGAGGAGAAGTTTTTACATGGCTAGTACCTCGCAAATGTCGCCAGTATTAGGAGGGGAAACCACCGCTGAACATTTTTTTCTTATCATCCCGCCGGGGTTCGAACCCAGGCGTGATTAGCTTCATAGACAGACATGCTAACCTCTGCGCTATGGTGGCCTCCAAGGAATCTAGGATTGAGATTAATGGAGGCCACCGTGGCGCAGAGGTAAACATGTCCGCCTATGACTCCGAACGCCTGGGTTCAATTCCCAGAGTGAACACTAGAAAATATTTTCAGCGGTGGTTATCTCCTTACTAATGCTGGCTACATATGTGCGGTATCCTGCCATGTTAAATCTTCTCTACCAAGTGGAGTCGCTTTGTGGCACGCCGTTCGGACTCAGCATAAAAAATGAGGCACTTTATCATTGCGCTTAAAACTTTAATCGGACTGCACTCATTGATATGAGAGAAGAATCTGATGTTCCTTAATGGAATATTCATGGGAAATTTAGTAAAAATAAAAAGGCGTTTGCGGCCCTTTACTCCTGCCAGGGGCTCGTAGGTAGTAGATGAGGCGCCGCATCTGCTAGCCGGTGACTAAACATGTGACGCATGTGAGGTGCTTGGTGGTATTGTTGGGGATCCAGCCCATCGATCTATACATTGAGGAATAGGCTGAGAGAACATTATATAGACTATATAAGATGAACCATCGAACGGATTTCGCGATTTAGGCTTATAGAAGATTATTTATACAGGTGTCTACGAGATATGCGCAGAGATCGTTTTGAATATAAGTCCCGGCCGAAGAAATTTCCGAAGGTCACTGCTTGTACGGGTTAGTGATCTACTGTCTGGTCATAATCGCTTGGTCCTAGTAGACTTTACTGCGCATTACGTTTCATGGCATTCTCCCCTTGGCAACATTCAGTGGGCATAGCTTTGGCAGAGCAGATTGAAGGCTCCACATTTTTCAAGGTGAATGAGGACGCCCCCACTAGGATTATGAGGACGGACGGAAATGACGGCTTGGCAGGATACGAGAAGCTGCATCCTGGCAAGCCGTCATTTCTTTGGGATCTCACCAACTTCCCATTATTCCCACCATTGACCGACTACCCGATTTCATTATCGCTGAGCGCCGGACGATTATCAATAAGAAGAAGGCCGATTGCGTTGCCTTCGCAGAGTACACCAATCACCGCATTACTCTTAAATTTTTACCAGTTATAAGCGGATCTAAGTTTGTAATTCAAACTTTACCAGAGTATACTTGGATTTATTTCGATGTTATGATCCGCAATTACATTAAAAACCTTCCATGTTGCTCTAATGAATTTGTCGTTTGATATACCAACATTTTTGTTGGCGAAACTTAAAAATTGTCAATTTCCGAGTTTACCATCCGTACTCGATCGAGCTGCTCATCATACAGATTGCTCTTTGCTCAGTCAAAAAACAAAGAACTGATTTTATGTGTGATATTGTCTATGTCAGCACACCGTTGCAAATATTTGCAATCCCATGGGCTTGCTTGGGATTATTTTCTTGTATACGTACAAAAAATGTGCAATAGTGTGAGCATTTTTGCCTATCACTGGTCTATACGCTCTCTCTCTCTCTAGTACGAGAGACACAAGAGAATAATTTTTGATCCTGTAAACGAAAATTCGTTTGCGGTTAACGAAACAATTTTACCGTTAACGAGTTTTTGGTTTTATAACAAAATAAAAGTCCTTCTATCCAAGGTGAAGTTGTTAAAGGGTTTACAATCAACGAAGTTAGTTACACTCAATAATGCTAAGTTTGTGATTAACGTTCAATATGTTGAAGCAAAACTTTGAAGAAACTTTGTTGTAAAAGTAAATTGTTTCTCGCAAAAATGTCTGAAACGTTTTATTTTTTGCGTGTAGATTAGTATACCGCCATGCTATGGTGGTGGATATGAAAACGTCTTCCTTTTTCCGTATTTTGGAGTCATTCAGCTTATTTTCACGCATTTTTATACCCATCACCATAGGATTCGGGTTTATTAACCTTGTTTTTCCGTTTGTTTCACCTCGAAATATAGGTTTAAGATCCTACAGCTGATTATCTTAACGACGTTGGTTGGTTGTGATTGTTAATGATTCAAATTCGTTCAAGTTTAGATATATTTAGCTACCATATGAACCGATCTCCTGATAATACTTAGAAATATTCATCTATTCATCTCGAAATATTCATTTTAGACCCAATTAAGTATACATATATATTCTTGATTGTCTCGACGTTCTGAGTCGATCTAGCCATGTCCGTCCGTCCGTATGTCAGTCGAAATCACGATAGCGGTCGAAAGCGTAGAGCTAGGCACTTGATATTTTGAACAGATACTTAATATTGATGTAGGTCGTTGGGTTTTCCAAATGGGGCATATCGGTTCTGATTTAGATATAGCTCCCATATAAACCGATCGCCCCTGGAAGCCGCAATTTTTTCCGATTTGGCCGAAATTTTGCATGTAGTGCTCTGTTATGACTTCCAATAATTTTGGCGAGTACGGTCAAAATTGGTCTACAACCTGATATAGCTCTCATATAAACCGATTTCTCGATTTGACTTCTTGAGCCCTTACAAGCCACAATTTTTATCCGATTTGGTTGCAATTTTGTATGTAGTGTTCCGTTATGAATTTCATCAACTGTGCCAAGTACCTTCCAAATAGGTCTATAACCTGATATAGCTCCCATATAAACCGATCTCCCGATTTGACTTCTTGAGTCCTTACAAGCCGCAATTTTTGTATATATAATTATAATTATTTTTTAAATTGCAACTTTTAACCCCAAAATTTCATATTTTAAACAATGGATGTGATTTTCAGAATTTCTGAAGTCACAACACAATTTTGTAATTTTTTTTTTTTCAAATTAAATCTCCTGAACACCAGCATCTTCACTTATGCTCACGCGAGAGACAATACAACAACAAAGAATGTTTTTTAATAACAAATACATAGTAACACGCACCACACCGAATCGCATCGCGTGTAATTGTTGTTGACAAATAAATAAAAATAAGAAAACATAAAACCAAAATAAAGCGGGTGCGTGTATAATTACCACCGCACACCACACGGTAGGTAACAAAACAACAATAAGAATAAATACAACACCAGAACACAGGGACACACAGAGAGACACTTACCGACACCGTATTTGTTATTCGATGATTTCCACATTTTGCTCCCCTTCTTACGCTCTGCGTCTACAGGTCTGTCTGGCGGTCGGTCTTACGGAAACTCAATCAAACAAAATCGTTGATGTTGACGTTTATGTCTGCTGTATGACTATTGCTGTTGTTGTTGTTATTATTTTGGAGTTGTATTTTAGATGGAGGCTGAGACTACAAAAAGAGAGCCACTCGACAGCTTCAGAGAGAGAGAGCCTCGGTGGCAGCAGCACAAGCAGCGACTGAAACAGCTCTAAATTATTGTTATATTTTTGTTGTTTTTCTCACTATGTATTTGCAATTGAAACAATGTGAGAAATTTCTTTTGTTGTTGTTGTTTAAATAACAATTGCACTAAGAAATAAATACCTAAATCCACTTCATTTTTTTTTTCTTTTTTGAACTGAGTTGTGGTGTAGTGGTAGTAGGTAGGTAGGGTAATTAAAAAATATTTGCTATGGAGGGCAACACCATTTCAGCTGTAGCAGAGACAAGAAACTTGAACTTATTTTGAGAAATTTTTTGTAACATTTTTTCTTTGTTTGCCCTCTATAAAAATTGCTTTCTTTTGCAAAAGAACCACATTTTCATATGCGCTTATTGTTGGTGTTGCTTTTTGGGGTTCTGGTGGTGGTAGCCGCCCAGAGTTGTGGTGCTGCTATTGTTGTTATTGGGTGGTGGTGCGTTTTTTCTTCGCCAATTTTGCACTTTTACTTTTTCTTACTACACACACCGTGTGCGCACAGCCACACACCTTTTATTACTACTACACTACGCCTTTTTTTCTGCCAAAGAAGAAGCAGAACAGGATTTTTTTATATTTTTTCAATGTTGGATTGAAGGATTTGGCAGACTTTATGTTGACTTTGTTGTACGCATATTTTTTAATTTTTTCACTTTTTTGCTTAATTTCTTTAAACTTCCAAATAATTAACAAAAGACAATGGTTTAAGCAACACCACACAATGGATGTTGTGTGGCGATGAAAATGAACACTTTTGGCTAACAATTTTTATTATTTTTTATCACAACCGCTTTAATCGTTCGTTGGACTACAACTGCGCGTTTGAAAATCGATGAAAAATTTGCCTGCTCCAAGTTGGCCGATGAGCGGACAGTCGGTCTCGTTCGTTGTTGTTTTTCTACACCACCACCTCCTAGGAGGAGAGTTTTGGATTTTTATTAGTTTTTACACACTTGCCTGGCGCGGAACACGCACGCAAGAACGAACACACACGTACTTCTTGACTACTACTTCCTCTTTTGTTGTTACTTTTGTGTTTCTCGTCCGCCACCACCTCAACTTCCTTTTTCTGTTTTGTGTGTGTGTGTTTGTTGTTATTACTATTGTTGTATTACATTGAAACGGAAAGAACCCCACAGAAAATGCAAAATCTTCTCTTTAATATGTTGCTCACATACATTTCTTCCATCATCACTAAAAAAGACTAGATGGTTGGCTGGCTGACTGAATGATTGGATTGACTGACTGTGTGCGTTTTTTGTTTGGTGTGCTTAACAGTGAGAGGGGGAGGAGACGCGCCACTTGTTCGTTTTCCGTGTACAATACGACTTAACGGCACGAGCTGAGAATATAAACTGATTTTTTGGGGAGTGTAATTTTACTTTTGTTTATTCGTACTGCTCATGTAATCGTTGACTGCGCAGCAGCTGTTTTCCAACAGCATTGGCCAATTTGTTTGACATTTGCGAAACAACAATAAAGGTTCTAATAAGATAAATAAGCGGGAAATAGGAAATAGAAACAAAACAATAACAGAGTTGTATTAAAAAGCCACAACAAATCATTTATCGATAATTCACAGATGAACATATGGGATGATTAAAGACCGTTACGAAGCAAAGTTCTACACTGCAAAGCAATTGTTGCGTTAAAGTGCTTTTGGTAATTGAAATTTGCATGTTACCCTGTTGCAAATAATAAGACAAACAATTTTAAATGAAATCAAAAATAAGTATGGAGAATAAATGTTCGGCATTGTGAATGGAGTATGACAAAACCCCTCGAAGATTTTCAGAATGTTTTATCGAAGCGAAAAATTAAAGAATGCATGAATTTATTACAAACAAAATACATTATTTATAATTAATGATGTAGATCAGTTGCGATTGCAATTCGGGCCATTTTTAGTGTGGCTTCATATAAACTTGACCCCATTTTAACATCTAAATACCATATTGACCACACCAATTATCCGAAATGCTTGCTGTGTTTTTGTTTGAGTACTAGATAGACAAGCCTTGAAGAGCAAAAACATAACGCAAACAAGTTTCCACAGAGCTGCTGAAAGGTATGAGGAGAGAAGGCACTGATGTTGCGCTCATTCAAGAACCGTGGTTACGAGGCAACAAGATTCGTGGAATCAGATCACGAAATCTGAATCTCGAAACGCTTGTGACGATAGTGATTATGGACTGGGACGTTTCCACCCAGTGCCCCTTTTTGGATCACTGTACGAAATGTTTTCAGGTCGAGCACGAGAGGTGCAGGAGGATACCATGCAGAAACCCCAGGAGGACCGACGGGGGGAAGTTCAGGCAACAGAAGGTCCCCCAGGGGCCTCTGGAGAACGCAAGGGAACTGGAAGCTCAGTTTGCGCAAAGTGCACTCGAAGGATCTTATCAAGCCTAGGTCCCTGAGGAGGAAGACGGGACTTACACTGAGAGTGGGCAAGAGACGGTGGAACTTTTGATGGAGGCTCTTTTCCCAGGTGGCCAGGAAGTAGTCGGCGATCAAGATATCGCGATACCCACATATGTGGGCCTTTACGGATGACCTCATCAGGGTCATCGTTGACGAGGAGAAGATAGCGTGGGCGGTCCACATTTTCCGGCCATTTAAGTCGTTCGGACCTGACAGAATTATGCCGTCACTGCTGCAGGGGTCCCTTGGAGTCACCCTGCCCTGGCTCGAGCGGATCTTCCGAGCGAGCCTAACATTTCATTTTATCATTCACAATAAAAGTATTTCCGCAGTTGGCCACCCTAAAATGTGGGAAACATATCATGCAATGCTTAAGCTGGCACTAGTAATGTATCCAGAACATCGTTGTCCTAGATAGACATAATTTCCATACAATTTTCGTTGCACTGCACAATCTGCACAAAAAATCGTCATATTAAAGAAAAAAATTTACAAATTAAGAAAAACCCGTCCAAATTCTTAAAAAAATGTAGCACAAATCGTCACTCTTATACTAGTCCTAAACCCCGTTTACACTGTTCATTAAATCTGGATTTAAAGCTCTTCTTAGCTGATTTATAAAGAGAAAACAGATGATCGAGCCATTAAATCCGGATTTTTAGAGCAGTGTCAAAGGGGCTTTAACATTTAATCAACCATGCGGGTTTGTCGAATCAATTCAACCATAAACCATAATTCTGAACTTTTTTTTCGATTTCAATACAAATAAATACCGAAAAAAAGGTCAACTTATAAAGGGATTCAAAATTGTCAAGCGCAAAGTTGTAAAATCGTTAGGTCTGGCAGCCCTGTATGAAGTATTAAAATAAAACAGGACTACCATCCCACATTAATGCATCAGATGATACGTTACGTATGGCAGTAATCCAAATAAGAAATGTTATTGTTTATCGCTGTCATCGACAGCCGGAAAACAAATCGAACTCCAACCGAACTCCAGTTGCAAACTCCAACAGGTCAATAGAATATAATTTTTAAGTTTTAACTTTGCCAAAATGTCGGATTCCGACGATTGTGATTGGTTTGATAAAGATGACGATGATCTGATGAGAGATTTGCAGAGGACCATAAAAGCGAAACAAGCTGAACGAATGGAGGAGCACATAAAAGTGCCAACAAATACTTTGGGTGAGTTAAAAATACAATAAAAAAGAATTTGGTGAATCAGCAGAATAGCTGAACAGCTTTGAACTAATGAAGGGAATGAATGCCTACTCTATAAAAGCCATGTTTCCCGGGACTTTTGGTATGTAACATGTAACCCTAAGGCTGTAGCCTTTAGCCAATGGCTTCCATCAGGTGGAACTGGTGTTTTAACCGCCTGCGATTGGCATTTTTTTTCCAGTAGCCATTCCATTCACCACCAAATATCGTGCCAATGCCTAGATGTGCAGCTTTCTTGCAAACTATTTGCAACGGTTTGCAAACACCACTAGGGTTTAAACTCTGAGCTTCGATTTGTATGGCGTTCATCGTCATCGCTAGACGCTCTTCTGAAAGCTACCGGGGGCATCCACAGATTGTGGATAGTGAGATGCTCAGTTTTCGGAGTAGCTGCAACTGCAGTCGCGAACAATCAGCGGTATGGAGTGGAAAATCTCAGTTAGAGACCGACAGAACCGGCTCTTCTTCAATACTTACTGCCTATGTTGCTCGATACGACAAGGCTAGTTATTATTGACGCCTTTAAATATCAAATAGCCTTCACATGCCCATGACGATCGGTCCTATGGACAAGAACCTTCGCTACCTTCACGTCTAAATGTGGCTACAACAACAACCGCAACACATTCACCTGTTTATATGTCCACCTAATCTAACTAGACTGCTACCAGATCACTATGGACGCGAGTTGTAGAGTTTTTAGATCAGTTAAAGAGAACCGAGCAAATCAATGAAGGATGAAAACCCAACATACTGTTACCACAGCAATCAATCCCATGGCAGCCGGTATGTACAATACCCGATGAAATCCTTCATCGGCAAGGGATGCCTCCTCAGTGTACAACATACTGCTACATCAACAACTGTGAGCACTACACAGGCTGGAGTAGTGAGAGCCGATTTATGTGGTGTTCATTGCTGTCACGAGAAGCTTAGCTTCGAGTAACCGTCCATAGGCTGGGGCTGTACCGAATAATCAGCGGTATCGAGCGAAGAGTCTCAGTGAGAGGCCGGACAGCAACGGTTCTTGCACAAATACTGAGTGCCTATGATGCTGGATATGACAAGTCGTGTTATTGACGCCTTTAAAAAACCAATGGCCACCCTGTTCCCCGCGGCGATCGGTCCTTTGGACCATAACGAGCTTACTCACCTACAAGAGCTTGACGAGGATCGCCACCTCCACCTGATAATGTGTCTACAATAACAACAACTACAATTTTAGCTTAATATTATTATTAAAACCCAAACCTCTTTTCTATCTTTTTCACAGACTCCTACATCAAGGACCTCACTATAAAAGCATCGTCACATAAACGCCAAAAGACAACAAAAAAGAACCTGAATATTGTGGAACTACGCAAAATAGCCACACAATCACCTTTGGATATGTTTCTACATACACAGACATTAGAATCCGATTTTTATTCCGATCAGATACTACCCAATGACAGTCAGGAGAGAGTTATGTTATACACAAAAATATTGGCAGCTATGTGTCGCCTGGAACTGTCAGGCTTTCATAAAATTCTTAATCAAGCTGTGGCTAGAAATCTAATGCTGCAAGACCATTATCGTTTAATGGTGGCCAAATTGTTTTGTAAGCGTTTCAAAGACATGTGGAAGCAACAAAAAGAAATGGAAACATTTCTAGATGATATGGGAACCTTATTGGTACAAAGTCACGAAAGCAGCAGCGAAAATGCTATCTTTAAAGATATTTTGAATATCATAGAAAAAAGTGACAATGATAACGCTTCATGTACATTGCTAAGGCAGCAACTAAGAGGTCGTCTAGAGGAGACTTTAAGCAAACAAATGGTGACAGATGTTACTCCTGATGAAATTTATCCCACAATAGAGGACTTAATGAGTCAACCTCTGAAACTGGAAACTTCCTCATCATTGACGAATGCTTCCGCAGCCGTCCATCACTATCTGCAAAAGCACATGCAGTTCCTTAAAGAAGACTTCCTTTTACCTCTACGTGATTGTGTGAAATTTGTTAGGAACAAGACTTTACCTAACCCCCAAATGGCCGATAATTTCCATTTATTTGAGGATGTTTTTATTGTTTTAAATGAACAATTTCTGGATGCAAATCGTCATGAATTGATATTTGTTGACATTATGGGTAAACGTCGCGATACCCTGGAGGAGGAAATGCCGCAAATGTCCTGGGATTTACAGGAAAAGTTGTGGAAAATTAAAACAGGCACCTTGCTTTGCTTTACCACTTCCAGAGATTTCGAAAATTTGATTTTGGCCACCGTTACCTATACAAGTGCAGATTGCCTAAAAGAAGGTTATGTGAGTAAAATGTCTTAAATTTAAAGAAACCAAACTAAAGCATACTCTACTTACAGATTGGCATAGAAATCGCCAGGCAGCATAATATAGGCAATATTTATAAAAGACCTTTGCTTATGTTTGAATCACCCGCATTCTTTGAACCCTACCATAATGTTTTTAATTATCTGAAAAACTGCTGCATTAGCGATTTTCCCATGAAGCAGTATATCATTGAGGGCTGTAGTGAGCCACAAATTCCCAAATATTTAACCCCAGAAACCATATACCAATGTGGTGGCATGAAATTTCATCCTTTGACAGAATTGCCCGATAATGGTTATCTACAATTAAACCCTTCACAATTGGAGGCCTTTTCGAAAGCCTTAAAACAAGAGTTTGCTTTGATACAAGGACCTCCTGGTACCGGCAAGACCCATCTTTCGGTGAAAATTGTGCAAACCTTAATTGAGAATGCCGAAACTCCTTTGATCTTAATCACCTACACCAATGAATCGTTGGATAAATTTTTGGTGAAATTATCCACATTTACTGAGAACATTGTACGCTTTGGCAGTCAAACCCGCGATCCTCTTATAGCCAAATACAACATCAAAGATGTGGTGGAACATTCATTGATTAATCCCAAGCTGAAACGCTTGTACTATATGTGTAGCAATGAATTTAAGGATGCTTTTCAAAAGCTACAACATCAACATCGGGAATTTGATGGCTCCGATGAAGCCTATCAGCATATACTGCAAGCCCAGAAACATTTGACCGAGGTTGCCGAAAAGTTGAGAACTCTAAAGACCATGTTTCAATATTATGTGGCAAGGGAGAAATCTATAATTGGCATGACCACAACGTGTGCGGCAAAGACCAACTATTTGTTTCGTTTGCTGAAGAGCAAAATTGGTAAGAAATCTCTGGGAATTCAAATGTAAATAATAATCTGTTAAAACTATTCCTTTTGTTTTAGTAATTTTTGAAGAAGCTGCCGAAATTCTAGAATCACACATTGTGGCCTGCCTAACACCCTATACACAGCATGTCATCATGATCGGTGATCATCAACAATTGCAGCCATACACCTCCAACTATCAATTACAGCAAATGTCGCACATGAACATTTCACTCTTCGAGAGACTATTCAAAAATCATCCAAATCCTATTGC
This sequence comes from Stomoxys calcitrans, assembly GCF_963082655.1. Lineage (NCBI taxonomy): Eukaryota > Metazoa > Arthropoda > Insecta > Diptera > Muscidae > Stomoxys > Stomoxys calcitrans. Next base: position 40,332,989 of record NC_081553.1, on the reverse strand, counting down.
ATTAAGAACTCAATATCGTATGCATCCAAAAATTGCAGATCTCTTGTGCAATACCATTTACAAAGACCTGGAGAGCGATGCTAGTGTATCAGAATATCCGGCCATAAGACAAATGTCAACGAATCTCTTTTTTATGACGCACAACAAAGCAGAGGCAAAGACTGAACATGATTCGTCGCTATACAATTCATACGAAGTAACTCAGGTGGTGCAATTGGCTTTGCATTTGGTACAAAATGCTTTATATGATGTTGGAGATATACAGATTCTAAGTCCCTATGCTAGGCAAATCGATATGATAAGGAAGCAGGTATTATAAAGGAAAAAACCTACCAAAATATAGTTGAATTATTTTTAATTTTTTCTTTTTTTTCAAGTTACAACAGCACAGTGCCTTGCAGTCATTGAAGGCCTGCACAGTGGATAGCTTTCAGGGTTTGGAAGCCAACCTGGTCATACTCTCTTTGGTACGCAGTAATGGTTCATCACAAATTGGCTTTTTGAAGCAGGCAAATCGCATATGCGTTGCCTTATCCCGGGCCAAACATGGCATGTTTTGCATAGGCAATCTGGAACTGCTTAGTAAATGCAGCAACATTTGGAAGCAGATAGAGGAGAAACTACGCCAACATCAAGCTGTGGGCGAAAAATTTCCCATTGAATCGGAGAACTATTTCTATGATAAATAAATTGGACATAACCACCCATCGTTTTTAAGTTAAAATGATAACATATCAAAGATTAACGAGACTGATTTAAATGCTCTTTCCAAATGCGTTTCCCCCACCTTTTTTTTAAGAAAGAAAAACAATTTGTACTTATTTTTACATATTAATTTTTTTTATTATTATTTATTATTCCTTTCACTTCCAGATTTTCTTTTTTATTTATTTTGGTAATACAGATTTTTGTATTTTTTTTTATTATGTTGGTTTTATTATTTGTAAACGATTTTTGTCTTGTTATTGTAAACTACATCGCAATCATTTACGTTAGTTTTTTGTTTTTGTAAATCTTAAAACAAAGATGAGTAAAAGTAATAATCGCGTTTTTTTTTCAATTTTGTTATTGTTTCGTCTCGAGTTGTATTTTGAATATTAATTCATATATTCATTGAAATAAAGTTTTTTTGTTTTAAAAACACGAATTGTTTTTGCGTAATTTTGAAAATATTTTTATGTAATGCGACCAAAATGTTGGTTGACATGCGTTGACAGTGCATACAATTTGTAAATGTTGTCAAATCGAAATCGTTTTGGTCATTGAGATGATAGTAGGATGGAAAAATGGGAAATGAGAGAGGACAATAAGGGAATAGGGGAGTTCTGAAGTTTTAAAGAAAATCTTATATTTTAAGTAATTTTTTGAATAAAGATTTTTTTTTAAAAAATCCTTGACGATTGTTAGACGAAGTCTATCGAAATATCGGAGTAAAAATAAAAAAAAAAAAATACAAATACAAATACAGGTTCGTACTTTTATTTCAAGTGACCTGTAACAATCCACACATTTGCTTGATAAAGGTCAATTGAAACATATCTTGTCTCTTAATTTATTTTTATTCCGAAATTTCGATAGACTTCGGCTAACCCATAATCAAGGATTTTATGTGATGCTGTTTAATTTAGTGTCCGCTTTCAACATCACTTCCAATTCTTGAACAGTCTGGCGAAGTTAAGCAAAATATCAGCATATATTAAAAATTACTAACGTTTGTTTTTAAATAAAATAAAATCATTGATAAAGGTTAGACAAACTCAATCGAGATATAGGAATAAAAAATAAATGAAAATTATTTTTTTTTTTCAAATGACTTTCATAAAAATTTAATTTTTCTTGAAAAATTGTCATAAAAAAAGATATGTACTTGATTTTTTTTTTTTTTAGTTTTAGTACACATTCCATTGGGAAAGTGTACTAAAACACTTTCCTTTGGGAAAGGGTATTTTTAGTACATTTTCCTTTGGTAAAGGTTTGTTTTGGTACACTTTTTTTTGAGGAAGGGTAGCTTTTCCTTTAGGAAAGGGTAGTTATAGTACACCTTTCTTAGGGAAATTGTTATTTTTGTACACCTTCCTTTGGGAAAGTATATTTTTAGTACTCTTTCTATTGGGAAGTGCCGGATTTAGAACATTCTCCTTTGGGAAAGGGTAGTTTTAGTACACTTTCCTTTGAGAAAGGATAGTTTTAGTACTCTTCCTTTAGTAAAGGGAAGTTTTAGTGCACTTTCCTTTGGGAAAGGGAAGTTTTAGTACACTTAACCTTTGGGAAGGGTTAATTTAGGTAAACTATCATTTGTTAGTACACTTTTCTTTGTGAAGGAATAGGAATAAACACTTTGCTTTGTGAAAGAGTATTTTAGTACACTTTCCTTTGGGAAAGGGAAGTTTTAGTACGCTTGCCTTTGGGAAAGGAAAGCTTTAGTACACTTGCCTTTGGGAAAGGAAAGGTTTAGCTCACGGTCCTTTAGGAAAGGGTAGTTTTAATAAACTATGTTTCGGGATGGAAAGTTTAAGTATACTTTTCTTTGGGAAATGGTAATTTTAGTACACTTTCTTTTGGGAAAGGGTAGTTTTTTTAGTACACTTTCCTTTGGGGAAGGCAAGCTTTAGTACATTTTCCTTTGGGAAAGGGTAGTTTTTGTACACTTTCCATTGGGAAAGAGTATTTTTAGTACATTTCTCTTTGGAATAGGGTTGTTTTAGTGCACTTTCCTTTGAGGAAGGGAAGCTTTAGCACACAAGACACTTTTCTTTGGAAAAGGATTGTTTTAGTACACTTTCCTTTGAGGAAGGGAAGTTTTAGTACAATTTCCTTTGGGAATGGGTAGTTTTAGTACACTTTCCATTGGGAAAGGGTAGTTTTAGTACACTTTCCATTGGAAAAGGGTTGTTTTAGTACACTTTCCATTGAGAAAGGGTAGTTTTAGTACACTTTCCATTGGGAAAGGGTATTTGTAGTACATTTTCCTTTGGAAAAGGGTTGTTTTAGTACACTTTCCTTTGAGGAAGGGAAGCTTTAGTATACTTTCCTTTGGGAAAGGGTAGTTTTAGTGCACTTTCCATTGCGAAAGTGTAGTTTTAATACACTTTGCATTGGGAAATGGTATTTTTAGTACATTTTCCTTTGGAAAAGGGTTGTTTTAGTACACTTTACTTTGAGGAAGGGAAGTTTTAGTACACTTTCCTTTGGGAAAGGGTAGTTTTAGTACACTTTCCATTGGGAAAGTATAGTTTTAGTAAATTTTCCTTTGGGGAGGGTAGTTTTAGTACACTTTACATTGGGAAAGTGTAGTTTTAGTACATTGTTCTCTGGGAACGGGTCTTTTTAGTACATTTTCCTTTGGAAAAGGATTGTTTTAGTACACTTTCCTTTGGGAAAGGGTAGTTTTAGCACACTTTCCATTGGGAAAGGGTTGTTTTAGTACACTTTCCTTTGGAAAAGGGTTGTTTTAGTACACTTTCCTTTGGGAAAGGGAAGCTTTAGTACACTTTCCTTCGGGAAAGGGTAGCTTTAGTACATTTTCCTTTGGGAAAGGGTAGTTTTAGTACACTTTCCATTGGGAAAGGGTTGTTTTAGCACACTTTCCTTTGGAAAAGGGTTGTTTTAGTACACTTTCCTTAGGAAAGGGTAGTTCTAGAACACTTTCCTTTGGGAAATTGAAGTTGTATTACACTGTCCTTCGGAAAGGGTAGTTTTAGTACACTTTCCATTGGGAAAGGGTATTTGTAGTACATTTTCCTTTGGAAAAGGGTTGTTTTAGTACAATTTCCTTTGAGGAAGGGAAGCTTTAGTACACTTTCCTTTGGGAAAGGGTATTTTTAGTACATTTTTCTTTGGGAAAGGATAGTACACTTTCCATTTGGAAAGGGTATTTTTAGTACATTTTCCTTTGGAGAAAGGGTTGTTTTAGTACACTTTCCTTTAAGGAAGGGAAGCATTAGCACACTTTTCTTTGGGAAAGGGTATTTTTAGTACATTTTATTTTGGTAAAGGGTATTTTTAATACATTTTACTTTGGAAAAGTGTTGTTTTAGTACACTTTCCTTTGGAGAAGGGAAGCTTTAGTACACTTTCCTTTGAGGAAGGGAAGCTTTAGTACACTTTCCATTGGGAAAGTTGTTTTAGTACACTTTCCATTGGAAAAGTTGTTTTAGTACACTTTCTTTTAGGAAAGTGTATGTTTAGTACATTTTCCTTTGGAAAAGGATTGTTTTAGTATATTTTCTGTTGGGAAAGGGAAGTTTTAGTACGCTTGCCTTTGGGAAAGGAAAGTTTTAGTACACTTGCCTTTGGGAAAGAATAGGTTCACCACACTGTTCTTTGGGAAAGGGAGGTTTTAGTTAACATTCCTTTGGGAAAGGGTAGTTTTAGTACAATTTCCTTTGGGAAAGGGAAGTTTTAGTACGCTTCCTTTTGGGAAAGGGAAGTTTTAGTACACTTGCCTTTGGGAAAAGATTGGTTAACCACACTGTCCTTTGGGAAAGGGTTGTTTTAGTAGACTATCCTTCGTTAAAGGGTAGTTTTAGCACACTTTCCTTTGGGAATGGTTAGTTTTAATACACTTTCATATGGGAACGGAAAGTTTTAGTACACTTTCCTTTGGGAAAGGATAGTTTTGGCACACTTGCCTTTGGGAAAGGATAGACTTAGAACATTTTCTTTTGGGAAAGGGAAATTTAAGTACGCTTGCCTTTGGGAAAGGATAGGTTTAGCATACTGCCCTTTGGGAAAGCGTTGTTGTAGTACACTATCCTTCGGGAAAGGGCAGGTTTAATACACTTTGCTTTACGAAAGGATAGTTTTGGTACACTTGCCTTTGGGAAAGCATAGATTTAGTACACTTTCCTTTGAGAAAGTCTAGTTTTAGTATACTTTCCGTTGGGAAAGAGTAGTTTTCGTACACTATCCTTTTGAAAAGTGTTGGTTTAGTTCACTTTCCTTTGGGAAAGGGTATTTTTAGTAAACCTTCCTTTGAGAAAGGCTAGTTTTAGTACTTTTTCATTAGGGAAATTCTTGTTTTAGTACACTTTGCGGGAAAGGCTAGTTTTAGTACACTTTCCAGAGAGGGGAAGTTGTAGACATTTTCCTTTGGGAAGGAATAGTTTTAGTACACTTTCCTTTGGGAAAGGATAGTTTTAGTACACTTTTCGTTGGGAAATTATATTTTTAGAGCAGTTTACTTTGGGAAAGGATAGGGTAAATGACATTTTAACCTTTCAGGCTAGTTAAGGTTTAATGATTTAAAATACAATTTGAAAAAAAAATAAAGCAATTAAAGAATTTATCTCAAAGAATTGTTTTTTTTCTGATAAGGACCAATCAAGTAGAAAATTATTGAAGAAATTTGGACGGAAATGACTCAATATTAAAAACAATAACACATTCAACTTAACAACATTTACACTGTCAAAAATTAGACACCATACGCCTGAAAGTGTATATAATTTGTTATGTCTGGTATGTACTTATAGTTGTTATCGACAGAAGCTAATTTATAATAAATATATATGTATATGTATTAATGTATTTAAAGCAGCCAATTAAATTTAGATTTGTGTATTTTTTCCAATTTTTTTTTGTTTTGATAATTTTTGACACATTGACCGAAAATAAATTGTTGAATTGATTTATCATTAATATAACATTGCCAATATTTGTTAAATATATAAGTAGTACGAGTATTAAATTCATAAGAAGAAGGTATTATGTGGGAGGTGGTGTTGTGGGCGAATGTATACATATATTTTTTGTTATATTCTTTTTGTTTTGGTTTTATTTCATTTGATTTCATGGTAAATTTTTTAATAATACATTTTTTTGATGTTGTTTTTATTACTTAAACTTTGTTTATATTTAACGGCTTTTATTCATTTGAGTTTGTTTGGTTTTTTAATTTTCATAATTCTATATAAAAATATGCTAATTCTTATATGATTTTTATTTTTTATCATGATTTTTGAATGTTTAAGATTGTTTTTTGGAAAAATCATAAAAATTAAAAAAAAAAAAATAATGGTGATATTACTTTTAAATGTTAAGGAGGTTAGGTCTTAAGGTCCTTAATTTTCTTTTAAACTCCTATTTCGTTAAGTTGGGCAAGAAGCATGACATAACTACCAGGTAGTGTACCGTAAACAGCTGAGTACAATTTTTTCTTGCGAAGTGTACTATCTGTCAACGAGTTTTTGTTGTGTGTGTGTATTACAGTTATGAACTATGACATACACAAACAACAAAAAATGGCGCTACTAGTTCGCGAATCAAAATCAGAGTTGCACTAACCACTAATTTTGACAGATAGTGCACATCATATTTTGTTGTTGGGCAACTGCCACTACCTGTAAATTAATATATCTTGGCAAGAAATTCAAGTTTCTGAGTAAAATTATATTTTTTACCCTCATATATCCATTAAGGATATATGAACTTCTTCTTTTTTGCTAATTCGAATTTTTAGTGACCAATAGAATTCCCCTATTTCTCACATCGGTAGTGTACCGCAAACAGCTGAGTACAATTTTTTCTCGCAAAGTGCACTATCTGTCAAAGAGTTTTGGTTGTGTGTGTGCATCATAGTTAAGAACCCTTACACACACAATCAACGAAAAATGGCACGAACTAGTAACATACTGAAAATCAAATTTGCACTAATCACTGATTTTTGACAGAAAGTGCGCTGAATATTTTGTTGTTGGACAACTCCCACTACCTGTAAATGAATATATCTTGGAAGTCGCCCTGCATCTCGAATTTCCGTCCATGATTGGACATTGTCAATCCTCCAGTAGACCTTTCTGGAACATTAACCTGCATTATACTTTTGCAATATTTTTTAATCACTTCATTTTATAGAAAGTATATAGAATGCCACCGTGAAGCAGAGGTGAGCATGTACGCCTATGACGCCGAACGCCTGGGTTCAAATCTCGGCGTTAACATTAGACAAATTGTCAACGGTGGTTATCCTATTAATTAATGCATTCGGACTCGGTGTGAAAAAGAGGGCCCCTTATTATTGAGCTGAAACTTAAATCGGACTGTACTCATGGATATGAGAGAAGTATCCCCTGTTCCTTAGTGGAATGTTGTTCATGGGAAATTTAGTAGTAGTAATACTACTACTACAACGTATCTTTCTGAGAAGCTCTGTATTGGACACAAAGTCAGTCCATGATATTTTTAGTAACGTTCTGAAGACCCAGATTTCAAGCACCTAACATTAGTCCTTCGAAAGTTAGCGTGCTTCCCACCGATAGACGGACAGATATGGCTAGATAGATTTAAAATGTCTTGGCGATCATGAATATATATACTTTATGGGGTCCTAGACCAATATTTCAATATACCCCCATCCTTTGGTGGAGGGTATAAAAATATGCTCGCTGCCGCAATAGAAAAGACCAAAAAAGAAAAGGAGGAGGATTTAAGAGAAGACAATAACCGAAACTCTTGTGACGTCTGATGAAAGTTGTGATGGGAGCCGAACAGTGAATATGGATAGGAGAAACATAAACAAGTAAAAACGTGCTAAGTTCATCCGGGCCGTATCTTGGATACCCACCAACATCGATTCCGCTAAAAATTTACCCTTGTTAACTGAATTTGTATTTGAATTATTTTGTAGCGATCAAATCGGGAATTGATTGAGGCTTCAATGGTCTCAAGAAGTTATACCGAGATATCGGTATTTAGGGGGGCCTATATCACCTTATTGGCTGCATCGGATAAAACTTGGCAATGATGTTGTAAATCAGGTGAAATTTCTGATCGGTTTATATGGGGGCAATAACAGTTTATAACCAGACTAGGATTGTACTGGGAATGGATGTTGGAAGTCAGATCGGATGAAAATTGAGGCTACTAGGAGCTCAAGAAGTCAAATCCAGGGATCGGTTTGTATGGGGGCTATATCTGTTTATAGACCTCTTCGGATAATACTTAGCATGAATATTGGAAGTAATAACCCAAGTCTTTGTTCCAAGTTTCAGCCAAATCGGATGAAAATTGAGGCTTGTAGGAGCTCAAAAAGTCAAATCCGGGGATCGCTTTGTATGGGGGCTACATCTGTTTATAGACCTATTCGGATCATACTTGGCATGGATGTTGGAAGTAATAACACAAGTTTTTGTTCCAAGTTTCAGCCAAATCGGATGAAAATTGAGGTTTCTAGAAGCTCAAGAAGTTAAATCCGGAGATCGGTTTGTATGGGGGCTATATCTGTTTATAGACCTACTCGGATCATACTTGGCTTGAATGCTGGAAGTCATAGCCCAAGACTTTGTTCTAAGTTTCAGCCAAATCGGATGAAAATTGAGGCTTCTAATAGCTCAAGAAGTCAAATCCGGGGATCGGTTAACTATATCCAAATCTGAACTGATATGACCAATTTCCAATCCCCAAACACCTACATCAAGTGCAGTATCTGCGCAAAATTTCAAGCGGCTAGCTTTACGCCTTCGACCGCTATCGTGAATTCGACAGATCAACTCAGAATGGCGAGGGGGTCGTAGATCAATATTTTGAGGTGTTACAAACGGTATGACTAGATTGGTATACCCCCATCCTATGGTGGTGGGTATAAAAATAAGGTCCACACACTCTTACCTCGACGCGATCGTTGAGAAGATGAAAATTAGGAGGAGCTCACTGACAATATTAGATCATTACGATAGATGACCTACCGCGATCTATTTTAGCATTTAGAGCCTCCGGACCGGACGGAAAGCCGGCTGAGTTCATCAGGCAAATAGCTGAAAACAGATTGAAAATTCTTCTGAATATGTTCAACCAGTGCCTATAGAAAGGAGTTGTCTGGGTGGATAGAAGAAACATAAGCTGGTGCTCTCAAGCAAATGCAAAGGCCATCCCACATCTCCATCGTCATGCAGGTCATTCTACATGCTAGACACGACCGGAAAGCTCATGGAGCTATTCAAAAACCCACTGTTCCGCGGTTTATGGCATTATCTTTGAGAGGGGTGCACTGGCAATGAAACAACTTGGCTTCCGGACAGGAATGTCCACGTTCGGAGCTCATAGAGGAGAGATGTGGTGGAGGTAGTAGAGGCGGCTAGGCAATGAAACCACGACACCTATTTCATAATCCTCTTGGTCACGCTGAGTTGTGAAGTCTCAAATGATTTGACGTGCTTCTGGTACTCCGAGAGGATTTTAATGTACCTGAATAACAGGGTACTTTAAAGATGCAACAATTGAATATAAGGTTACATCGGGAGAAGCGCACCGGATCACAGGAAAGCCAGTAGAATATGCTCTCGACATCGCTACGTCATGTGATGCTAAAAGCTGATGACTTGCTATACTCTCACGGTTTGCAACCTCCGATGCAAAACACAAAGTTGCTGCCCCTAATGAGAAAAAATATCCCAGTGGAATTGGATATGCGCATAGACCACATACTGGTTTCAAAATATCGGTCATCCGGCATGGTATAGCTGTGTGGACCACACAAGCTGGAACTTTGAGATACGATATGTGTGGTGTTCTTTGCTTAGCTGCGAGCTACCGGGCACGTACGCAGGTTGCGAATAGTGAAATGCTTCATACGGCAAAGGCAGTCGCGGACAATCAGCGGAGAGTCTCAGTGAGAGGTCGGGTGGCACCGCCTCTTGCACAAATACTGAGTGCCTGTGCTGCTCGATATGACAAAACGAGTTATTGGCGACTTTAAATAACCAATGGCCACTTTGTTTCCGCGGCGATCGGTCCTCTGGACCGGAACGAGCTTGCTCACCCACATCCACATGAAAATGTGGTTACAACAACAAAAGCCACGCGGAAAAGTTAAAAACCTTCCAACTTTGACACTTGAAACCAAGCGTCATTCGGTGTTGTCCCACTTGAAGTAGAGTTTTTGGTCGTCAAAGTTAAAAATTGTCAAGGTGGATTAATAAAGGTGGTCTCACGCGAACAGCTGAAAACAACCGGCCAGTTTGACGGTATCAAGATGTCAGATTTTCCTTTGTTGTTCTGCTCATGTACGCACACGTATACACTTTAAATAACCAATGGCCACTTTGTTTCCGCGGCGATCGGTCCTCTGGACCGGAACGAGCTTGCTCACCCACATCCACATGAAAATGTGGTTACAACAACAAAAGCCACGCGGAAAAGTTAAAAACCTTCCAACTTTGACACTTGAAACCAAGCGTCATTCGGTGTTGTCCCACTTGAAGTAGAGTTTTTGGTCGTCAAAGTTAAAAATTGTCAAGGTGGATTAATAAAGGTGGTCTCACGCGAACAGCTGAAAACAACCGGCCAGTTTGACGGTATCAAGATGTCAGATTTTCCTTTGTTGTTCTGCTCATGTACGCACACGTATACACACACGTACATACATTTCTTTGTGTTTGTTGGCAAAACGTCGATCAGGTTGATGGCAAAATGGCGGATTGCACCATATGATTTGTGGTTGTTGTACAAATGAGACCACCTTTAATTGTTTCGCCATGAAAAATTTTTTAACTTTTGGGAGTTGCTATTTTGACATTTCTTTGCAGAGTTGCATTTTTCAAAGCGACGGTCCTCAACCCGCTCATTCTGTTAAAGCATTAAGAAGCAGGCCGCTTATCATTGAACTTAAACTGGAATCGGAGAGCGGCGTAAGCCACATATTTTTTGGTCCTCTTTCACATTAAACAACAACAATATGGCTGGTACTAATTATGTTCGTTTTTCATCGTTGAAAACCCATGTCCTACTGAATGATATCAGCAAGTTGTTTTGTTCTATTAAACCCCGTTTACACTGCGCTTTAAATACGGGTTTAATGGTTCGATCATCTGTTTTCCCTTTACAGAATCAGCTGACGAGAGCCTTAAATCCAGATTAAATGAGCAGTGTGGGTATAATCCAAAAAACGTAATCGGAGAAAAATATCGCGAAAAGCGAATACAGTACCAGCCTTTATTGTGAACAAAGTAACATATCGTTATTGAAACGTGTTTTTATATATTTTGTTACTAGTAATCCTTTTTTTTTTTAAACAACCATCAATTGCTTTGTTTACCTTTGAGATGGTAAAATATACCCTGATGATCGATTTTTTTTTCTGCGAAATCGATAACTTTTTGATATATTACGTTAGTAAGGAATTAATAATCGAAAAACCATAGACAGTACAAAAGAGTAGATGAACGTTTGTTCTCAGTAAAAAAACAGCTATGAGTTACAACGAATAGAAATCTGATGTTTTCTTTTGCTTCCTTCTTTAGAGAAGTGAGAAGATGGAAATGAGAGAAGACAAAAACGTTGAAAAACACAAGTAAATTAACAAAAACAAGTAAAAAGGGGTTAAGTTCAGCCGGGCCGAACATTGGATACCCACCACCTCGGGTATGTATGTAAACCAGTTAAAATCCGGTGAAAAATGCATATATTATGCCTCATAGCAGCTATAACGAAATATGTTCCGATTTGGAGCAAATACTAATAGGTAGAAGTCATTGTTCAATTGTGTATAACAAAATATTGGTCTTTTTAGTAGCTATATCTAAAAATAAACTGATCTGAACCATATACGACACGGAGGTCGAAAAGTCTAACATAAGTCACTATGGCAAATTTCAGTGAAATTGGATTATAAATGCGCTTTTTATGGGGGCAAGGCTTTAAATCGAGATATCGGTCCATATGGCAGCTGTATCCAAATCTGAACCGATTTAGGCCAAGTTGACGAAAGATGTCGAAGGGCCTAACACAACTCACTGTCCTAAATTTCGGTGAAATCGGACAATAAATGTGCCTTTTATGGCCCCAAAGCCTTAAATCAAGAGATCGTTCTGTATGACAGCTATATCCGAATCTGAACCGATCTGGGCCAAATTGACGAAGGATGTCGAAGGGCCGAACATAACTCATTGTCTCAAATTTCAGCAAAATCGGATAATAAATGTGGCTTTTATAGGTCTAAGACCCTAAATCGGCGGATCGGTCTATATTGCAGATATATCAAAATCTGGACCCATCTGGTCTAAAATGACGAAGGATGTCGAAGAGCCTAACATAACTCACTGTCCCAAATTTCCGCAAAATCGGAAAATAAATGTGGTTTTTATGGGTCTAAGACCCTAAATCGGCGGATCGGTCTATATGGCAGCTATATCTAAATCTGGACCGATTTGGGCCAAATTGACGAAGGACGTCGAGGGGCCGAACATTACTCACTGTCTTAAATTTCAGCTAAATCGGATAATAAATGTGGCTTTTATGGGCCCAAGACCCTAAATCGAAAGATCGGTCTATGGGAGCTACATCAAGATGTAGTCCGATATAGCCCACCTCGAACTTAACCTGCTTATGGACAAGAAAAGAATCTGTGCAAAGTTTCAGCTCAATATTACTATTTTTAAAGACTGTAGCGTGATTTCAACAGACAGACGGACGGACATGGCTAGATCGTCTTAGATTTTTACGCCGACCAAGAATATATATACTTAATGGGGTCGGAAATGGATATTTTGATGATTTGCAAACGGAATGACAAAATTAATATACTCCCATCCTTCGGTGGTGGGTATAAAAAGTTAAAAGCAAAGCGTAAACATGTTTTGTAAATATAATTTGTAATTCGAAAGCAAAAAAATATACAAAATTGGTTTAATTGTGCATAAATAATCTTTTTTATTCATTCACAATAGCTTCTTTGTATATTCACAATTTTTCTCTTTTGTTTCTATTCGTTGCAGCTGGCTGTTTTGCAAAGAGTCGGATGGGTCATCTTCTCTTTTCCACTGTCGAAAAACTTGCTCAATAAGGATTGCGAGAATTAGAACCCTGGTTTCACCGATTGAACTTTGGGAATCACAATAGGCCACATGTTGGCCTCCTCGGATACCTTGACAACTAATGCCTAGTATCATACCTGCCCAACCTAATCTAACCTTGGCTAACGTGGGCAGTGGGCAAGCCCACTAATCACATATTTCAGTATAGAGTTATTTTTTTTTTGCAGACAAACTCCTTGTTACAACTCAAAGTGAAGTTTGTAAAAGGATTTTGGAACCCAAAAAAATTTAACTGAAACTTAAATAAAACAAATTTGTAATGCTTATTTTTTTAAGGGAATTTTTAATGTTGTTTTGTTTTAAAGAGACATAATGTCTGATTTTTTTCAAATTGATGTTCTTATTTAGTTTGTTGATTCTCAGATTGATGATTTATAGATCTTATGATATATTTTCTATAAATTTGTATTTTTTGTTGTTGATGTTTTTCTTATCTTCTTATTTTTCGAAGTGCATAATTTACAATGTATAATTTATTTTTTTTTATCACTTAGAAACTAAGAAAATTACTATTATTTAAAAATGAAATTATGAAAAAACTTCATGTAGATATGAAAAGATATCAGAAAATATTGAGAACAAGGGTGGGTTGGAGGTAAAATCAAATTTTTTTGTGGGTATTTCTTTTTTTTTTAATCTAAAATTAAACATTTGACACTTTATTGAGAAGTTAGAGAAACAAAAAAACAGTAATAAACTAATTTAGTCAGTAGACTAAGAAAAAAAGTATTATTAGAACTTAATTTTATAAAAGAGAATTTAATTTTTTCATTATATAGGAAAATATTTTATTATGTTATAAGAAAATATATGTATATTAATGTATTGTATGTTATATGTCTGTCTTATATGTCTCTGAGGTTTGTTAAAAGAATGACAGGAGGTTTGTGAAAATGCTTAACAAAACGTTGAGGTGAGAATTATACAGGCAAACCCACTGAGGATGTGTCGAACGATTAAAGAACAGACTTTATTCGCTTGATGTGTCAAAATCAGCTGATTTTATATTTGAAAACTAATGATTTGGTAATAAGAGAACAAAAGCCATTCATATGTGAGGCATAAATTTAGTCACCGTTAGGAAGTTAGTATTTATGGCATAACACAATTTCTGCATATAATTTTATAAAAATCATATTTAAAAACTACACTAAAAAAAAGTATATTTTGGGAAAGGGATAATGCCAAAAAAAGATAAGGTTATAAGTACTAGAAGTTAAAATCTGTGTGCGTCAGGCTGCTTTATTATAGTTTTTGGTAAATTTTAAGTTTTGTTTTCATCTTGGGGGGAGTTAACTTGATTTTCAATTTGTTTCCATTTGAGTTTTCTTTTTGTATTTTTCTTACAACGTTATTGCTATAAAACTTTGTCTCTGATTTTGTTTAATTTTTTTTTAATTTATTGCTTAGTACTTTGCTTTTAATGCAGGCAATGGAAAATGTTTTAAAAATGCTTGAAGGGAAACTAAAAACTGTGGGTTATTGTGAATTAAAAATGGGGTAAATTTTTGCATTGTATTTAAAATGGCAAGCAGAGCAAAATGCCAACAGACAAAACAAAATCTTAATGAAATGTTTTAGGATATTTTATAAGATTTTTAATCCATGATCATATGGAGGGTTTATTAATCTGAAACCGAATTACCGCATACCATTCGAAATGTCGCTATTGTGAATTATGTATTTCTTTATTGAAAGGGAATTTTTGATATTAAATAATGCAAATATTTAAATCGATTTATAAAGAAATTGACATTAAAATGTGTATAAAAGTGGTATAACATCCATTTAATACGAGATGAACTTTCATTCGATACGAAAGTGTTTTCGATCACGAATGTGGTAATTCGATTCCAGGGGCCATACGTGAACGAGTAAAAACGTTCAAAATCGCTCTATTGTGAACTATGTATCTCTATATTGAATGGGAGTTTTTGAAATTTAGGAACGCAATTGTTTGAATCCATCACTATTTATAAAAACGTTGACATAAAAATGTTTATACAAGTGGCATAGCATCCACTAAATACGAAATGAACTTTCATTCGATACGAAAGCGTTTTTGATGACGTATGCGGCAAATCGGTTGCTGGGGCCGAATTACCGCATACGTGAACGAGTAAAACCGTTCGAAATCGCTCTATTGTGAATTATGTATTTCTTTGTTGGAAGAGAATTTTTGAAATTTAAGAACGCAAATATTTTAGTCCATTATAATTTATAAAAAATTTAACATTAAAATGTTTATAAAAGGGGTATAAAAACCATTTAATACGAGATGAAATATCATTGGATACGAAAGAACGCCCGATCACGTATGCCGTAATTGAGACCATTGTCTTTCTGTTGTAACACATCAAATTAGCTTCAACGTCTTCACATTCATAGTCGATCTAAACATGTCCGTCTGTAGGACTCAGTGTTTTGATTTTACTTCCTAGAAGACGAAATTTTTAATCCATGCACGCTGCAGCTACCGGGGGCGCTCAATATAGTAGGATGTGGGCCAGACAGACGTGTGTTCCCTGATTACAAGCGGGGCACACA
Source organism: Stomoxys calcitrans (assembly GCF_963082655.1). Taxonomy (NCBI): domain Eukaryota; kingdom Metazoa; phylum Arthropoda; class Insecta; order Diptera; family Muscidae; genus Stomoxys; species Stomoxys calcitrans. The sequence goes on along the minus strand of NC_081553.1, from coordinate 40,317,633 downwards.
TCTAGAACGTTGGCATCAATCTTAGCCAATACACTCTTAGCAGAGGGAGTGTACTACTGAAATCCACACCTGATACTTTCGGCCGGTGGTTGTCTATCAGGTTTCATTTAACAAGGTTATGGCAAGCGATCAGCCGATATAAATTTTTTTTGAATTTTCGTCATTAAGCTTGTCAAACTTGTTATTGTTTACGTTTTTCTGACTTGTTTGCAATGTGTGTTTGTTTACATTTGAATTAAATGTAAACAAAAATGTATTAAGATTTGTGCAAGTATATTTATAAATAATTGCTTTAAATTTTGTTTTGCCATTCACAATAGCGGATTTCTGCGAATGGCCACACTATATTATGAAAAACATATCATGGCAATCCTGAGATGTTCTACATAAGCCTGCAGAACTTCGTTGTCCTGGATAAATGTCATTTTCACACAAATTTCATTACACTGCACTAAAATAAAACACAGCTGGTATATGCAATATGTTGTATTTTGGCAGAGAAAAAATTTTAAATAAAATATATTAACATTCACAATAGGCAGATTTTGACAATCTTAATGATGTTCATAGGACCTACCCACTTTGTGTTGTGTGGAACAACCTTATACATATTAGTGAATCTTGGTTGCCTATCATGACGAAACAATTAAAGGTGGTCTCATTTGTCAACAACCACGAATAATATGGTGCAATCCGCTATGTTGTCATCAAGCTGATCGACATTTGCCAATACACTCAAAGAATTTGTGTGCGTGTTTGTATACATGTGCGTACATGAGCAGAAAATATGCGAGAAATAAGATAACAAAAAAAAAAAAAGCAAACAAAACTCTGTCATCTTAATACGGTCAAACCTCGCGGGATGTAAACAGCTGTTCGCGTGAGACCACCTTTTTAAAACCGCCTCGGTTGACTATCAATAAGATGATTTGGATGGCTTTTTTCATAGTAACCTAGATGATATCGCTTAGACAATATAATAATGCAAGAGCAGGTATCTTTGTCTCGTAATTGAGACTCAGTCATAATGGTGGTCACCGTAGTGCAGAAGTTAGCATATGACACTGAAAGCTTGGGTTCAAAACCTGACGAGACCATCAGAAAAAATGTTCAGCAGTGATTTTTCCCCCCTAATGCTGGCTACATTTGTGAGGTACTATGCCATGTAAAAACTTCTATCCCAAGAGATGTCGGACTGCGGCACGCCGTTCGGACTCAGCTTAAACTCGGACTTGAGAAGTTTGCACCTGTTCCTTAGTGGAATGTTGCATTTGCACGATGATGGTTTGCATAAGAACCATTAAGATGGAGGAGGATAATGCCCAGGAGTAGTATCTCAAGTGTCTTGGCTAATGATGAGAGAAAGGAATCCGTCTGTATGATTGTGCCTCAGTTGAGTTCTGTTCAAGCAACGATTAAGGAGTTTGAGAATAGCTCAGAAATCCTTGCATAGATTTCATCGGTGATATTTTTCAAATTTAGAGCGCATGGCAAGCCGATTACTAGATTGGGCGTAGCTTTGCGGTAGTAGACGAATTAGAACCCGCACTCTCTTTTAGCCAACCTAACGTCATTTGCTAACCAAGGTTGACGCCATGGAGATGTCTGGCGAACTGCTGCAATCACTTACAATTCTTTCTTATTCATTCATTCTCATTCACCATTCATTTTGAGCATTCTCATTCACCATGCCGTAGAGTCATCAATCTGTTTGTCAAAGATATGCCTCTCTGGTCCATAGCTGGTTATGCGCAATAAAGTCTCTAAGTACCTATAGATTTCAGCCGTAGAACCGTTTAATGATGTAAGGCTTATAACCACAAAATCGGCAGTATCGGGCTTGACTATTACCCCATGCACTCCAACTGGCTTCAAACATAGCCAAAACAGGTCTTTACTACATGGAATAGTTAATTAATGTAGCAAGGAAGAGCATTCTCGAGACGCCAGGGAAGTCGACAATAGAGGCTTTAGAGGACGTAGTTGAGGTTGTGGCCAACCGCTGAACTCGTAGCAGAGTCATCATCATCAAGAATACGGACGAGGAGCAACGAAGACTACAACAGGTCATGATCTGAACTAGACATTTATTGGAATCTCACGGGCTACAGTTGGCAGTGCAAAAGACTACTCTGAGCTACTCTTTCTCACGGGGAATTACATCCCCATAGAGATAGTCATGCGGATCGAGGACGTCGTCTTATTCACTAGAAGACAGTTGAAATACCTAGGGTTACTTCTCGATACCAAATTGACGTTTACGCGAAAACAAAAGCGGTAAAGATTACGGGCCAATTAGGCCGATAAATGGCGAACATCGGAGGACCTATATCAGGCAGGTGGTTAACGATGGAGGCCTGCAATGGTATTCTTTTATATGAAGGCGAGATTTGGGGTAAATTCCTACAGACCAAATGAGTTAATTCACTCTAAGAGCTAATTCATCTTACCGAAGAGTGTCTGTACCCGAAGTTCTTATCATTGACGGTATGGTTCCAATAGACTTACAGACCCTAGAGTTGGTGAAAATATATGACGTCAAACTGAACCCCCAACAGGAATCCATATTGGAAGAAATTCGACAAGACACGCTGAGCATTTGGCAGTCATGATGGAATAATGACACGCGAAGCATATGGACCTTTAAGCTCATCCATTGCATATTTTTCAATAGACTTAGTAGCCGTAAGTTTATAACTCGACCCAATAAACTTCTATGTGACGTAGGCAATCTCTGGAGAGAGATACTTCCGCAAGTACCTACACAGAACGGGAAAATGAAGCTCATCATTTTGCATCAAATGAGCTTTCACTTTCTGTACTCATAAGACTTGTACGTCCAATACGAACAGAGTGCGCTCTAATCGACATGTATTCTCATATGTATTGTACTTTTTATAGACGTGTATCTATATCAGGATTCACTATTGGAAGGTTAGGTCACTTGCAAAACATAAAGATAGGCCCCATGAACATCATTAAGGGTGTCAAATCTGCTGATTGAACATGTCTTCAAACAGGAGAAAACGTAAACAAAGAATGAATGTAAAAAGAGAACAAGTTGACATCCTAAATGCCAAGTACTGCCAAAAATTAAAAAAATTTATATCGGCTGATCGTTTGGCATAACCTTATTCTGTGAACCCTGTATCTACACATATGTTCGATCGAAAAAGTTGCATATCTATTCCAAAATCTATTTGTCATATTAAATTTTTCTTATGTATCACACGATGTGTACAACTTTCAGATCTGCTGTTTTTGATATTACATATGACATGTCTTATCGTCTAATGGCAGCTTTATATAGAACATCTGTTATCAGGATTGCCATGATATGTTTTTCACATATCGGTGTGTGGCCACCCGCAAAGATCCTCTATTGTGAATGACAAAATATAACTAAAATTAGTACGTTTTATCTGACTTCTGTGCCCACACATGGTTTGCAAATTTTATTCATTACATTTACAAGTATTTTCACTTTTTTTTCCACGTATTGTTTTGACAGGTTGGCAAACCTCATGGCAAGCAAACAGACTTGCACTGGAAACTTTTTTTGCGTTTTATTTTTGCCCTTCACGGCTTGTCTATCAAGTACTAAAATAAAACACAGCAATTCACGAATTGGCCAATACATCTGAGTCGTTCATTTTAATGGTTTTACCGGCAAGTTATTACCAATTAAATTAAACAAAAATTAGGTTTTCGTAAAGACCAGAGTATTAAATTCGCATATATTTCGAATTTTTGTTTTATATAGAACTTTCTAAATTAATAATCAATTAATTGTAGTTAAATCACAATAAAACTTAAAACATTCTTGTAAAATATCCATAACTCATCTCAACTGTTTTTTTGTTTGTTTGTTTGTATTTGTTGTTGTTGTTTATATTACCTTTGTCTGATTTAAGCTTAAGAGGAGTATAAAAGAAAAGAGAAAAAAGGTACAAAATAGGATAGATCGTGCTGGGATTTTTTCTATAGCAATTATGAACGTATGTACGATAATAAATTAATACATTTCTAGCCGAAGTGTAAAAAAATGAAAAATGAACACTAAGAAAACAAAAATAAAAGATTTATGCAGCTGGAAAAAATAAGCTTTGGTTGAAAAAAAAGTGAGTTAGAGGGAAAGAACTATAACTGATGAAGAGAGTAATAGACTGAGAGATGTAAAGAGAGTGATAGAGATAACTAACATAAAGGAGTAGTTAAAAAGCTATGGTACACAGAAAAAAAATGTATAAGAAAAAATGTTTAATTAAAAAAATTATTTGAAAATGAGAAGGTTTTGTTAAATAATATAAACGTTTTATAATATAATTTGTTTTATAAGAAACTTGATGGAAAATGAAATGAATAATTTAATAAGGCTTTTAAAATATTATAGGAAAATCTGTTTAATTAATAAATTAATTGAAAATGTAATTCAATTAAAAATATTAATCAAGGTTTGTTAAAAATATATTATTGTCAAAGAAAATTGATTAATTTCTAAATATTTTGTTGATGCAATTTTAAATATTTTTTGGTTAAGAAATGTAGTGTCAAAAAACAATTTTAATTAAACAGTTATTTGAAAATTGGACTCAATTAAAGTCATAATTGATATGAAAAATAAATAGCCTTTTTAGAAAACTCATGAATTAACTAAAATTAACACTTATTACTTTTTATTTTAACGAAATTATTGTTTTTTATGAGAATTTCATAAAATTTCTCTTATTTTTACAATTATGGAAAAAGTTTTCGTTCCACAAAAAAATATTAATTGAACTTTGAAAACTTGGTTTAAAAAAGTGATTATTTTTATAAAAAAATATAATTTTAAATTATTGGCCTATCTTGTATGTAAACTTAAACAAATTAAATTATTTTAAACAAAAACTTAGCTAACATAGTGTTTATTAATCATATCTCACTTTTGACTTTTTATTGAAAAAATGTATAAGTTTAGTAGACGTTTATTTTTTGGTGGAAAACAACTTCTATTATTAGTTCATATGATTAAGCAAACAATTATTAAATTAAAAAAAAAAATATTTAAAAATAAACATTTTTATTAAAAAATATATTTATTAATAATCTGTCGAAAGGTTTTTTTTATAGAAAAATTGAACATTTTTTAAAGAAAAAATTTATTATTTAAATTAAAATCCCATTTTCATTTACACAAAAAAAAATCAAGAAACATTTTGCAATTAAAAATTTCATTTTTAAAAATTTATTTTTCATCAATCTCCCAAAGTTAAGCCAAGCGATCAGCCGACATGCAATTTTTTGAATTTTTGTCATTAAGCTTGTCAAACTTGTCATTGTTAACGTTTTTTTTGCTTCCGTATTTGGAAAAGATGTAAAATTAAAAGAAAAAATGTGTCGATGACATTTGTTAACATTCACAATAGGCCTATATTGACATTCGTAATGATGTTCATGGGGTCTATTCACTTTATGATTTTGTAAGCGACTTAAACCCCGTTTACACTGCTCTTTAAATTTGGAAAATATCTGCTGAATTTTGTAAGAGAAAAAAAAATTAACTGGCATTTGTTTACATTCACAATAGGCAGATATACTGCTCTTTAAATCTGGATTTAATGGCTCAATTATCTGTTTTCCCTTTATAAAATCAGCTGACGAGAGTCTTAAATCGGAATTTAATGAGCAGTGTAAACGGGGTTTTAACCTTCTATTAGTGAATCCTGATACAGGCTGTTTGACCATGAGAATGAATAAGTGTGTTCGTGTATTCAAAAATTTGTGGAAATTTGCACAAATTGTACTTCGTGCCAGCAGAAGAGAGAGAGTGAGTGAGAGCGAGCAAAAAAAGAATTTTGTAAAAAAACAAATTTACTGACATGTGTTGTAACATTCACAATAGGTAGATTTTGACAATCCTAATGATGTTTATGGGGTCTATTTACTTTATGGTTTTGTAAGTGATTTGATCTTCTATTAGTGAATTTAGGGGCTGTTTGACCATGAGAATGAGGTTTGTTCGCGTATTCAACATTTTTTTTTTTAAATTTGCACAAATTGTTACTGGTGGTGGTTCGCGTACTTTTTTTTGCCAGCAGATGAGAGGATGAGAGTGAGAAAAATGTTGAGTTTTGCATTAGCGAAGCCAGTCCAGCTTTCTGGGGGAGGGGGTCTAAAACCCTTTAAAAAGAAATAAAATTAGAAAATTTTGCCGGCAAAAATTAAATTTTTTAAAATTCTGGTAGTGGGGGGAGATTTTTTTTGTGCTAAAATTTTCCTGGGGGAGCTTATTCCACCCCCCAGAGGCCTTTCTACGCTTATGGAGTTTGGTAATTGAGAGCTTGCAAATTTTTACTGGTGTTTTTTCCCAGCCGAAATTTGCAGCATTAAACAGCTGTTTTATGAAAACCGGCTGTTTAATTAAATAGCAAAAGAGCGTAAAGGCTGTTCTTACTCTCCTGCAAATTTTTACTGAAAAAACACACGAACAGACCTAATATAACTAGAATGAAAAGTTTTAAGTGATTACAACAGACATGCAGGTAGAATGGACAGAATGCTAAGTTATGGTTCCATCATCAACGCCATCGCCTCCCGTCTGCCGCCTCACAGTTGCCAACTTTCCTGTCTCTGGTGCGTACAAGCTTAGAACATAAAGGGCATTTCCAAGCTCTTATATCAGAGACAAGCAAGCTTGGAACTGTGAGCCGGCAAACGGGAGGCTCAGTGAACACGATGGCTTTGATGTTGGGGCCCTAACCAAGCACCCGAAACGTCCGCCAATGGTCTGTATGTCACTTTCATTTCAATAAAAAAAAAATCTGTTTCGATTAATTTATCCAATTAATTTTTTAATTGAAACTACGCTAGTCACCAAAATGATATTATCAATCAATGCTTCCGTAAAAGATACTAAAAATTAAATTTATGAAAAAATGTTATTTTTAATTGAATAAAATTTTCATGAAATTTTTTTCTGTGTACGATGATATTCTTAACATTAATTTTAAATTTGAAAAATCTAACATTCTCAACAGCATTCACTAATATAAGGTTAGGTCACTTACGAAAACACAAAGTGGAAAGGCCCCATGAACATCATTAGGGATGTCAATGCTGGCAAATGAAAATTTCATCAACTAGGAGAAAACTTAAACAAAGAATGAATGTAAAACGAGAACAAATTGCCATCCCCAATTCCAAGTACTGTCAAAAATTAAACAAAAAATGTATGTTGGCTGTTCGCTTGGCTTAACCTTATTCAGTGAATCCTGACTAATAGAATGTTAGGTCACTTACGAAAACATAAAGTGGAAAGGCCCCATAAAAATGTCAAATCTGGCGATTGAAAATGTCATCAAATAGGAGAAAACGTAAACAATGAATGAATGTAAAAAAGGGAACAAATTGACACCCCCAATGCCAAGTACTGTCAAAAATTAAAAAAAAAAGTATGTCGGCTGATCGCTTGACTTAACCTTATTCAGTGAATTCAGCATTCTCAATAACACTTTAAATTAAAAAAAATAACTTCAATTAAAAAATTATTGATTCAAATATTTTTTTAATTGAATGCATTCTTATTTTCAATTAAATTTTCCATAAAAAATTTTTCTTTTTTTTTTTTGTGGAACATGTCATTTCAAAGATCCCTAGTTTGGCAGTGCTACCTGTATTTGTTTGGGTTTTCTGCTCGTTTTGGGCATATTAACGATAAGCCCTTAATCAAATCAATTAATTTTTTAATTAAAAAAGAGTTTTTCTTATAATACTTTTTCTCTGTGTACTCATAGTTGGTATAAGGGTGGGTGTTTGAGAGAGGGGGAAAAAAAAGGAGTTTCTTTGTAAGATAAGTAAAGAAAGGAAACTAAAGATTTAGATTTAAATTGCTAAGTTTTGTGTTTTTTGTTTGTTGTTTAATTAATTAAATTTTTAAAACTTAAAAAATAAATTATGTTTTATTTGTTTGTTGGTTGTGTTGTTGTTGTTTTTATTATTATTATTAAATTTGTAGTTGCTTGGTTTTCCGTTATGATCATGATGACATCAGTGGTGTAGTTGCTTGGTTTTCCGTTATGATCATGATGACATCAGTGGTTGTAGTTGCTGTTGTTTGAAAAAGATTGTTCTTGTGGTCCTTGTGTTGAAGGTGGTGGTGGTGTTTGTTGTGGTTGAAGATTTTTTTATAATTTCTCTTATGATTTTGTATAAATTTTTTATGATGTAAAGGACAATGAGGGTGAGAAGGAGTTGGGAGCGAGCTACTTTAACATAGAAATCAATGACAAATAAAAAGGCTACGGCGATATGAGAAGGATTTATTTGCAAATTTTGTTGTTGATGGACAACGTTGGCAGCTTTTGCATTATGATTACCAGAATCAAAAAATCCTAACGGCTGGGTGGTGGTGGTGCTGCTGCTGCTGCTTACAAACCTGCTACAGGGACAGAACAAGTGCTGCTTCTTAAGAACAATGCAGAATTTCTTGCGCTTGTTGATAATGATGGTGATGATGAAAATTTTGATAATGTTTGATGTGTTGTTGTTGTTGTTATAGTTGCTCTTTATGTTGTTGTTGTTGCTGTTATAAAAGGCTGTTAACGTTGTCTTGTTACTGCAGCGGCTGCGACGACGACGGCGGCATTGATGACTTTGCTGTTCGGCGTTTTATTGCTACCGCCGACTGATCAAGCCATTTGGTGGCAATTGTTGACTTGCCGTATGCATCAGTTCCAATTCCACCAACAGTGGAAAATGATCGGAGGGTATGTGAGGATGCGGACAGCCTACGACTTTATTTTCGCGTAGCCAATCATTCGATATGGGCCCCAGCAGGCCCAACGGCACCATGCCCGTCTTCGTATAGAATATATAGTCAATGATTCCCTTAAAGTCAAATGTATAATTTGTATGGGGCATTATGTCCTCGCTGTAGGCCGAGGCCAACTTAAAGGAATGCGTAAATTCTGTGGTATCATTCGAGAGTAAACGTTGCAGGCATGATTTATAGCCCATATCCTTGAAGTCGCCATGATCCATGTTGACGCGTCCCTTGCTCAGGAACTCGATGACACCAGAGTCGGGCAATGAATTGAAATCGCCACACAACAACAGCTGTACACTGTTCACATCATTCTTGTGGCCAGGTCGAAAACTGTGACTGGCCTCGTCAATAATCGATTTCAATTCATTGCTTAGCATCATGGTCTGTATGAGTTTGACATCGCAAAATTCCGGATCCCAATGTATGTGGGCGGTGCAGACCAGCAGGGCTTGCGAGGATTGCGAGACATCCAATTCGGGATCCCAGGCATTCTCTTTGACCTTGAGTAAGGCGGCCAGGCCAATATTGTCTTTGGGCATTACACGATTCAGCATGTTGTCCGAGCCTTCAGCGTTGGCCATTGCCAATTGATTGAATTCAATCAAATGTTCTTTGATAAGAGAGAATCTGGAAACGAAAACAAACAAAAACACCCATAAAATAATCTCTTTAAACAAAAACTTCGTTTTCTTCTTTACTTACTTCAAGGTCCTAAAGAATATGGCGCAACCATCCACATATTTGCGTTCCACTTCCGACATTGTCTTGGCCCTGGACTTGGGTGAGAATATACCCTCATAGCCATCATTCTTTAGTTCCGGCAAAAAGAAATTATAAAATTGTTCCGTCTCAATTTCCTGCAAGCTGATAATGTCTGCCGAATAATGACGAATTTCATCTAGTATGGCCTTTTTGCGATATTCCCAACTGAGAGCCCATGAAGGGCAATAGCCATACATTTGCCTTGTGGCATATTTGTCACACAGCACATTGTAGCACATGACAGTGAATAAGCCTAAGAAGGAAAGAGAAAAAGATTATTTTTTATTCCCAGGGAAGAGCGAAAGTTCACACTTACAGGCTGGTCTGTTTTTGTTGGGTTTTGCCAAAGGAATCCATGGCCTTTGAGGTGGTGGTGTTACAGAGACTGAAAGTAAAAAAAAATAAAAACAAATTATTGTTAAGTTTTTGTCGCATTGAAGAAATAAAAATGGGGTTCAATTACGAAATTAATTGATCCAATTAATTTTTTAATTGAAACTGCTTCAATAATCATATCAATCATAGTTTTTGAAAAAAATTTCAATTAAAAGTATTGCATATTCAATTAAAAAAATAATTAAATCAATTAATTTTTTTTATAGAAATTTGCCAACATTGCAATCTCGATGGTAATTGACAAGAAGTCATGATTCAACAAAAAAAAAAAATGATTGATTCAATTAATTTTTTAATTGTAACCATTTTTATTTTCAATAAAATTTTTAATTGAAAACACTTTTATTTTCAATTAAAGTTTTAATTGGAAATATTTTTGTGATATTTTTATACCCACCACTGAAGGATGGAGGTATATTCCTTTCGTCATTCCGTTTGCAACACATCGAAATATTCATTTCCGACCCTATGAAGTATATATAGTCTTTATCAGCGTAAAAATCGAAGACGATCTAGCCATGTCCGTCTGTTGAAATCACGCAACAGTTTTTAAAAATAGAGATATTGAGCTGAAACTTTGCACAGATTCTTTACTTGTCCATAAGCAGATTAAGTTCGAAGATGGGATATGTCGGACTATAACAAGATATAGCCCCCATATAGACCGATCCGCCGATTATGGGTCTTAGACCTATTAAAGCCACATTTATTATCCGATTTTGCTGAAATTTGGGGCAGTGAGTTGTGTTAGGCCCTTCGACATCCTTCGTCAATTTGGCTCAGATCGGTGTAGATTTGGATATAGCTGCCATATAGACCGATTCCCCGATTTAGGGTCTTAGGCCCAGAAAAGCCACATTTATTATTAGATTTAGCTTAAATTTGGGGCAGTGAGTTGTGTTAGGTCTTTCGACACCCTTCTTCAATTTGGCGGAGATCGGTCCAGATTTGGATATATCTGTCATATAGACCGATTTCCTGATTTGGGGTCTTAGGCGGATAAAAGCCACATTTATTATTTGATTTTGCCGAAATTTGATACAGTGAGTTGTGTTAGACCCTTCGACATCTTTCTTCAATTTGGCTCAAATCGGTTCAGATTTGGATATAGCTGCCATATAGACCATTCTCTCGATTTAAGATTATGGGCCCATAAAAGGCGCATTTATTGTCCGATTTCGCCGAAATTGGGGACAGTAAGTTGTGTTAGGCCCTTCGAAATTCTTCTACAATTTGGCCAAGATCGGTCCAGATTTGAATAGAGCTGCCATATACAGCGATGTCTCGATACAAGGTTTTGGGCCCAAAAACAGGCGCATTTATTGTCCGATGTCACCGAAATTTGGGACAATGAGTTAAGTTAGGCCCCTCGACATATTTCTGCAATTTGGCCTAGATCGATTAAGATTTACATATAGCTGCCATATAGACCGATCTGTCGATTAAAGGTTTTGGGCCCATAAAAGGCGCATTTATTGTCCGATGTCGCCGAAATTTGGGACAGTGAGTTGTGTTAGGCCCTTCGACATTCTTCTTCAATTTGGCTCAGATCGGTCTAGATTTGGATATAGCTGCCATAAAGATCGATCTCTCGATTTAAGGTTTTGGAGCCATAAAAGGCGCATATATTGTCCGATGTCGCCGAAATTTGGGACAGTGACTAATGTTAGGCTTTTCGACATCCGTGTCGTATATGGTTCAGATCGGTTTAATTTTAGATGTAGCTACTAAAAAGACCAACATTTCGTTATACACAATAGAACAATGACTTAAACTTATTAGTATTTGGTCCTTATCGGATTACATTTCCATATAGCTGCTATGGGGCATAAGTTATGCATTTTTCATCGGATTTTGACAAAAGGTGATTTACATATATATACCCGTGGTGGTGAGTATTCAAAGTTCGGTCGATCCTAACGCTTTTTTACTTGTTTTCTGTGTGGGGTTGTGCTTTTTACGCTTTGTTTATTTGTTTGTTTCGAGTAGACACATAAGCAGCTTAACCGATATCCCGATTTGATTTTTTGAGCCCCTGGAAGCCGCAATTTTTGTCCGGTTTGGCTGAAATTTTGCATGTAGTGTTCTCTTATGACTCTTATCAACTGTGTCAAGTACGGTCAAATTAGGTCTGTAACCTGATATAGCTCCCATATAAACCGGTCTTTCGATTATCCCTGTTCGGTTCGCTGAAGCTTTAATTGTTGATGTTTTGGCAGAGGTTTGGTATGTAGAATAAATTTATGCATTTCAACTAAATTTATTTTGTATAAATTCTTAGCAGCATCCATGGTGGTGGGTTCCCAAGGTTCGACCCGGCCGAACTTGGCACGCTTTTACTTATTTGCTGTTACCCGCAAATTTTGTTGTTGTTTCTACTAACAATTTTTTCTGAGTATAACCATTAAAATAGTGATATATTGGTGTCATAAACGGGAAACCAATATAGCGATTTGTTGATATCATAAGAAACGCTTAAAATACTTTATCAGACAAAATGCTGTTTCTAAATTATTTTATTATACAGTTTATTAATTATAGTTTATTTCTTTTTTTTTTCTTTCTGTGCAAATATTGTATACCAATATTTAATAAACTTTTTATTCCCATGTATTTACACTCAACAACGCATGGGGTTATAAGGCGCACAATGCTGAAGTGTCAATATCTTAAATGCAAATCACATTCACTTGCTTTTTGTATTGTATGGCATATCAAATTGTATGTAGGTACGTATGATTGTAACTCTTTGCGAAGCAATAGATAGATATATCAATATGCAAGCAATATGATCAAACACATATAAACATAAACATAATAAAAACAAAGTTGAAAAAAAGTACATTAAACCTGTTGTTAAAGCCTTTTTATTGATCATAAATTCAAATACAATAACAAATTCAAACAGCTCTACAACCTGTTCTGTTTTTTCTGTACTACTTTATTTTGCTAATATTGTATCCATAATCAAGAGATTGAGAGAGAGAGAGAGAGGGAGAGGGAGAGAGCAAATACTGCCAGCTCTCTGTTTATTTTTTTATCGTCATTAAGATTACACAAATGAAAACGACAGTGTTAATCATTGATTTCTGTTGTTGTTATTTATGTTGTTGTTATTGTTGACGGTTTGCTTTTTTTACTCGTTTTTTTTACAATAAAACCATAACCTACTGGGAAACCAAAGCTTGTGCGCTAGCTCTTATGAATATGAAGTACTTTTGAACTGCAGCAGCAGCAAGGCGTTTAGGAGTTTTGAATTGTCCGATGACAGGTAAGCAAGCAGCAGAGGCATAGGTGACGGATGGCGTTGGCAGCGGCAGAATTATTCGGAGTCCCCTTTTCTGGGAGAAATTATTTGCGAATGCAATGCACGCCTCACACACACACACACACACAGAAATCTTTAGAAACCACAACAAAAATAAACAAATTGAATTGTAGTAGTGGAGTGGTTCGTTCCACCGATTGAACGGATTATACAATAATAATGACAATTTATATTTTTCGCCATATGGACTATGAAATTATTTGGAATTTACAAAAAGTTATTCAATTCCGGTGATAATCTGCAGTTGACTTTCATTTGAAATTTACTTATGCCATTTACAAATATACTCGTCCGTCGTATGTATTGTTTATAGCTACTGACTCAACATGAAATAAAGAAATCGCAAATTTAGTTCAAAATTCGATTTATGGTAAAAATAAAGGAGAAGCGCAATTACAAGTCTGAGGTCGTTATGTCATTCGGGCGGCAAAATAAATTTAAAACAGTTGAAAAAAAAAAAAACAATTTTTAGATATTTACAATAAAATACCGTCAATAGTAAATATATGAAATTTCATCAACATTGGACAGCGGAATCGATGATCGGGGTTTATTGGTTTAAGTTTAATAATAAAATAATATAAATCTTTTCCAATATTGTTTGACCGTGAGATCGAATATCATTATACCCTACACCACTACTATGGTACAGGGTGGTATAACTTAGTGCATTTGTTTGTAATTCCAGAAGTAGGTAAACCGATCGACCCAGAATCACTTGCTGATTCGATTTAGCTAGGTCCGTCCGTCTGTCCATGTTTATTTGTGTACAAAGTTCGGGTCGCAGTAGTCATCCGATCGTTTTAAAATTCGGTACAGGCATGTTTTCGGCCTAGGGACGAAGACTATTGAAATTGAAAAAAATCGGTTCAGATTTGGATATAGCTCCCATATATATGTTCATCCGATTTGAACTAATATTTTAATAATGTGATCATTTGTTATCCTATTCTGTCGAAATTTAGCAGGAAGGATTTTCTCTTGACTCTCGATATTACTGCTGAATTTCATAGAATTTCAGATAGAATTTTCATAGATATAGCTCTTATACATATACATCGCTCGGTTTTCGCTCCTATAGCCACTGCAAGCGCATTTATTCACCAATCTTGCCAAAACTTTGTACAACGCTTTTCTCGACTACGACCACAATATCTGAAAAGTTTGCTCGAAATCGGTTTAGATTTAGATACAGCTCCTAAATATTGAGTTGCCCAAAAAGTAATTGTCGGTAATATAGTAGTAATATAGTCGGCGTTGACAATTTTTTTCAACGGCTTGTGACTCTGTAATTGCATTCTTTCTTCTGTCACAGAGTAAATTGTAAACAAAAAGAAAATTAATTTCATGATAAAATATTCGAGTTTGTTTGTGTCTTAAGTCTTTTTATTTAAGGGATGAATTTCAGAGTTTGTGTCTTAAATCTTTTGTTTATATTGGGTTGCCCAAAAAGTAATTGCGGATTTTTTAAAAGAAAGTAAATGCATTTTTAAAAAACTTGCATTTAAAAAAAACTAAAATGAACTTTAATCAAATATACTTTTTTTACACCTTTTTTCGAAAGCAAGCTAAAAGTAACAGCTGATAACTGACAGAAGAAAGAATGCAATTACAGAGTCACAAGCTGTGAAAAAATTTGTCAACGCCGACTATATGAAAAATCCGCAATTAGTTTTTGGGCAACCCAATACTAATCAGCCCATCATATGGTTTTTATTAATCATCCAAAGGAGAGGCATGAAAGATGTCTATTGATCACAGAAAAGAAGTCGCCAGACATACAGACGGATTTTTTTTTTATTTTTTCTATATATAAATATATATCCTTCATATTTTATATTTAAAAATTTTAAATTTAAAAATTTGACATTTTTTTTAAATTTTTATAATTTTTTTTTTAAATCTTTTTGTAATTAGAACGATATCACGTCAAGAGTAAATTGTTACCTTAAAAAAATTCATTTCATGATAAAATTTTCGAGTTTGTGTCTTAAGTCTTTTATTTAAGGGAGAGTTGCTGATGACTTTTCGAGTTTGTGTCTTAAGTCTTTTGTTAATACTTTTCAGCCCACCATATGCAAATGCAAATTTTGCCCATGAACATTCCACTAAGGAACAGGGGCAAACTCTCACATATCAATGAATGCAGTCCGATTCAAGTTTAAGCTCAATGATAAGGGGCCTCCCTTTTATAGCCGAGTCCGAACGGCGTGCCGCAGTGCGACACCTCTTTGGAGAGAAGTTTTACATGGCATAGTACCTCATAAATGTTGCCAGCATTAGGAGGGGAAAACCACCACTGAAAATTTTTTCTGATGGTCTCGCCAGGATTCGAACCTAGGCGTTCAGCGTCATATGCGGACATGCTTACCTCTGCGCTACGGTGGCCTCCAGCCCACCATATAGGCCCACTAAAATCGGGATATTCGTAATTTTCGGCAATCGATGTGGGAGCCAACGTGACGTGTAAATTAAAAGGCCATGATAGCACTCAATGTGACAGGGTTCAAACCCTGAAGAGAAAATAAAAAAAAATTCCACTCACAAACTTATGCAATTAGTCATGTAGAACTGCACTACAAAAATTATGGTATTGCTGTACACCGATTGGAATCGGCTATAAAAACCTGCTAGTAATCTGAATCTATCTCTGTTTTTTAATAAAAGGCACTTATAGGTTCATAGGTCCATGTCTTAAGAATTCCGTCTCCGATTTATATATACTTTTATAAATGTAAACGTGACATAACAACCTAATTTTTTGTTGAGCAAAAATCTTTTCTGCGTGACATTATGAAGAAAACGATATGAACGTCCTTATAACCGAAATCTTTTGTTTTTTAGAACAATTGTCCATAGAAGTCATTATTACATAACACTGAAACTGAGAATTGTTTGCTTAAGCTGAAATTAATTACTAAACATAAAAAGTTATTAACAATATACTACCACCAAAAAATTCCTAACTAATTAGTAAGAAAGCAGCAGCAGCATAGGTAAAAAGCAATTGTCATGCTTATGAGCCATGAATTGTCAATGGATGACTAAACAATTGAACAAATGGAAAAGGACAAATAATGGCAAACGAAGCTTTAACTTTATGACTTCCTAGTTCAAGTATTTTCTTAAAATAGGTGACATTCAAATATATTTATGTGCTGAATGTTCGTTTGCTAAGGTGGGTGTCCCCACCATCCATAAAATAACAGGTTTCAGGTTTGTAATCATTCTTCACAAAGTGGTAAACCTTAGCCAGGCTAGTCTGATAAATATGTGGTTGAGTGAATCATAATTCTAACATCATCCATTGGGTGTGGGGCCTCACATTTGATGACTCCTCCAACATTCACAGTTTATGCCTGGGTCGAGGCGGGAAGACTCGTTTTAAGTTATTGCACTGATTCAACACTATGCCTTTGTTGAAACTTTTTGTGGTTTTGTTCATTTTCTGTTGTTTAGATGATCTTTATTACCTGCGAAACCTTTTACTTTTGTTTGCAATAGAATTTTTTTTTTATATTTTTAAATGAGCGATGTTTTTTATAAGATAGTGTGTAGTTTTTTGCTTTTCGTGAGTTTAACACATGATCTAAATGATTTGTTTTTGACAATAAATTACCTAGTATAGCTCAAAAAGACATTAAATTGTTGTTTTGAATGATTTAATGTAGAATAAGAGAGCTTATTTGCAAAATAATTAGTTTATTTTTATTTTTATTTGATGATGATGATAAAATTTCAAGTTCGTGTCCCAAGTCTTTTGTATTGCTATTTTTAGCTTTTATTACCTAAATGTTTTGCGTTTTTTTTTGTAAAATAATGGTTAGTTTCCGTATTATAACATGGTGCTTGGCAATGCTTTTATTATTAGTATGCCTTTCTATAATGATGAATGTCTGGGTTCAAATCCTGGCGATAAGATAAGTAAACATTTGTAAACACAGCTATCTCTTCACCATTCCCTCAGTAAGAGTACACATTTTTAATGAGCGTAGAGGTTAACACGTCCGCTTAAATCGCTAAATGGTTCGAACTTTGGCGAGAACATCGCATAAAATTTTTCAGCTGTGGTTTTCCCCTCCTATTGCTGGTAATATTTGTAAGGTACTATACCATGCATATAAGCTACGCAAAAACTTCTTCCTAAAGAGGTTTCGCACTGCGGCAACCCGTTCGGACTCAGCTATAAAAATTAGGTCCGTTACCGTTGAGTTTAAATTTGAATAGCACAGTACTCATTGATATGTGAGAAGTTTTTCTGCCTTACTTTGAAATCAAAGTGTTTTTTGTTTATCTTTTCATAATAGAATCAGAGAACCCTACGGTCTGCCGCCAGACAATATCCGCTAAATGCAAAATTTCAACCAAATCGGAGAATAATTGCGCACTCTAGAGGCTCGCGAAATCTAGATCCGAGATCGGGTTATGAGGCAGCTATATCAGGTTATGAACCAATTTGAACCAAACATAGCACAGTTGTTGGAAGCTGCAACCAAACACTTCATACAAAATTTCAGCCAAATATGATAAGAATTGCGCCGTCTAAAGGTTGAAGAAATCAAGGTCCAAGATCGGTTTATGTGGCAGCTATATCAAAATATGGACCGATATGGCTTATTTAAAATCCCAACCGACCTACACTTATAGGAAGTATTTGTGTAAAATTTTAAGCGCCTAGTTCTATTCTTTCTAAAGTTAGCGTGTTTTCGACCGACGGACGGACAGACGGAAGGACATGGCTTAATCGACTCAAGCATATATATATTTTGTAAGTTCTTAGACGAATATTTCGAGGAATTACAAACGGAATGACGAAATTAGTATACCTCCATCCTATGGTGGGGGATATACAAATATTTTGATATTTGTCAAGTTTTTTCTTTTTGCCTGTTAGGACGAAATCATAAAATTTTACAATTTTTGTTTGTTTCTCTTTCGAGACGAGCTGAATGATCGAAGATGCAAATGGTATTTGGTTTATATTGGCATTTTAAAATTTTATATTTCTAACAAATAGCTGGCACGGTGTGCTTCGCCATACCCTAAAGTGTTTGTCGTCCCTGTTTACATGGTCCAATTTTTAATATAATTTATGTACGTATTTAACTCTTAAATACCTTTTCTTAGAACCCTATATTGTCCCGTTCCGTGTACATGTCTATTTCAGTTATAATTTTGGAGTGGGACGACCCCCCTGGGAATAGGTGAGGCGGATCCCCAGGAACTTGACACTAAATTTGTATATAAGTTTCGTGTTGTACTCTCAAATTAGTTACGTTATGTTCCATATTGCCATCTTCGGTGTACATGTCCATTTGGGGCTTTATTTTGGAGTGGGGCAACCCTCCTGGAAATAGCACCCAAATTTGTATATAAGTTTCGTATTATACTACCAAATACCTTTCGTTTGAGTTCAATATTGTCCCAATTGGCCTACATGGCCGTTTGGGTGTGGTTTTTGGGGAGGGGCGACCACCCTTGGTCTTGAACCCAAACTTTTATATAAGTATTCTACTTCGTTTTGTATACTGTATTGGTTGTTTTTTGGGGCTACGGCAACCCCCCGGCACATAACAGTAAATTTGTATATCAAGTTCGTAATCTACTCTTAAATACCTTTCATTTGATACACATATTGTCCCGAATGATAAACATGTCCGTTGGGGTAGGTTTGGAGTGGGGCGTGGCCCCCGAATATTAGACTCCCAAGATGTTTACCAATTTCGTGCTTTGGGTTACCATAAGCGTGCAAATAATATTTCATTTAAATCAGTTCATCCAACTACTCCTTCGGATATCAAAAACATCGGATATAAGTTTCATATTATACTCTCAACTACCTTCATTGAGTCCCATATTGTCCAAATTTGTATATAAGTTTCGTATTATACTCTCAAATTCCTTTCGTTTGGTTCGCATATTGTCCCAATTGGCATAGATCTCCATTTGGGATGGATTTTTCGGAATGGGCGGTTTTAATTGGATTTGGCACCTAATTTTTATATAAGTTTCGTATTCTACTTCCAAATATCTTTCGTTTGAGTCCACATATCCGTTTGGAGGTGTTTTATTTTGATACCCATATTGTCCCAATCGATGTCCGTTTGGGTGGATTTGGAAAGGGGCGTTCCCCCAGACTATTTGATCCCAAAGTTTTATACCAAATTCGTGTTTTTGGTTAACATAAGCAGGCAAACGAAATTTCGCTTAAATCGGTGCAACAATCACCGAAATCGGCCGTTTTTGAAAATTGGTGACAGGGGGAGGGTCCGATCCCCCCTCGGATATCAAAAACTGAAGAAAACTTTATCCATCGTGGGGAAAAACTCTATAATGTGGGAAAATTTCATGAAAATCACAACACCAACACAAAGAACAAAGAAACTAACAAACCGAAAAATATTGCTCATGAACATTCTATTAAGGAACAGGGCCAAACTTCTCTCATATCAATAAGTGCTGTCCGATTCAAGTTTAAGTTCAATCATAACCAACAAACAACCAGGGACGTATACATAATAGGACGTACACCCAAAATTGGATATCAAATTCGTTTTCTGCTCTCAAATACCTTTCATTTGAGTCCCATAATGGGTCAATTAACCTATTCGACGAATTTTTAGAAGGAAAAGCGACACCTTGACTTGAACGCAAATTTTAATGTCATATTTTTAATCTACTCCCAAATATTTTTCATTTGAATCCCATATAGCCATGGTCGGCTGATATGCCCATTTCGGGGGTGGGGCGACCTCCCCTTACTTGGACCTAATTTTGTATGCCATATTTGTAATCTACTGCCGGATACTTTACATTTGAGGCCCATATTGATAGGAACGTCGAATATATCTGTTTAGAGGAGTTTTGGGGTTGGGACGGCCCGCTGGTTACTTGGATCCAAAATTTAATACGATATTCATTATTTAGTCTTCAATACCTTTCATTTGATACCCCTATTGTGCCTATCAGTCCTCTTTTGGTTTTGAAGGGCGTTTTTGGTGTTAGGGGGAGGATCAGCCACCATCCGATATCTAAAAATTATATAACCTATGATTCCTTTTGGTGATTCTTTGGAACAAACAAACAAACCGAGTTTTATATCGTCATGATGGGTCATATGCCCATTTGGGGCGTTTTTGGGGGGTGGCGTGGCCCCCTACACTTCGATCTGTATTCTTCGATCGTATTTCAGATTCGTAATCTACTCCCGAATACCTTTCTTTAAGCCCCATATTGATATGGACGACCAATTTGTCTGATTTTACACATTTTGGGGTTAGGGCGACTTCCTGGTTACTTGGACCCAATTTTTAATACCATACGAATATGGTATTAAAAATAGAAATATGGTATTAAAAAAAAAAATCTTCAATTCATTTGATATCCATATTGTCTTTATCGGTCCACTTGTAATTTTGGGTAGTATTTTTGGGTAACGGGGAGGGTCCACCCACTTCCGATATCAACATATTATAAAGCATATTTCTTCTTCCTGACCATATTCGTAAACTACTCCCGAATACCTTTCATTTGAGTCCCATATTGTCAGCTTGTCCAATGAACCTTTTAGGTGGATTTGGAGTTGGGGCGGCCCCCCAGTTATTTGGACCCAATTTTTAATATGAAATTCGTATTCTACTCCTGAATACCTTACATTTGAATCCTATATTGTCTTAATCAGTACACTTTTATTTTTGGGTGGTATTTTTGGGGTAAGGGGGAGGATCCGCTCCTTCCGATATCAAAAAATTATCTAGCCTTTGCTTTCAGACCCACCTACACAATCTGTGAAAATTTTACAAATTAATTTTTTTTTTTTTTAAATCCTGTTATAATTTTATTTTATTTTATTTTTGTTTTATTTTTTTTGTTTTATTTTATTTTATTTTATTTTATTTTTTATATTGTTTTATTTTATTTTATTTTATTTTTTATTTTGTTTTATTTTATTTTATTTTTGTTTTATTTTTTATTTCATTTTAATTTATTTTTTTATTATTTTACTTTATTTTATATTTTTTTATTTTATTTTATTTTATTTTACTTAATTTTATTTTATTTTTGTTTTACTTTATTTTATTTTATTTTATTTTACTGTACTTTACTTTACTTTATTTTATTTTATTTTATTTTATTTTATTTTATTTTATTTTATTTTATTTTATTTTATTTTATTTTATTTTATTTTATTTTATTTTATTTTATTTTATTTTATTTTATTTTATTTTATTTTATTTTATTTTATTTTATTTTATTTTATTTTATTTTATTTTATTTTATTTTATTTTATTTTATTTTATTTTATTTTATTTTATTTTATTTTATTTTATTTTATTTTATTTTATTTTATTTTATTTTATTTTATTTTATTTTATTTTATTTTATTTTATTTATTTCATTTTAATTTATTTTTTTTTTATTTTACTTTTTTTATATTTTTTTATTTTATTTTATTTTATTTTATTTTATTTTATTTTATTTTATTTTATTTTATTTTATTTTATTTTATTTTATTTTATTTTATTTTATTTTATTTTATTTTATTTTATTTTATTTTATTTTATTTTATTTTATTTTTATTTTATTTTATTTTATTTTATTTTATTTTATTTTATTTTATTTTATTTTATTTTATTTTATTTTATTTTATTTTATTTTATTTTATTTTATTTTATTTTATTTTATTTTATTTTATTTTATTTTTATTTTATTTTATTTTATTTTATTTTATTTTTTTTTTATTTTATTTTATTTTATTTTTTAAATCAAACTTGTAATTAAGCACCAAATTTAAATTTCCCTCTAGCGATCATTTGCAGTGATGTCTTTTTGTTTTTGCAATTAAAAATTATTGATTTTTTTATAGCCATACCCCCTACGTTTCCGGCATCGATTATGGTTGATTGCATGCTTGCATTTATGTTTTTTATTTGGATTGCAAGCCATTAAACCATAAAGTGTTTGGCTTTGTTTTATTAACTTTAGCTGAGTTTGGTTGGTTTTTGCGGCATTTGTGGTAGGTTTGTTGAGTCGGCGGCAGATATGATTTTTTTGGTGCTGCTTTTCGTATGACTGTGCTTTTGTTTTTTTTTTTTTTTGGTGGTGCGGGAAAAACTTTCACTTTTACGAAATATAGCTGCATGTCTGTCTGTCCGTCTGTCTGTCTTTTCCCCACTTGAGTTAATTTTCGCTGTTGATGGCTGATCTTGTGGTCTTGTGTGTTATAGGGTAAAGGAGCTGAAGCTGCTCTTTTGGATTTTTCTTTAAAACACTAAAGACAATACCAACAGAGCAAGCAACACAAAACATGACAGATTTTTGTTGTTGTTTTTATTTTTGGTTTAAAACAAGAGTCAACTATTGTTTTATCATTGTCCATAGTCATCGCTGAACATAATCACACAATCATATGCTTTGGTGTTTTTTCTTTTTGTTTGCATTTTTACATAATTTATCTGAGTTTTATGCAAAAAACAAACAGCGTGAAAGAAACAACAAATGGGGTTTTTTATTTTATTTTCTATAAAGACAAATTTTTATTATTAAGCCACTCCTCACGCAGTTTTGTTTTAGGCTAATTAGGTATTTATTATAAATTTCGTTGTTTTCCATTTTTTGGCTGGTGGGGAAAATCAACTAACAATTCATTCATAATTAAAAAGGGAAATTCGCATGTGCTGATTTTTCATATGGCTTTTTTCCTTTTGTTGTGCGATACAAAAAAAAAAAAAAACAGAGAGAGAGCGTATACAACAGCAATTAAATGCAGTAACTGCCTCAAAAACAAACTCTATGAAAAATTACTAGTCAAGTTAGAGTTGATGGTTGGATGACCAGAAATTATCATCATCGCCAAAAGGCACCATCACCAAAATACCATCGACCACCAATCAGCCGACCATGAGAAAGAATTAATTTTTTCATTATATCAACTAAGCCTCATGTTTCGAGGTTGATTACAAAAAATTGTTTTCTAATTATGGCAAATAAATAGACTTGAAGTCTAAACAAAAATTTGAAAACATAAATAAGTAAAAAGGTGTTAAGTTCGGCCGGGTCGAACTTTGGATACCCACCACTATGGGTATATATGTAAACCACCTTTCGTCAAAATCCGGTAAAAAATGCATACCTTATGCCCAATAGCAGCTATATCGAAATATGTTCCAATTTGTCACTGTTCCAAATTTCGGCGAAATCGGACAATAAATGCGCCTTTTATGGCCCCAAAACCTTAAATCGAGAGATCGGTCTATACGACAGCTATATCAAAATCTAGATCGATCTGTACCACATTGAAGAAGTATGTCGAGGGGCTTATCTAAACTCCCTGTCCCAAATTTCGGCGACATCGGACAATAAATGTTTTTGTCCGTTTTATGGGCCCAAAACCTTAAATCGAAAGATTGGTCTATATGGCAGCTATATCCAAATCTGGACCGATCTGTGCCATATTGCAGAATTATCTCGAGGGTCTTAACTTAACTTACTGTCTCAAATTTCGGCGACATGGGAAAATAAATGAGCCTTTTATGGCCCCAAAACCTTAAATCGAGAGATCGGTCTATATGGCAAATCTTCACCGATCTAGACCAAATTGCAGAATTATATCGAGGGGCTTATCTTAACTTACTGTCCCAAATTTCGGCGACATCAGACAATAAATGCGCGTTTTATGAGCCCAAAACCTTAAATCGAGAGATTGGTCTATATGGCAGCTATATCCAAATCTAGACCGATCTGTGCCATATTGCAGAATTATCTCGAGGGTCTTAACTTACTGTCTCAAATTTCGGCGACATGGGAAAATAAATGAGCCTTTTATGTCCCAAAACCTTAAATCGAGAGATCGGTCTATATGGCAAATCTTCACCGATCTAGACCAAATTGCAGAAATATTTCGATGGGCTTAACTTAACTCACTCTCCCAAATTTCGGCGATATCAGACAATAAATGCACGTTTTATGGGCCCAAAACCTCAAATCGAGAGATTGGTCTATATGGCAGCTATATCCAAATCTGGACCGATCTGTGCCATATTGCAGAATTATCTCGAGGGTTTTAACTTAACTTACTGTCCCGAATTTCGGCGATATCGGACAATATATGCGCCTTTTATGGCCCCAAAACCTTAAATCGTGAGATCGGTCTATATGGCAGCCGATCTAAGACAAATTGAAGATAGATGTCGAAGGGTCTAACACTGTCCCAAATTTCGGTGAAATCGGACAATAAATGTGCCTTTATGGACCAAAGACCTTAAATCGAGAGATCGGTCTATATGGCATCTATAACTAAATCTAGACCGATCTGAGCCAAATTGCAGAAATATGTCGAAGGGCCTAACACAGCTCACTGTCTCAAATTTCAGCGAAATCGAATAATAATTGTGGCTTTTATGGCCTAAGACCCCAATCCGGGAAATCGGTCTATATGGCAACTATATCTAAATCTAGACCGATCTGAGCCAAATTGCAGAAAGATGTCAAAGGGTCTAACACAACTCACTGTCCCAAATTTCGGTGAAATCGGACAATAAATGGAGCTTTTATAGGCCAAAGACCTTACACGAGAGATCGGTCTATATGGAAGCTATATCTAAATTTGGACCGATCTCAGCCAAATTGAAAAAGGATGTCGAAGGGCCTAACGCAACTCACTGCCCCAAATTTCAGCAAAATCGGATAATAAATGTGGCTCTTATGGGCCTAAGACCCTAAATCGGCGGATCGGTCTATATGGGGGCTATATCAAGATATAGTCCGATATAGCCCATCTTCGAACTTAACCTGCTTATGGACAAAAAAAAAAGAACATGTACAAAGTTACAGCTCAATATCTATATTTTTAAAGACTGTAGCGTGGTGGCTTATCAGCGTGTCGCCTCCGGTCTGATATAGTTCAGCGGGTAACCCGTCAGCTCCTGCTGCCATCATCAGAGATTGGTTCTGCGGTATCCTCTTCGCCGCCAACATCGGACAACAGCAGTTGGATAAAATGTTCTTTCCATATCCTCAGCATGTTATCTGTGTCAGTTACCAGATTTGCTTCTTTGTCTCCGCAAGAGGATCTGTCTGCACCAAAGCCATCGGTATGATGTTTAATTCTTTGGTAGAATGATTGGGACTTCATTCGATCGCTCACACTCACGTCTTTCCATTTCCTTTGTCTTTCTGCGGAATAGACGTTTCACCTCTCACCTTTTCTGTCGATACCTCTCTTCATCTGGCGCGTTGCTACTGATTGCAGGGTTGCTCTATATGCCGCATTCTTGGCTTCAGTAGCATCTCGACACTCTTGGTTGTACCATGGTTTTTTTTTGGGGGGAGGCTTCCGGTACCCAAGTACGGATTTCGCGGCATTTTCAATGGAGTGGGCAATGATTTGGCACTGCGGCATTATATCATCGGAACAAGCAGTGCTTTCATCAAGCAGTTGGGTCAATCGAGTGGAGTATGCCGCTGTCATCTGTTGTGTTTGCAGCTTTTCAATGTCCAGCTTCCGCGCAGTGTCAGATTGTACTTTCCTCGCCATGTTCAAACGGGTGCGAACCTTTGCTGCAACAAAGTAATGATCCGAATCTATATTCGCTCCACGGATCGTTATCTAGTGGAGGCTAAGATTTCCGAATGTTGGACCAAAGATGTCTTCCTTTCCTATCTTCGCGTTAAAATCTCCCAGAACGATTTTAATATCATTTTATTGAAAGTCATAACAAAACACCTCATGCTAAATTTCAGCCAAATCGGATGAGAATTGCGGCGCCCTCCAGCGGCTCAAGAAGTCAATATCCCAGATCGGTTTATATGGTAGCTATACCAGATTATGAACCGATTTAAATCTTGGCACAGTTGTTGAGAGTGATACCAAAACACTCCACGCTAAATTTCAGTCAAATCGGACGAAAATTGCGCCCCCTAGGGGCTCATCAAATCAAGACCCAAGATTTATATGGCAGGTATATCAAAACATGGACCGATTTGAACCATACTTAGCGAATTTCTTGAAAGTGATACCAAAACACCACGTGCAAAATTTCAGTCAAATCGGACGAGAATTGCCCCCTCTAGAGGCTCAAAAAGTCAAGACCCACGATCGGTTTATATGGCAGCTATATCAAAACATGGACCGGTTTGAACCATACTTATCGCAGTTTTTGGAAATGATACCAAAACACCACGTGCAAAATTTCAGTCAAATCGGACGAGAATTGCGCCCTTTAGAGGCTCAAAAAGTCAAGACCCAAGATCGGTTTATATGGCAGCTATATCAAAACATGGAACGATTTGGCCCATTCACAATCCCAACCGACCTACAATAATAAAAA
Source organism: Stomoxys calcitrans (assembly GCF_963082655.1). NCBI lineage: Eukaryota > Metazoa > Arthropoda > Insecta > Diptera > Muscidae > Stomoxys > Stomoxys calcitrans. The sequence continues at coordinate 40,291,013 of NC_081553.1, read as the reverse complement.
ATATTTGTGAAAAATATCAAGCGGCTAGTTTACTCCTTCGAAAATTAGCGTGCTTTCGACAGACAGACGGACGTACGAACGGACGGACGGACATGGCTAGATCGACTTAAAATGACATGACGATCAAGAATATATTGGGTTGCCCAAAAAGTAATTGCGGATTTTTCATATAGTCGGCGTTGACAAATTTTTTCACAGCTTCTGACTCTGTAATTGCATTCTTTCTTCTGTCAGTTATCAGCTGTTACTTTTAGCTTGCTTTAGAAAAAAAGTGTAAAAAAAGTATATTTGATTAAAGTTCATTCTAAGTTTTATTAAAAATGCATTTACTTTCTTTTAAAAAATCCGCAATTACTTTTTGGGCAACCCAACATATACTTTATGGGGTCTCAGACGCCTATTTCGAGGTGTAACAAACAGAATGACGAAATTAGTATATCCCCATCCTATGGTGGAGGGTATAAAAATTCTGAGTTGATAAATGAATCTGACACGAAATTGTGGACCAAGTATCAGGCCGACCTTTCCACTCCCGAAAATCCCCCAAACCAAAAGAATTTGGAAACAAAGTTTCTAAGTGGCAAACAAATACTAATTTAATCAAGTTTTGGGACAATTTTATGCCAAAGTAGATTCAAACAAAAACAAGAAAATTTTGTTGCGTGCGCTGTAAAAGAGGCCGCCTTCAGCTGGTGTTGTATAATTTTGACCTTAAAATTTGGCTTGAAAAAAATCTTTAAATGAAAGTAAAATTTGATGTGCAAAGTAAACAAAAGGCCTACATGGCCAAAGTACTGTGTGTGTAGTCATTATATATAGCATGGGTGTAAGCTTATGATTTAAAAACTAATTTATAAAAATTATAAATAAATTAGGGGAAAACAACAAAAACATAGTGAATCGTGTGCATAAGGCGGAGGAGGCAGAGGTGGAGGCAAAAAAAAAAATTTAAATGTCTACAAAAAGACAACATAGTGACAGTGTTTATCCAGTTGTGTGGTTGGGTTTGACAAACAATTTTTTTGTGTGCAATGCAACAAGCAAGCAAAAACCAGCCAACAAGTGGAGTGACATGAGGCAACAGGCCACTTAAAAAGTTGTTAAAACACAGTAAAAAAAAACAAAAACGTCAAAGAAAATGTTTAATTTATGATTTCGCCGATTTTAAGCTCGTGTAGCCTAGTGGGCAAGTAAACAATAATACATACCCCGCCAAGTTGTTATGACTCTGATCAGTATATATATATATTACAACAAAAACAGCAACAAAAGAGATACAATACAAAACCTACTCATATAACAGTTCACCTGCTCCTGCTTCTGCCCCCCCCCCACCTAGCCGGCGGGGGCCTTTTAAAATTAATGTATGTAGTTTAGTCATGGACATGGATAGCTGCCAAACTATCTTAGCTGGTATATCTAATAATTCGGAGTTGTACAACGAACGCATTAGGCCTAAAAATGTTGTGACTTTGGCGTTTTTTTTTTTTTTGTTAACAAAATTTAAAGTTTAAAGCAGCCATTAACTTAAAATAGTAAAAAAAAATACTTAACTGCCTTCAAATACAAGTCATGTTTCTATTTAAAAACAAATATTATCAAGGTTTGGATAAGAGTCTGAAGCTCAAAACTGACACATAATACACCAATTAGAAAAACAAAACCGAACAAATGTTTTACAGAAGGGGAAAAAAACACTACGAAAAGAGATAACAAATTTACCTGCAATAGGAAAACGAACTGTGAGACCTTGCCATAACTCCCTGGTGATTTTTAAATTAAGAATAGTTTTGTATAAAACCAAATGAGATGGTAGCCATGCCGGCTGATGGTTTTCGTAGATAAATTGAATTAAAAAATTTTATCTTTTTTATATTTTAAAAAAACTTTTCTCGGAATTTTGATTATTGAAAAAATTTTTTAACAAAAAAATAATGCCTTTATTCAAAGAAATATTTACAAACTTTTTTGAAAATTAAGTTCAGTATGAAAGTTAATTCTCTGAATTTGTAGAAAAATATTACAAAAAAAAAAAATAAATGGAAAAAATAAAAAAAAAAATTAAAAAAAAAAAAATTAAAAAAAAAAAATTAAAATAAAAAAAAAATTAAAAAAAAAAATTAAAAAAAAAACGATTTTTTAAAAATAAAAAAAAATTAAGAAAAACTTTTTAAAAATTAAAAAAAATTAAGAAAATTTTTTTTAAAATAGTAAAAATAATATATATTTTTTGAATTTGTAGAAAAAATATTAAAAAACAAGTAAAAGCGTGCTAAGTTCGGCCGAATCTTAAATACCCTCCACCATGGATCGCATTTGTCGAGCTCTTGCCACGGTATCTCTTTTTAGGCAAACAAAGGATTAACGAAAAGAGTTGCTTTGTTATTGGAACAATATCAAGTTATGGTTCATTTCGGACCATAATTGAACTGAATATTGGAGACCATAGTAGAAGTAGAAGTCATTTCAGCCAAATCTAGTAAGACCTACGCACTTTAGGGGCTGGAGAAAAAAACTAAGGAGATCGGTTTATGGTGATTCATATCATATTCGACACGTATGTTAAAGGTCATGAGAGAAGTCGTTGTACAAAATTTCAGCCAAATCGGATAATAATTGCGCCCTCTAGTGGCTCAAGACCCCAGATCGGTTTATATGGCAGCTATATCAGGTGATGGACCGATTTGAACAGAACAGTTGTTGAAAGTCATAACAAAACACCTCATGCAAAATTTCAGTCAAATCGGATTATAATTGCGCCCTCTTGTGGCTCAAGAAGTCAGGACCCCATATCGGTTTATAAGGCAGCTACATCAAAACATGGGCCGATTTGGCCCATTTACAATACCAACCGACCTACACTAATAAAAAGTATTTGTGCAAAATTTCAAGCGGCTAGCTTTACTCCTTCGAAAGTTAGCGTGCTTTCGAAAGACAGAAGGACAGATGGACATGGCTAGATACAAACAGTATGACGAAATTAGTATACCCCCATCCTATGGTGGAGGGTATAAAAAAATAAATAAACAAAATTTTAATAGTAAACTAAACAAAAAATTAAGAAAAAAAATTTTTTTGAAAAAAATTATAATTTAAAAAGAAAAAAAATTAAATTGTGAAAAAAAATTAATTTTTTGAATTTGTAGAAAAAAATATAAAACAGTGATAAAAATAATAAAAAAGGGAAAAATATAAAAAAATTAAAAATTTAAATAAATAAAATAAAAAAATTAAAAAAATATAAAAAAAATTATAAAAAAATATGTAAAAAAAAATTGTAAAACAAAAACTGTAAAAAAATAAAAAAAAATCAAAAAAAAAATCAAAAAAAAAAAAATAAAAATAAAAAAATAAAAAAAATTAAAAAATAATAAAAAAAATTAAAAAATAATAATAAAATTAAAAAATAATAATAAAATTAAAAAAAAATCAAAAAAAAAAAATATACAAAAGTTCATTCGGTGGAGACCTTCCAATTAGAATTAATCCGTCCTTCTCGGATCACTACAGGATAGGTTTTCCGGTTGAGCAAGAGAAAGGAGGAAGGAGGGAGGAAGCCGTGGAGGACAAACTCGGATAGTTTCAGAGCACATATGCAATGGCTTGGGTCCGCTGGAGGACCTATATCGAATGCGAGGGAACTAAAGCCCTCAGTGAATATAACTACGAAGATCATGAGCCAATCATGGTGGATAACGGAACTAAAGGTACTAAGGAAGGAAAGCAGGAGGCTCTTTAACAAGGTGAAGAGGGAAAACAGAAAGCAGACTGCTGCGTCGAATATCGTGAGGCTCTGGGCAAGTTCAAAGAGACAACGAGATCGAAGAAGAGTTCCTGAAAGAAATTTTGGGGGACCTAACCCAAGGGAACTAGAGTCCGCAGTGAATCTTGTTACGGGAAGCATGAACCAATCATGTTGGATACTGGAGCTTAAGGTACTGAGAAAGGAAAGGCAAAGAGGGAAAATACTGCATCGAATATCGTGTGGCTCTTCAAAATGGAAACGATGAGCATGAACCAGAGGTACTAAGAAAGGAATGCAGGAGGCTGTTTAACAAGCCGAAGAGGGAAATACGGCAGAGGGCTGCGACGAGAGGCTCTTAGCAGGTACAAGAAGGAGACGAGTACGAAGAGGAGTTCCTTGGATAAATTCTGAGGAGAATTAGAGGGCACTAGCAAAGCATCTAGATTGCGAAAAGTGCTCTCCAAGGAGACCACCGTTACACAAAGGTTTGCATGTCCGCCTACGACGCCGAACGCTTGGATTCAAATCCTGGCGAGACCATCAGAAAAAAATGTTCAGCGGTGGTTTTCCCCTCCTAATGCTGGCAACATTTGTAAAAATTTCTCTTCGAAGAGGTGTCGACACGCCATTCGGACTCGGCTATAAAAAGGAGACCCCTTATCATTGAGTTTAAACTTGAATCGGACTGCACTCATAGATATGTGAGAAGTTTGTCCCTGTTCCTTAGTGGAATATTCTTGGACAAAATTTGCAATTTCGCTATCCAAGGATTCTAGAGCGCCAAGGTTTTTGAGGAGAGAAGACGGAACTGACATCGAGAACAACCAGAAGACAGTGAAACTACTGATGGAGACAGATTTATCAGGCAGTGAGGAGCTTCCAACCATTTTCAACCTAACTTACCGGGCAGTTAAGAAGAGGATCACGACTTCACAATACCCATAAAGGCTGAAACTGTTGATGAGAAAAAATATGGTCAGTTCGTACCTTCCAGCCTTTTAAATCGGCCGGACCAGACGGCGCTGCTGCAAAAATCCCTTGGGATCACTCTTTTACGGCTCGAACGAATTTTCAAGGAGAGTGTGGGAAAATAAATCACATCCCATAATACTGGAAAGACTGGTTGACTTGAAGGTCAGGAAGGAACTTTCAACGGAGAATTTCAGTGGATAACTCAAGGGGAGGTCGGTGGAGACGGCCCTACATGAAGTGGTATGAGAGTTCGAGATGTCTTTCCAGGGGATGCGATGAAATCTTCAAGACGTTATCATGCATGCGCAGACGCGGAGCATCAATTCTAGGCACTTAGCGAGTGAATACTTGAGCGAGTGTGGGCTTACGCTCCAGGGAAGCACTCGCGTGGTGGCGGGATGGATAGGCGCTACCTCGCTATTCTATTCCTACATTTCTTATCATATCCCTATCACCCCCTCTGGACGAAGCGGGGGTATGATAAATAACACTGAGATGACTACTTGAGAGCGTATTGAATAATATCGCCTAGCAGATAGTTGTGAAAATGGTTTTAGACCTCTCAAAAATAACAAGGCAGCAAGTGCCAATGGGTTGCCGGTTGAACTAATGCAAACAGTAGGCGACACGCTGATAAGACAAATGCTGATGCATTTGTTTCTGGCTAGAAAAACTAAAGACTCGAGAGACTGTGATTAGAAGTCAATCAGATAATTGTTTTCTATTAGTGCGTCCTTGGAACTGGCAAATTCACCACAGATCGGTATTCATCAGCGAATGCAAATTTGCCCATGAACATTCCATTAATTCATTCCAATGAATGCTGCCTGACTCAAGTTTAAGCTCAGTGATAAGGGGTCTTCTTAGAGATGTTTTGACATGGCATGGAAGTTTTTACATCTTGTGGTGCAGAGCTCAGAGATTCAGAATCAGTTCTGCCTCTGGATTTTCGCGAATTTCAGGAGGCATGTCTCCTTATCTGCAATTAGCCCAATATGGCAGTTTTGGGCTTATGATTTTCATGTTTATCTAGTAAATCATCCAACTACTTCTACCAAACATTCTGCTGCAGCTGGATACGCTGGGTAACATGGGTGCCAAAGTTGTTCTCAGCATTTCAGAGTGATCGAAACCCTTCATTTAGTATATTTTTTAAACAAAAACAATTTTTGCAGTTGCTACATTCGATCAATGAAATATGCATTTAAAATCTAAAAAAAATATATCTCAATTAATGCAGATTTGAATATAAAGATAACAACAACCTAATGAAACACCTTAGCCATAGCTAAGACGTGTCGTAAGGCATTAGAATGTCTTGCAATAACCAAATGCCAATAGCGTGTCTTAATCAGTTTTCTTCATCTGTATAAAAGTTCATAAATTGATTACAGAATTAATTTATTTAAAATTTTCATTTTATGTAAAAAGACCGGCTTTAAAAAAAATGCAGCTCCATCATGCAATCCAGTTTTGAGATGCGTGCAACCCCTCATGGTAAGCAAAGTTGAACTAATTTTAAACAAATAACCCCTCCCCCTTAGTAAGGTAGCTGCCTTACAGCTATAGCAAAAAAAAAACCAAAACAAGGACAGCTGGACGGACAGAAATGACTTGATTGCTTTACCACCAACAACACCCAATGCACTCTCGGGCTGCCAATAATTGTGTGTGGCCCCGTGTTCGCACTTTTAAAGCCGCCAGCACCTAACTTTTAGGTCAGTTTTTTTTTCTGTTGTAACAACGACCACGACAACGATGATGGTCAAATGCCTCAAATCTCAAAACCTAGTTGGCATGGTGCATAAAGGCAATGTGCGTGCACATTAAACGAACAACCATGTGTGTATGCCATGCACTTTATGCTTGTTGTTCAATGCTTAAGGCGGCCCGCCCCATATGCCCATGATGATGACGCTGGCGATGATGGCAGTTAAAAGTGTGAGCCGCCAATGGGTGATGGCGTTTTTGAATTTAACATATATTGGTCTTTAGGCAAACACGTTATCTAATGGCAATAATTGTTCATACAAAGCAAGGCAATAAGAAAGCAAAATATGGAAATATGTATGCAAAAGCATGCTGCCATTGCACAATGGGAATGAGAAAGTTTTATTGAAAATAGAATTTTTTAGCCCCATTATTTTTTTGGAGATTTTTTCGATTTATGAATTCTGCTGTTTATTAATTGTGTGAGATAAAGAGAACCGCCCTCATAAGAAGCATAAAGCTTGAACGACACAATATAGGACGCAAATAAAAGGGCATTGGAAATAAAATGCAAGACTCAGAAAAAACACCAAAACGGACTTGTAGGTCGACAGGGATATTATGGGACTCAAATAAAAGGTCTTTAAAAATAGATTATAAATCTTCTTATATATAAAAATCAATTTGTGTTTGTTTGTAGGTTTGTTTGTTTGTGTGTTCCTTATAGACTCACAAAACGGCTGAACCGATTATCTTGAAATTTTGGTGCATAATGATCCCGTGGTGAAAATTGGGTACTAAATTTTTTTGATATCTGAAGGGGGGGCGGATCCTCCCCCTTACCCTAATTTTCAGAAACGCCAGATCTCGCAGATGGGTGGTGCGATTTAAGCGTAATTTTGTGTGCTCTCATATAGTGCCCTAAAAATTAAAATTTGGTATCTAAATTTCAGATGGGGTACCTAGGGGGACCGCCCCACCCTAAAACCTACCAAACATATATTTAGACGAATCACGACAATATGAGACTCAAATGAAAGGTATTTAGGATAAGAAAACGTATCTGATATCCATTTGTCGGACCAAGTGCTAGGCGGACCACCCCAACCCCCAAAACATCCCTAAATCGGACATATTTACCGACCATGGCAATATGGGACTCAGATGAAAGGTATTTGCGAGTAGAATACGAATCTGATATACAAATGTGGGACCACGTTTCTGGGGATCCACCCCTTCCCCAAACAGGACTTATTTACTAAGACCATGGGAATATGGGGCTTAAATAAAAGGTATTTGAATATAGAATTATAATCTGATATTCCAATATGGGACCAAGTGTTTGGAGGGCCGCCTATTCCCAAAAACATCCCCCAAAGGAGACAAATTTACGACCATATCAATATGGGGCTCAAATAAAAGGTCCTTGGGAGTAGAGCTCGAATTTGATATTAATATTTGGGAACTGTCTAAGGGGCACCCCACCACCACAACACCACCACAACACCACCCCAACACCACAACACCACCCCAACACCACCCCACCCCCACAACAACACTTCACTAAAATTTCCTGAATTTCCAAAATAAAAATAAAATTTCAATGAAATTTCAAATGACAAAATTTTATCCAATTTTCTCTAAATGCAAATTTTCTCTAATGACAAAATTTCATAGAAAAAAATTTGTGTCAGTTTATATTTCCACACGCCGGAGGTGTTTCGAATTAAAATTTGATACCAATTTATCTTTAGGTTTCTGCCGTATCTGTGGATAATCGTATCCAAGTACGGCACTTTTCCATCTGCCTTCTGTTCCATCGTGAACTGGATTTGTCAATTGAATGAGTTCAACGCACTCAAATGTTCTATACTTCTGTCTTCTTTAAGATGCAGAACAAAAGCAATTTGGGCTACCGAAATTGGTCTAGGTGTAAATCCCTGCAAGATAGAAGTAGTTCTTTTCAGCAGGACACACAATTTGCCTACAGTGGAACTTGTCTCCTTGGGTGGAGAGAATGGTCCATTTACAGAAAGCACAAAATACCTGGATGTTTTGCTGGACAGGAAATTGAACTTCAAATCCAACATTTTGGAAAGGACAAGAAAGGTACTCTTGCCCTATACACTTAAAAGAGAGCCATTGGCAAAAGTTGGTGGGGTTTAAACCGCGAGTCATGCATTGGGTATATACTGCAGTTGTCAGACCTATTTTGCTATATGGTGTTGTGGTCTAGTGGACGGTGCTTCAAAAGTCCACCTACTGCTCAATACTTAACCGGATCCAAAGGATGGCTTGTTTGTACAGCACATCCGCACTGAGGACGATATCATCTAATGCACTGAATTAATGCGACATATTATGCCTCTGGACATTGCCGCGACCGCTGTCGTGAGGTTAATGGACTTTCTCATTGGTCATGTGGCGGCTACGGACACTGTGTTATCCTTGATACAATTTCCGATGTTCCAGGCAGTGTGGATTACACCCTACCTGAACCGCTTTTTGATAAAATGTACTGTACCACTATTCCTAATAGAACCGATTGGAACTACGATATCCCTGGTAACAGAAGTTCCATAGACTTCTATACGGATGGTTCCAAACTAAACGACCAGGTTGGTTTTGGGATGTACTCTAAAGATCTAGAACTGGTCATATCGAAAAGTTTACCCGACCACTGCAGTGTGTATCAAGCGGAGATCCTTGCAAATAAGGAAGTGGTGGAATGGCTAAGATATAATTTCATTACGACGATGGGCATAAATATCTTCTCAGACAGCCATTAAATCCCAGGAGAACGTTTTTCTGAACACAAAAACCGCCCTCGACTGTCGCAGGTCTCTCAACGAGATGTCTGAACAGTTCAAAATGCACCTGTTCTGGGTGCCGGGCCACAGAGATATACCAGAGAATTGTAATGCGGACGAGCTTGTGAGAAAAGCAACTACCCTACACATTGCAAGGATACTGGAATCAGTGGGTATGCCTCAGTCTGTCTGCTGACAGACTTAAAGTTACAGAAGCTGTGAGGACATTGATTTTTGCAGAAGCTGTGAGGACATTGAAAAAGAAGAGACTGTCTGTATGTGTGTTCCGCTCTAGCAGTTAGAAGGAGTTCCACTTCAGGTTCTCATTTCTTTGTGAACCTGTCTGATTTAGCGGATGTGAATATTCGTAAGTTATTGGACTTTTTAAAGCGATTTGGATGGTTCAACGGTAGGAACTAGAAGGAATCTTCCTTCTTCTGGTACTGTGATATCACAATGGACGAAAACGTCTAAGTGAGTCTGATGGCAGACTGCCACTTAAACCTAACCTAATCTAAGACGCAGAAAATGTTGTCTACATACATTGTAAGTACCTTTGGTTTCATTGTGGAAAAGTACTTCCATCACTATGCCCGCCATGACTGTTGAAGCTGGCGACCCCATTGGTAAACCTTTCCTCTGTTCGTATAACTTTTCATCGTACCGGAAATACCTTTTATCTTTGATACAAAAATTCAAAATATCGATGAACAAATCCTTGGGTATTTTCGTGTATTCCTTTATTTGATCTCAGTGTTCTCTAACCGTCATTATTGCCAAGTTGACTGGAATGCTGGGGAACAGCGATGCCACATCATACGACACCAATATCTCGTCGTCCTCTAACTCTGTACTGCCTATTTTCTTGAGTTCCTTGTCAAGTTTTTAAAATGCCCACTATATCTTTTGATAACTCGTACGCAGAGGAATTTATTGACGAGTAAATTGATCTTAAGGGTGTGCCATCTTTATGTATCTTCAGTAGCCCGTATATCCTTCGGGCTGTCCCGATATTATTGTTCATTTTATTTTTGAGTAATTTTTCTACGAAGCCATTTTCTCTAAAGACAAAATTTCCATGATGAACAAAAGAACAAAATTTATAAGGAGTAGTTCATTGTAATTTGTTTAAATTGGCCACAAGTTTCATTATCTGAATAAAATGAACAAAAAATTTTTTTGAGAAATTTTCTCTAAATCCAAAGTTTTCATATTTTAGCCCATTGTGCGCCACAAGTCTACTTCAACATAATGCGAAACCATTAAATGGAAAGCACCTGAGAAACAATAATCAATGTTTCTTTGGTTGCCCGCATGCATTATTATTGCCCACGGTTAGTTGTTGCTAGCAGTACAGACTGCCCCTCCCCCCACCCATTATATTAACGAAGCCACTTTGATTTTATCATATCCACTTTTCTTTAAATAAGTGTGCGACTAAGAGAGTTGTAGTGTGTGTGTGTGTGGTGAGTAGGCTCTTCTGCTGCCTGTGTTAAGCGGTTATGATAGAGCCATTGCAAGTAAGTAAATCTCTTTACTTACAAAGACCATACAACACCCACCACCCCCTTTCTTACCCGGTGGTATGATTTTAATTCGGCTTTGGTTTTTCAAAACGTGACTGGCGGTTTGTCAACATAAGTTTGGATTACATTTGAGGTTGGCTTCTTTTTAAGTGGGCGTGTGTGTGTGCGTGCGGTTTCGTTTTTAGGTTTTTTTTCGACTTGTAATGTTGCATACAAATCAAAATTCAAATTAAGCCAAATTCGAAATGTTGTGAACTATGTGTAGGGCGAGGGCGGTGGCGGTGGGTGGCCTAGGTAACGGCTGAGCTGAGTTGAGCCAAGCGGCACTGAGGTGTGTTGTGTCAGCTTGGGTGAATTGGCTGTTTGTGTGTTGAATTTCAGTTTCGGTTCGGTTTTTGAGGTTTTGTTTTGATATATTTGAATTTCACTTTCTTTTTCGTTACGCTTGCCTAACTTGAAAAGCAAAAATATGTACTATCTTCTTTCCAACATCCAAAATGGGCACAACAATATGAACGTACGTACTATAGGTGAGCATAGGCCAAACACCAAAAAAGGAAGTCATAGTTAAAATCTCTATGGAAGGAAAGTGGAACAGATGTAAAGGAGTGCAACAACAAGGTGGGCACATAGGCCACAGCAAAGGGTTTAGGGTAGATTCCGAAAAAGTTTCTTGGTTGTTTAACAGTTAACATAGATTTTAATTAAGCTCTCATATAATAAGATAGTCAGAAATGACATCTAGAGCTAGACCTATGATCGACTCAGAATCACTTTCTGATTCGATTTAGCCATGTCCGTCTGTGAGTCCATGTATTCTTGTAATCAAGGTACAGGTTGTATACGTTGTCCAATCGTCACGAAATTTTGCACATATCACTTTTTTTGCTCAAGGACGAACGCTATTGATTTTGTTACAAATCGGTTCAGATTTGGATATAGCTCCCGACTTTTGCCTTTCCTTACTGGTTTTATTCTCTTCTTGATTTAATAGTACATGGCTTGGAAGCGAATGAGAGCTTGTCGTTGTGAGACAACTCTGAATACAGGAATTCTCAATTCTTATGGCAGAAAGAGATATAAGGAGTGATGCCTTTCTATTCACCTACCTTCACCTCCCTTCTACAAAATAAGAAATCTCGCAAGTTTAGTTATACCCACCTCCGTAGGATAGGGGGTATATTCATTTAGTCATTCCGTTTGCAACACGCTGGTTAAGTTCTTGAACGGGCCAAATCGGACCATATTTGGATATAGCTGTTATATAGACCGATCTGCCGATAAAGGGACTGAAGCCCATAAAAGCTTTATTTATTACCCGATTTCGCTGAAATTTGAAACAATGATTTTTTCTAAGCCTCACGATATCCGACATTAATATGGTTCAGATCGGTTTGTAATTGGATTTATCTGCCAAGAGACCAACATTTTGTTCTATAAAATTGAATAGCGACATATATATTAGACCACTCAATGTCCGTGCCGAATTTGGGTGCTTAATTTTCACCGGATTGTCACGATATGGGGTTTACATATGTACCCGAGGTGGTGGGTATCCAAACTTAATGCCTTTTTACTTGTTTTAATTAAAATTGCCGCTTTGTTTTATTGGTTATAAATCTCTTCTTCATATTTTCTCACCACGACCTGCTCTCAATGGCACCCATATTAGACTCATTTCTTGGGTGCGAGTAAGAGCGTAACGTGGTGAGAAAATAAACAGATGACATTTTACTCTCACAAAGAGGATGGAAATAACAGAGAAATTTTTGTGTTCTCAAAATTTGACAGCAAATGTCAAGCTTATAAGTGTCGCTAATTATTTTTTTTTCTTCAAAACAGGCAGCTCTGCCAAAGAAAAAAAAAAAACAAATTTACATAGATAGACATATTTGAAGCTAAGACTGCCGAATACCATATATTTACATGCAGTACGCAATAGTTTCTGCTTGCGGTATGGTCTTGCGGTATGGTCTTTAGTAATTCCTAATAATCTATATTCACAAGCGCCCCCAACCAGTCGATGTGCGATGTTCAAATTATCTATCTATTCATAATTAATCTATGCTCTGGTTTGAATTAAAATAAATAAGAGAGAACAAAAGTAAAGCCCTAAAAGCATTAGATGACAATTATGAGAATATTTTAATGAGAAGTCAGTCATCTTAACTAACGGCTTTGACTACCAACGATAATGATTGCTACGAATAGAATTTATTATTATACAAAGGATCATAATTAAGCTATAATTAGGGAAGTTTAAAAGGCTTATGCTGATCAAATAAAGAGGGGGAGAGAAAGAGAAAGAAAGAATACCATATTCTACTAGGATTAAAACAGTCGCTTTTGAGGCTCTTTAACTTAAGGGAATGTTCATGGGCAAATTTTTCATTTGCATTTTCTTTTGAGATGTTTCTTAGATTTTCGGTATAAGGTATGCGGGCAACCCTGTCAAATTCCTCCATTTGGTATATGCTTACCAAATCAAATCATTGTAGCAAAAATGGAGTAGGTGTTCACTCTGCCAAAACAAAAATTTGTAAAAAAAAAAGATTATATTACGCTTCGTTGGCTTAACTAATTTACATTAACAATTCATACAAAGGGTCTGTATGTACGCATGGGCCTATACAAATTTACTTGAAGTCAACCATAAATTTGTAATAGATTTAAATGTGATGCGGAACAATGAAATAGTGAAATGATATTTTTTTTTTTAATTTGTGAAATTTTCCTCCATTTGTATGCATAAAAAAAAAGATAATTAAATAGACGAAAGGCGATCAACTTTAAACATTTTCTTGAAAACGCATTTAAATCCATTATTTAAATTTCATATAAAATAATGTTTCAATTTTAAAATTAAATAATGCCTCAATAAATGGTCACAGTAAATCAATGTTTTGCTTCTTCTATGAAGACACTCTAAAACTTTAGTAAACCAAATTTTTGAAATGAAATAAAGCCTCGAAAATAGTTGTTTTTCTTTCAAGTTTGGGGCCTTATTTCATTTTGCAATGCAATAAAGCCTGAAATGGGAAATGAAACAAAGACCCCAAAATATGCGGCCTTTTTTCATGATGGAATAAAATAGTGGAAAAAGACCACAAGGAAATAATAAAAAAACACTCCAAACTAAAACGAAATAGGATTCCAACATTTTAGGCATTATTTCATATGAAATAAAGCCCCAATTTTAAAATGAAATAATGCCCCAAGAAATGGTAATAGTAAATTTATCTTTCGCTCCCTGTATAAAAAAACTCCTAAATTGTAGCAAAACGAAATAAAGCCACAAAAATTGCTTTGGGCTTTGCTTTATTCCCAAATTTGGGGTTTTATTTCATAGGAACTTTTTAAAATGAAATAAAGCCCCAAAAATTAAATAAAGTCCTAACAAATTAAACAATGCCCCAAAAAATTAAATAAAGCCCAAATGTCGTTGTTTCTGTTTCAAGTTTGCGGCCTTATTTCATTTTCCGTTTGGGGTTTTATTGCATTGCAACCTTATTTCTTTCCGCCTCCTAATGTAGATATTACAACTCACTTTTAAGGCCATTTTATACCCACCATCAGAGGATGGGGTATACTATAGTCATTTCGTTTGTAACATCTCGAAATATTGGTCTAGTATGGGGTCCTAGATATATATTCTTGATCGTCTCGACATTCCGAGTCGAACTAGACACGTCCGTCCGTCCGTTTGCCGAAATCACCATAGCGGTCGAACGCGTAAAGCTAGCCCCTTGAAATTTTGCACAGATATTTAATATTAATGTAGGCCGTTGGAGATTGCAAATGGGCCAAATTGGGTCAGATTTGGATGTAGCTCCCATATAAAGCGATCTCCTGATTTGACTTCTTGAGTCCCTGGAAGCAGCAATTTTTATTCAATTTGGCTGAAATTTTGCTCATGGTGTTCTGTGATAACTTTCAACAATTGTGCTAAGTATGGTCCAAATCGGTATATAACCTGATATAACTCCCATATAAACCAATCTCACGATTTGACTTCTTGAGCCCTTACAAGTCGCATTTTTTGTCCGATTTGGTAGAAATTTTGCATGTAGTGTTTCGTTATAACTTTCAACTACTTCGCCAAATATGGTCCAAATCGGTCTTCAACCTGATATATTGGGTTGCCCAAAAAGTAATTGCGGATTTTTTAAAAGAAAGTAAATGCATTTTTTAATAAAACTTAGAATGAACTTTAATCAAATATACTTTTTTTATACTTTTTTCCAAAGCAAGCTAAAAATAACAGCTGATAACTGACAGAAGAAAGAATGCAATTGCAGAGTCACAAGCTGCGAAAAAATTTGTCAACGCCGACTATATGAAAAATCCGCAATTACTTTTTGGGCAACCCAATAGCTCCCATATAAAACGATCTCCCGATTTGACTTCTTGAGTACTTACCGTAATTTTTGTACGATTAGACTGAAATTTTGCATGCGAAGTTCTGTTACGACTACCAACAGCTATACCAAATACGGACAAAATCAGTCTATAACCCGATATAGCTCCCATGTGAACCGGCCTCTCGATCATCCTTGTCCGGTTCGTAGAAGCTTTAATGTTTGCTGGATTGACAGAAATTTGATATGTAGAATAAAATTATGTCCTACAACAATCCATGGTGGTGGATTTCCAAGATTCGGCCCGGCCGAACTTAGCATGCTTTTACTTATTTTGCACTGATATTGTCTCGTTCGGCCTCGGTAGCCGCTTTGGAGTTGGAGCGGCTCCTAAGACACTTGATTCTAAATATCAACAACAGATTCGTACTCTACTCCCAAGTGCCTTATATGCATGTCAGTTCAATGATTAAATCGGACTTTATATTTATTTTGGAAGTTTTTGAGGATGGGCGCCAGGGACGCTTGACCACAAATATCGATATCATATTCGTAAACTACTCGTAAATGCCTATGAATTGACTACCATATTGTCCCGATCGGGTTATATGCCATTAGGGGTGTTTCCCCAGGTTAATTGACCTTAATTTTTTATATCAAATGCGAGGTTTTTAGTCACCATCGGGATGCGATCAAAAATTTGGTTCAAATCGGTACAGTCATTTGGAGAAAATTTCAAAAAATCGTTTTACCTGTTTTGGTGTCTATAAGGAACGGACAAATAGACATACAAACCAACTAGAGGTGGCAAACTATCGATAATCGCAACATTCGATATCTTTGACAATAAGTATTGATACTGTCATTATTTTCCCATCATCTATATTTCAAACAAAAATGAGAATGGGAATATCAGGAGATCGATTTATATAGAAGCATTGCCAATGCACAGACTGAATAAAGCCAAATTTAAGAAGTCAGTTGGAAGTCATGAGAGAAATCATTGTACAAAATGTTAGCCAAATCGGATGAAAATTGCGCCCTCTATAGGCGGAATGTTTCTTATAGGATACATTCAGTGTGGAATCGCTTATTTTTGTTCAATTTTACAATAAACTTGTCGATAGTATCGATAGAAAAACATCAATTGATATTTAGATGAAAAATAAAATATCGATAGTGCCATCGATATTTTGGCAGCTCTAAAACCAACCACAAAACTTTGACTTTATATTGGGTTGCCCAAAAAGTAATTGCGGATTTTTCATATAGTCGGCGTTGACAAATTTTTTCACAGCTTGTGACTCTGTAATTGCATTCTTTCTTCTGTCAGTTATCAGCTGTTACTTTTAGCTTGCTTTAGAAAAAAAGTGTAAAAAAGTATATTTGATTAAAGTTCATTCTAAGTTTTATTAAAAATGCATTTACTTTCTTTTAAAAAATCCGCAATTACTTTTTGGGCAACCCAATATATAAAATAGAATCCTAGATCAATATTTCGGGGTATTGCAAACAGACTGACAACGTCGCTATACTCCCACTTTATAATGGAGGGTATAACAACTGATCAGCACCAGGCTGTATGAGTACGTATGACTCATCTATAGCATAGTTACGCAATAGACTTTTATTTTTTTTTCTCAGTGTACTTTTAAACATCATTCATATACGATATGTGATTGTGGTTCAGCGGAATGAGTGGCAGGCAGAATACTATGATTGGGTAACATTTGTTTTTCCTATCTGATTAGCTGCGATATTCCCTCAAGCCCTTTACAGTCGCATTCGGTGGAAGTAGCCTTGCATGCCATGGTTGGCGGCTTAATTAAAATCTACAGTCCAATAAAAAACACAAATGGATATGCAAACATTCATACATTCAAACAGTGTTTGTCTTAGTGAAAGAGAGAAAGTACTTTAAATTGGTTCAAATATGAAAGACACAAACACACACGCACACACACACACACATTAATGCATCCATCCTACAAGCAAACATAGATAGGTTATTAAAAAAAAAAAAACAGAGAAAAAAATGAAAAAAAAGTTAAAAATCATAAGACCAAATAAGCCATTGCCACCACCATCACCACTATGAGTGGCAGCGGCAACAGTGATTGAGGGTCTCCTACGTAAAGAAAAAAAGGCAAAGGCAGCACTTCAAAAAAAAAAAACACAAACTCCACAAAGAAAGATCCATCCAAATGAAGCGAATTGGATTGGATTTTCACGAGCAGCTAACTTTAGAGCGGCAGTATGCCACAGCCCCTCTCCAAACAATGACGCTAGAAATAGTCTTCAACCTTTCAACCTACGCTGCGATAAATTTTTATAACAAACATAAATATCAACCATTTCAAATGACAGCTTCAAAAAACCGAAAAGAAAGCTCCAGCAACCATCCATCCAGAAACATTGGCTAGATCAGCACCAGCGGCAGCTGGAGGACTGGCAGGGAAACAGCCAGGCATATGGAGGGAGGGACAGGCGCGCATGGACCGTTTAAATATGATATTTTGTTTTCCCACTCAGCGGTGGCTCAAGCTCAAAGCATATTTTGTTGTGTCAAAATTAGAAGAGAAGGGACACCCCCTAGATACCACACAGACCCCATAGGCAATCAAAGTTAGCTTGAAACCAGCAAAGACTCCACAAAACCCTCCTCACCGATGCCACAGCTGTTGCAGTAAAGCCTTATGAGATATCAAAGTGGAAAATCCCCAAAAACTGTTTCAAACACCCGCGCTTTCTACAACAACCCAAAACACTTGAAATTTTTGAAAGCTTTATGCTGATTTGTAAGCGCATTCAGAGATTGTCTTCAGGATGCATATTAGCCAACAACAATAACAAAGAAACATTTTTTTCAGATTTTGAATGTGATGTTGTTGCCTCTAAATGTATTGTTGTGTGTGGCAGTCAATAATTTTAAGACGATTGACGTCTTTTTAAATGCCCAATGTGAATCGATCTGTATCGAATTCGTATGAAATGGATTTGAATGCATTTTGAAGTTTACCCTTAACGTCGTGGGTGGGGGAGATAATTTGGATGTTATGTGATTGAAAAATGAAAGTTGGCGAAGAGAGGGAAGTGAAAATTAAAAAGGTTTGTTTTTGATGGTATGATGTATCATAGTCACTTAATTTAGTGGAGCGATAACAGCTTCCGACTAATTGGAGAGCAACTGGAACCCTTGACCAACTTTAGGGGCCTGCAAAAATGCGCCCAGACCACGTAGGTTCTTGATATTGATATGATATTGATAATACCTTAGCTTTAACTATTGGTTGCCCAAAAAGTAATTGCGGATTTTTCATATAGTCGGCGTTGACAAATTTTTTCACAGCTTGTGACTCTGTAATTGCATTCTTTCTTCTGTCAGTTATCAGCTGTTACTTTTAGCTTGCTTTAGAAAAAAAGTGAAAAAAAAGTATATCTGACTAAAGTTCATTCTAAGTTTTATTAAAAATGCATTTACTTTCTTTTAAAAAATCCGCAATTACTTTTTGGGCAACCCAATATTTCAAATTTCAAATGGCATATTTTTTATTAGTTTTTTTTTTCGATTTTCACCCACTGTGCGAAGGAGTCCTACATTGGCAAGGGCTGCCATCTCAGTGTACAACACACTTCAGAATAAAAAGGAAATTCTACTAGTGCGTGAGGATTGGATCCCTGCTTCTGAGCTGGCGTATATGCTCAAGGCGCTTGAAATTTGGTGTGTAGATATGGGTTGACCCCAGGAACACGAATCCGAAGTTTGTTTTTGGGGCAAAGGCCCTTGGGGAGAAGTGGTCCAACCTAGGCAATGTGCGTATCAAAGGGAAAGTATTGTTGATGAGATTACGAATATACAAAAACATGGCAAAAAAAAAACGGACCCGGGAAGGACCTACGGGGTCTTGAGAATTTTGCGCCTTGTTAACATAGGCAATATGGGTATCAAATGAAAGGTACGAAAGAGTAGATTACGATATGTGCGCAAAAAAAAAGTATGCACTAAAAAAAATATTTTAAAAAATTCGCTCGATTTTTTGAAAAATGTTTCTTGCTTTTAAGCTGAATTTGTTTTTTTGCACATATGCATATCGCAATCTTCTTTTTTGTACCTTTAATTCGATACCCATATTCGAAAATACAAAAACATGGCAAAGAAATTGGACCCGGGAAGGACCTACGGGGTCTTGAGAATTTTGCGCCTTGTTAACATAGGCAATATGGGTATCAAATGAAAGGTACGAAGGAGTAGATTACGATATGTGTGCAAGAAAAAAAATGTTTCTTGCTTTTAAGCTGAATTTGTTTTTTTTTTGCACATATGCATATCGCAATCTTCTTTTTTGTACCTTTCATTTGATACCCATATTGCCATTGTACGCTGGGTTAAAAATTTTCAAGACCCCTTAGACTTAGATTTTTAACATTGTTTTCGCATATTCATAATCTACTCTACAATATCTTTCACTTGATTTCATATTGCCTACGTAAGACTTCTTCCCCTCAAGGGGGGATTTTTGGCTCCGTCAGAATTCTTTCCCTTAAAGGGGGATTTTCGGCTCCTAGGGGGGCCCAGGAGCCTTTGCCTCAAAAACGGATTTCAGGACTTCGGACTGTTACTGAGGTCAAAATTAGGAAGATGCGAAAAATTAAAAAAATCGGGAATGCGCCCCATTCAGTGCAGTTTTACTAGTGACCCAACGCCCAGACTTTGGTTTCAGTCAAAGTGTGGGATTCATAATGACTTGTTATGGCTTTTGTTTTTATGCATCTGAGAACCCACCTCCGCGACTAATACATGCAATTTTGGAAGATCAAAGAATGGGAGGCAAGTACTAAGATTACGGCCATACTATGCTGACATTGGAGTTCTAGGCGTGATGGGGCGGCCTGGGATTTTAGTTTGGCCTATGAAGACAATTCGCTTATTACAAGGTTGGTCGCCTTTTCACGGAAAGTACCCTGTGTAGTCAATTGCCCCAAATATACCAATTCTAAACTGGAGAATAAGTTACCTGTCACAGGACATAACCTACAGGGAATGAAAAGTTTCAATTGTCATAACTTATGATTCTTATTTGTTGCAAAAATAATTGCAAAGTATACTAATCCTATTCGAACTGTCCCACGACCTACCCCACGGTGTTAGAATGGTGGCAATTCGTCACCTCGAGCGACAAACCCTTATAAAAGCGATAGGGTTTTTCCTTGTAGAGGGACAATAATTGGGACAAGTCCCTATCACCAGAGGATCTATCCTCTGACATGTTTGGGATCTGTCCCATTTCCCGTAGGGTATTTGGTAGGATAAGAATGCGACTTATTGGAGCAAGACAAGGTGTTGGAGAGAGGTGTGGTGGAGCGACCGAGCACTGAACATAACATGAGCTGGCATCTGCGCAGTTTTGTCCTGTTGTTGTGGCTTTATGGCGGGGCCGGTCGACCATAGGTAAGGTTGAAAAGAGGGTGCAGAAATTAATCCGTCTCATGCCATTATAGAAATACGCCTAAGTCAGTATTCGGCTTGTTGTGCGCTCTAAAAACTATAAAGAAACCTCTAAACCGAAAATGTTATGTTAGAAATTCCGTTTTAATTACAAAATCCTTCATTGTTTTCCATGCCACGCCCCTAAGTTGGCTCATGTCTGGTATTGTGTCCCCACCTAAGTACCGGTATCTGTTAGACGCGAAAGCCGGGCAATGAAAAAGGAATTGCTCCAACGTCTCATCATCTTCCCTTTTCACATGGCATCACTTAACGCACCGATTTTACATAAGTGAGTTCGTAGTCCTATGTATCCCGTAATGATACCAATAGCTATACCAACCTCCTTCTTACTTCCTTTCGGTAATTGCCTCGTCTTCGCACGATCTGGATCCCCCCATAGGATTTTCGCCGTCCTACCGACCATTTCACTGTTCCACAGGGTTGCATGCTCATTCGTCGCCCACGCCCTTAACTCGGACTGCGTAGATTTGAAAGGCTTCGGGTTAACCAAGTTTTTTGACGGCAGTCCTCTGGCCTTCACCGCCAAATCGTCTGCCCTATCACACCCCCTTACTTCGTTATGGCCCGGCACCCAAA
Source organism: Stomoxys calcitrans (assembly GCF_963082655.1). NCBI lineage: Eukaryota > Metazoa > Arthropoda > Insecta > Diptera > Muscidae > Stomoxys > Stomoxys calcitrans. Next base: position 40,269,807 of record NC_081553.1, on the reverse strand, counting down.
CGATGCGGATTTTGCCATCTTCAGAGAAGGCGTTAATTTCCTTCTTACACTGCAAGACTGTTCGTGACCCCACCATCCTGCTTGTTATTGCACTTATAGTAATTTTACTGTCCGTAAAGATATTCACACGAAACGTCCTCGTCTGTAGGACCGTGTTATGGTAAGGCAGTCTAAAACAGATCTCAGTCCCTGGTTTCTCAACATAGACCCGCAAGCCGACTCTGTCCTTTAGCTTTGATCCATATGTGTAACATGATCTTACAGATGGGAATACTAGTGCTCCGACAATCCAATAGTGTGCCGCTGGAAGCAGTGCCTCGCACTCGACTCCAAAATTCATCTCAGGTATACGATCGGAAACCTCTTCCCTTTCTTCCAGGTTTCCTACCGTCGCCTCGATTATACCGCGATGGTATGAGCTGCTCCCTTCCTCAATCCATTATCCCATCGCCTAAAGTCTCATAGCCGCAGTGGCTGCCTCACACTTAATCTGAATGTCAATGGGTCGGATATCTAGAATAGTCTTCAGTGCCCTAGTGGGCGTGGTCCTCATCGATCCGCCTATGCCAAGACAACATGTTCTCTGAACCTGTTGTATGGTTCTTATATTGCACTTTTTCTTCACTAAGGCGTAAGTAAGTATTGGTCTAATCACGCACTTTTGGAGCCAGTGGACTATCCTCGGATTCAGGCCCCATTTCGAACCTACGGCCCGTCTATATAGTGTCCAACATCTGTGAGCCTTCTCAGTACGCTCCTGAATGTGACACTTCCAATTCAGCTTCTTGTCCAAGATCACACCTAAGTATTTAACCTTGTCAGATATCGAAATCGTTTCGTTGAGGAAACGTGGTGCGTTCGTCTTCCTCGTGAACAGGCATATTTCAGTCTTCTCTGGGTTAACATTGAGACCCTTAGGTCTAGCCCAATCGTGTGCCATCTGCAAGACCCTTTCGCCCCTTCTTTATAGATCGTTCGGATCTTTACCCCTTAGAAGTATTATAACGTCGACGGCTTCGAATCCCTCCTCAGTCAGCATGCCTAATAAGTCATTTATGATTGTCACCGATAGGAGTGGCGATAAAATGCCCCCTGTGCCACTTTCTTCCTTATACAATATTTATGCCATGGGACACACAATTTATCCACCTGTTCCTTAGCATATGGTTTATCCAGTCTCTAAGGACCGGGTCCACCCTGACTGGTCTAAAGATTGGATCAGTGTGTACGTTCGCACATTGTTAAAAGCCCCCTCGATGTCAATGCACACCGTCAGTGTGAACGTTTTGGCATCGAAAAATTCTTCTATTTTATGCACAACCTCGTGCAGGGTAATCTCCACCAACCTTCCCTTGACATAGGCATGTTGTTTTTATTTGGGCAGTTCGTAAGATATCCTACTCTTTAACATGGTATCCAAAATACGTTCCATGGTTTTGAGTAGAAAGGACGAAAGTCTTATAGGCCTTTGGTGGCGCATAACTTGCCTTGCCAGGCTTGGGTACACATACCACCCTTGCCTCCTGCCAGGATTTCGGCACACCTCCTGACAGGATTTCGGCAAGTCCCAGGCACGATGTGAAAATATTGGCCAGTTGGGGTGCCAGATAGTCTGCCTTATTCTGTAGTAACGCCGGAAATATTCCACCAAGTCAGGGTGACTTAAATGGTTTGAAGCTCCTCAAGGATTCCTTCACCATAAATTCCTTAATAATAAACCTTCTATCAACATCATTATACCAAGATTCCGGTGTCTCCGTTAGTCCCATCGTATCCTCCGTTGTCTCTGCTCTCACTCCCATGTCGTCTACTAAAGTTTCAGTTTGGACAGGGGTTTTTTCGAGAAACTATTTTATCTTGGCGGCGTCATTAACGCTATCGACCTATTCGCAGAAAAACTTCCAGGATGCACGTTTTGCCACTCTGGTAATCTTATTGTATTCCTTCACCCGTGTGTAATACACTTCCCCTTTTTTACGATGTGCTCTGTTAAAAAGTCTGCAGACTTCTTTCCCAATATTGCTAATCTTCCCGGTCATCCAGGATTTGTCTTGGGCTGATTTCCTTTCCCGAAGAGGACAACTATCTTCGGATTCGGCGCTGGTCGTGCTATTCTAAACCTAATGTGGCGATGGTCAGAGAAAGAGTGTTCCATGGAGACCCTCCAATCCTGAACCTTATCGACAAATTCATGTCCAAGTATAGGAGGTCTCCCCACCCCTACAAAAACGCCCAAAATGAGCACATTAGCCAATCACGGATATATGGGACTCGATTTGTTTGTTCCGAATAGACAGAAAAACGGCAGAAGCGATTTTCTCGAAGTGTTCGCATATTGTGTAGGTTGGTCTAAAAGGAAACATAGGCTATATAATTTTTCGATATCGAAAGGGGGACGGACTCTCCCCCTTATGCCAAAAACACAACCCAACATCAAAAGTGGACTGATCGGGACAATATAGGTATCAAATGAAAGGTATTGAAGAATAGAATACGAATCTGGTTTTAGTCTAAGTATCCATCGAGCTGCCCCAACCCCAAAACTCCCCCAAACAATCATATTGGACGTTCATTTCAATACGGGGCTCAAATGAAAGGTATTTGGGAGTAGATTTCGAATCTGGCATACTAAATCAGATCGAAGTATTGGGGGTCACGCCAAACCTCAAAAACGCCATTAGACCCATTATGACTATATGATACTTGGCTGAACCGATTTTCTTAAAATTTTCATAGATTTTGTACGTTTGTCTGGACCATTTTTATAGCCGAGTCCGAACTGCGTCCCGCAGTGTTGCACCTCTTTGGGGAACATTTTTTAAATGACCATGTATGGCTTTGTGCCTCGCAAATGTCGCCAACATTAAGAGGGGATAAACACCGATTTGTTCGATGTTCTTGCCAGGATTCGAACGCGTTCAGCGTCAAAGGCTATAATGGCACGAATTAGATATTAACATTCAGGGCAAAGTGTCCCCACCCTAAAAAGATATTAGAGAACTAAAGAAGGCGCAGCGGAGCGGGCCCGGTTCGGCTAGTCTGTAATATAGACGGATCTCTTGACCTAAAGTCATCACAGGGACATTTATTATTCGATTTCGCTGAAGTTTGGAACAGCGAGTTGTATAAAACCTCCAGACACCCGAACTGGATATGATCCAATCGGTCCAAATGCCATATAAACCGATTTGCCGATTAAGGTTCTTAAGCCCAATAACCCTTACAGTAAAATGAAAATTTGTCCTAACATATTGGTTGCCCAAAAAGTAATTGCGGATTTTTCATATAGCCGGCGTTGACAAATTTTTTCACAGCTTGTGACTCTGTAATTGCATTCTTTCTTCTATCAGTTATCAGCTGTTACTTTTAGCTTGCTTTAGAAAAAAAGTGTAAAAAAAGTATATTTCATTAAAGTTCATTCTAAGTTTTATTAAAAATGCATTTACTTTCTTTTAAAAAATCCGCAATTACTTTTTGGGCAATCCAATAATTTACCCCGCATTTTAATATGAAAGTTTGGATTTACTTGAGGAAACCCCAAAGGTTTTGGGATGGAGTACAACTTCATACCGCAGTATTGCCTCTTTGGCTGGAAATCATTATCCACATTCTTCAATCAGGGGTAACTCTTACATTTTTGCTATATTTTTTAAGTGTATATAGAGGTTCTTTTATTGTTTTTGAGTATTCAAAAGTTGACATGAAATTGAAAGATTTATTCCTATTACTTATCTCTTTTATCAATTAAAACTTTGAAAAGGCTATGCTTTCTTAAATTATCTGTCTGTCATGTTGTAATTGGATACTCTTGGACAAAGAATTTAGGCAAATGATTTCCATTCCCAGACTTCTAAAAGTCTTTTGAACTCAAATTAATGACAAATTTTTCTCAAATATCGTGGGACATAAATAGAAACTTCAATTACAATGATTGATTGAATCTGAAGCAATTTGTTGAAGATTTTCATTTCAATCAAGTAAAAAAAAAAGACAAACTTTTTATCATTATCCATGGTGATATTATGTAGCTTTGTGCTTGTTTTTATGGATGGCTTGTTCAAATAAATTAAACAAAGTGAATTGAACTCAAATTGAAAACAAGCTAACCAAAGCGATAAATTAAAGTTCATACGAATATGGATGGATTGGATTGGATTGGATTGTAATGCATTCATTGCTATGGGATAAGATTGGATTGTATTGAATTGCATTTATGCGTCCGTCCATACAGCGCACACACAAAGCGAATGATGGGACAGGCAATTGTGATGGCCATGATGGTGATTGTCATCATTGTCGTGGTATTATAAAAATAAACATTAGAGACAAAGAGCAGCGAGAGATGGAGAGGACAAAATCCAACTATTATTACTATTATTATAACTATTTGTATTTGCTTAAGCGAAACACTACCAAACCAAAATAGATGAATTCGAGCGAAGCCGCTACAAACAAAGGCAAAAAGCAAAAAATCACCGGGGAAAAATGCTGTGTAACTGGTTTCTTCTTTGCGCATGTGCAACAACAGCAGCAGCAGCCAAAGTTTCCATCATCGATCGTTCCAATAGAGCTCTTAGTGAGACTCTTGGTGTATTTCGAAAATTGTTTCGATTACAGTGCAATGCCATTAATTCAGTTTGCAGATCATAAACACAGACAATTGTTGTTGGTGTCGTTGTTTCAAGTGAAACAACACCATATAGTTTTGTTCTCTTATTTGCTCTAAGCAATAGCTTGGATGAATGTTAAAAGTGTTGAAATTGAATACAACATACAAAATTTATGAAGGGTTTGTACTACAGTAACAAAAATGCCAAAAGTTATTATTACTTCACTCTTCTCAATAAGTTGTATGTTAAACATTCCCATTGGAGAATTTATGATTTAATCATACAACACCATACCATATCAGAATATTGATATGAGACTTTATAGTACATGTCTTAAAGCATCTTGATGTTCTTAACCAATCAAGTAATGTCCGTCTTTACTTCAGTCTATACTAAGCACAGCAACTTTTAAAGAACGATCTGTGCAGCTCAAATGTTTAGATGAAATTTCCTAAGAAATTTCTTGAATTATGTTTAACTCAAGATTTAAGTTGAAAAAAAAGTACAACACTTACCTGTTCACACCAAATGTTAACAAATTCCATGAAAATAAAAGAAGAAAAAAATCATGATTAATATTCACTATTTTGAAAAATTATTACTATACTATATTTGTAGATTTGGAAATAATTTCGCAGCTTCTTTCAATCCACCCTTCCTCTGAAATGGTTGCACAATTAAGGTTTCATGTTAACACCATTAACAAGACCATTTATCTATTTAATTTGGGTACGTGGTGTTGATTTATTCCAAAAACTCCAAATGAGCATCTAAAATGCCCATGTAAGGTTATATCAAATCATGGTGGCGTTTTGTTTTATATCTAAACATGAATCTAATTAGCTTCTGATTTGTTTTTTTTTTTTTGGAAATTAAAAAGGGTTATTCCAAAAAAATTCAATCAACATTTAGATGTGATGGATGAGATCAATGTTAGACATTACATTAATTACACCTTCAGAGAAGCCGTTGATGAAGTTCATTAAACCGAGAATTTTGTTATTCATTGAAATGGTGAAGAAGAGAGAATGATTCTACCATGGGTGAAGAAAAAAATATTTATTTTGGCAGAAAATTCATGTTAACAAAATTAGAAACATTAAACTGTTCTATTATGTGTTCTATGTTTATAACCACATTATGGCACCATAAGCCCATAGAAAAAATCCACCACGGCGTTGTCAAATTGAGCCCATTGGTTCATAAATGTTTACCAACACAGATGCTTTCAGATAAACCACGAAGGTTTATACATAGACAACAGCTTTTTGGCAACGAAACGTTGAAAACTGCCCACGGACGTTCACATATTGACGACTTGGAATGTAATATGTTTGTGTGCAGTTGGGGATCGAAACTGTGTTCCATCCACACCATGTTTTTGCGATGCCCAGCGCTTTACGGTTGGGTTGATGCCAAGTCATCAAACTCGCCTCTCAATAAGTCAATATGGCACTGTCTTGTTGAAACCACATGTCATGCAAGCCAAGCACTTCCATTTTGGGCAAAAAATAAATTATCATATTTTATGCTTATTTTTGCAAAACACCAATCATTTAATCTAAAACAAGTAAAAGCGTCCCATGTCTGGGAACCCACCACCATCGATTCTGCTAAAAATTTATACAAAATAAATTAAGGTGAAGGGCATAATGTAATTTGACAAACCAAACTTTTGTTAAATCAGCAAAAATTAAAGCTTCTAGGAACCGAACAAGGATAATCGAGAGACCGGTTTAGATGGTAGCTATACCAGGTTATATACCGATTTGTACCGTACTTGGCACAGTTGTTGGAAGTCATAACAGTCAAAATTGTGGCTTGTAAGGGCTTAAGAAGTCAAAACGGGAGATCCGTTTATATGAGAGCTATATCAGATTATAGACCGATTTGGACCGTACAAGCCACAGTCGTTAGAAATCAGGGACGTAGCCAAGATTTTATTTTGGGGGGCCCATCCTACATTTTTTCAACAACAAAACAAAAAGTACCGCTTTAACAACAAAAAGTACATTAGAAATGCCTTAAAAATATTCTAGCTCGAGTTAGGAATGAGGTATGATAATGAAATTTGGATTGGCGTAAAGTAGACGACTGAAACCAATTTTTCCCATCATGTTTTGAGGGGAAATTGGCTTGTCAAAAGTCGGCAATTTTTTTTTCTCAAAAATATCTCAAAATTCTTAGGAGTGAGATTTGATGGTTTCTATAAAAAATTAATTTATGGCAACAATCCTACTTCTTTTGGCAGCAGGTTCTATTTTATGCCAAAAACATTAAATCGAGTTTTCTTTGCTAAATGGTCATAAAATATTAGGATAAAAATTACTTTTCTGCTGTAGGAGTTTAGGAAATAAAAAGATTTTTTTTCAAAAATTTTTAAAAATCAAAATATTTGAAAATATTGCTACTTCAATATAAATTCTCTAAATTAAGAACATACTAGCCTATGTTCGTCGCTTCGCTGCTCCCGATGGTGCACCAAACTGTAATTGTATCGCAATTTTAATAGATTTAGCCTTATCCGTAAAGAAAGAACATTTTGAAAGTTTTAGTGTACTAAATGTACGAATTAAAATAAACCTCTAGTCGGCCGATAAATACTTTCAAGGTGTAACTGTATCGCAATTTTAAGACCTTTAGTTCAATTTGTAAATCAAGTCTAGTCTAGTCTTCTAGTCATCCGTTACATACTGCCAAGATGTACCTGTATCTTTAATGTCACAGATGTAGCTCAGTCTAAAAACAAAATCTTCTAGTCGCTCGGTACATAGTGCCTCGATGTTACTATATTCCAAATTTCAGAGGTGTTGCTCAATCCGTAAAGAAGGTGCCATATTGTACGTTTTAGTACTAAAATATCAACAAATTCTTCTAGTCGTCCGGTACATACTGCCAAGATGTGCCTGTATCCCAAATGTCAGATATGTAACTCAATCCATAAAGAAAGTACTACATGGTAGCAATTATAGCAATTACAGCACTCATGTACTTATTGTCTTGAATTCTTGAGCCACTAGAGGGCGCAATTCTTATCTGATTTAGCTGAAATTTTGCATAACGTGTTTCGTTATTAACGTGTTTTGTATGAGGTGTTTTATTATGATTTCCAACAAGTATGCCAATTATGGTTCAAATCGGTCCATAACCTGATATAGCTGTCATATAAACCGATCTGGGGTCTTGACTTCTTGAGACACTAGAGGGCACAATTCTTATCCGATTTGGCTGAAATTTTGCATGACGTCTTTTTTTATGACTTCCAACAACTGTGCCGAATATGGTTCAAATCGGTCCATAACCTGATATAGCTGCCATATAAACCGATCTGGCGTCTTGACTTCTTAAGACACTAGAGGGCGCAATTCATATTCGAATTGGCTGACATTTTGCATGACGCCTTTCGTTATGACTTCCAACAACTGTGGCAAGTATGGTTCAAATCGGTCCATAACCTGATATAGCTGCCATCTAAACCGATCCTGGATTTTGACTTCTTTAGCCAGTTGAGGGCGCAATTCCTATCCGATTTAGCTGAAATTTAGCATGAGGTGTTTCGTTATGATTTCCACCAACTGTGTTATGTATTGTTGAAATCGGTCCATAACCTGATATAGCTGTCATATAAACCGATCTTGGATCATAAATTCTTCAGCCACTAGAGGGCGCAATTCTTGTCCGATTTGACTGAAATTTCGCATGAGGTGTTTCGTTATGATTTCCACCAACTGTGTTATGTATTGTTGAAATCGGTCCATAACCTGATATAGCTGTCATATAAACCGATCTTGGATCATAAATTCTTCAGCCACTAGAGGGCGCAATTCTTGTCCGATTTGGCTGAAATTTTGTATGAGGTGTTTTGTTATAATTTCCAACAACTGTGGCAAGTATGGTTGAAATCGGCCCATAACCTGATATAGCTGTCATATAAATCCATCTGGGATCTTGACTTCTTGAGTCTCTGGAGGGCGCAATACCTATCCGATTTGGCTGAAATTTTGCATAATGTGTTTCGTTATGACGTTAAGTATAACCTGATATAGCTGAAATATATCTCAATCTTGAATCTTGACTTTTTAAGCCACTAGAGGTCGCAATTCTTATACGATTTAGCAGATATTTAGCATGGCGTGTTTTGTTATGACTTTTAACAACTGTGCCAAATATGGATCAAATCGGTCCATACCCTGATATAACTGCCATTTTAACCGATTTGGGATCTTGACTTCTTCAGCCTTTTGAGGGGCAATTATTATCCAATTCGGCTGAAATTTTCCATGAAGTGTTTTATTATGACTTCCAATCAATATGCCAAATTGGATTCAAATCGATCCGTAACCTGATATAGCTGCCATATAAACCAATCTGGGATCTTGACTTCTTGAGCCTCTAGAGGGCGCAATTCCTATTCGATTTGGTTGACATTTTGTACAACGGCTTCTTCCATAATTTTTAACATACGTGTCAAATATGGCCTGAATCGGTCTATAGCCTGATACAGCAACCCTATAAACCGATTTCCCTATTTTACTTCTTGAGCCCCTATTGGGCGCAATTCTTGTTCGATTACACAATGACTTCTCCAATATGTAACTCATGGTGCGAATCGGACCATAATTTGATATAGTTCTAAAAGCATAGCAATTCTTTTCTTGTATCCTTTGTGTGCCTAAAAAGAAATGCCAAGAAAAGAACCCTACAAATGCGATCCATGGCGGAGGATATATAAGATTCGGCCCGGACGAACTTAGTACGCATTTACTCGTTTTCAACTCTATCCATCACGAGGTAAGTTACGCTTTCCTACATTTCTCTTTGAAAGTTATGCACAAAAAATTGGTCATATAAGGCCTTCTACTGAATGCGCCTTATGGTGCGCCCACTCAATCCTAATCTAAACATCTCTTCACAAAAATTTAATGAATAAATGTCCCCTCAAACCAACATTTTAAAAGCAAAATCATTTGGGTAATAAAATCAAGGTCGTCATGTAATAACCATTAAAAAAAAACACTATTCAATTACCAATGGGATCATTAACATAACCCACTTGGGGGTCCACAGTTTTGCCATAATTATTATTGTTGGCAACGAATGAAGGAGGAAGCATCACCAACAAAAAAAAAAAAAAACGAAAACTCAAAACTAATTATTGACAAATAAAATAGTAAATAGAAAATCAGCTAACCAATACCAACAAAGGCACAAAGGAAGTCATAGTTTTTTTTTTTTTTTTTGATTTTTGTCGAAAAACGGCAACAAGAAAAGTCTTTCATTTTATGATGCCATGAAGAAAAGATGATGCGATATGCTTTTGTATAATCAAAAAGAAACCAAAGAAAGACAAATAAAGATAAAAGCAATAACAACAACAACAGCGAAAAAACCAACCAAATTATGGACAACAACGGTATTATGTTGATTATTTAGGTCTTAGGGTTTGGTTTGGTTGGTTTTTTTTCTTGTTTTGGTTTTAGTTTTTTTTTTTTTTTTTTGGGGGGGGGGGGTATTCTTCATGTTGTAGGTACAATAAAAGCATTGATCATTATTACGGTGTTGGTATTTTTTTCTTTTGATAACTAAAGACGGATCTCCATCTGTGGCCGCTCTTCACCTCTGTTGATCTTGAACATCATCATCGTGATGACATCAATAGTAATAATAATGTCTTCTTCAGCTTCGTGTTCGTCATTCGTTCATCAAGATGGAATATAAAGAAAATATAGCACAACTTCTGTTTTTTTTTTTCTCGGTCACTTATGGTCAAAAATCCAATTACACAATTGGGTAATACGAGTATTGTGTCACACACATACCAAACACACATATTTCAAACATTAAAAAAACCCCCAAATGATCTGATTTTATTTTATTTTTTTATTGTTCAACGAACTGTCAAAACAAAAAAACTGGTCAGTCCGGTGTTAATTGACCTGTGTAAAAATAACAGGAAATAAATATTGGGCAAAAAATTTCCTAAATGTTGGGGTTAAGATAAGAATCAGCACCGCAGTAATTAAAATTAAAAATAAACATTTATCAAGTTAAACTTTTGGAATTTATCATTCTAAATTTAGATTAAAAACCATTAAGAATTACAAAATAAGATTAAACATGTAAAAACGAGTCAAGTTTGGCCGGACCGAATCTTAAAGCAAGTTTAAATTGAAATTTTTATGATCTGGATTTAACTAAATCCAAAAAACAAATCCTGTTCATTTACACTTTCGGGGATTTAAGTGACATACACAAGCGTGCATGCGAATACATGAATGTGCATATCACACACATCCATACACATTTCTTGAAAACACTTGCATATTTTGGTACTGTTATCGATTATTCAGCCATGAAATCGGATTTATTTGGGATTTAAAAATAAAACCTGCGAAAATGGGATTTTTTTTTGTATGGTAAAACCTGCAAAAAAAACACAGGATTTAGCAGTTAAATCTCGAAAATGCCATAAATACGGATTTAGTGGCCAAAGTAAACGTACTTTTTTATACCGTTCACCATGGATCGCATGTGACCAGCGACAATGAGTTTTTCAAAAAACATAAGAGCTATATCAAGTTATAGACCAAAATGAACCCCAATTCACAAGGCTGTAAGAAATCATAGATAAAAACACCTCCAAAATTTCAGTCAATTCGAATAATAATTGCGCGCGCAAGAGGCTCAGGAAGTCAAATTGGGAGATCCGTTTATATGGGATCTATATAAGGTTATGAACTGATTTGGTGGCCAATGTAAACATACTTCTTTATACGGTTCGCCACGGATCGCATGCGACAAGTGACAATGACTTTTTCAAAACACATAACCGCTATGACAAGTTATAGACCGAAATGGATCCTAATTCACATGGCTGTTAGAAGTCATGGAAAAAAACACCTCCGAAATTTCAGGCAAATCGAATAATATTTGCGCCCTTAAGAGGCTCAGAAAGTCAAATCGGGAGATGCGTTTATATGGGAGCTATATAAGGATATGAATTGATTAAGATAATACTTGGCACAGTTTTTGGAAGTCATACCAAAGCAATACGTGCAAAATTTCAGTCAAATCAAAAATGTTTAACCTCAACACTAGTTAAATGAACTAACTTTGGAAAATATTGAACTTCCTTTGGCGCTAAAGAATTATGTGCTCGCTGCGAGTTCAATAATTGCATAACAGTTACGAAATTGTTTTTATATACTATTTGTTCACTTTTTACTACCCACTGACTAATAGTGACACTAGTTGACAATGCCACAATCAGCTTATTCAATTCTAGTTCAACACTAACTAACAGTTATTAAATTATGCTTACTTCCGAGAATGTTATTGTGAACTCAAGAAATAAACTTGTAAACATTTAAGTTACAGATATTGAATTAAAATTTCAAATTTCTTTGAGTAGTTCATTCAGTAATAAGTTCCAGAAAAGGTATCGTTGACGACAATATGACTCCATCCATGCTTGGTAAAGTGCTTGCTTTTCCAAAGAAATAAGTTTAAGTAAAATTACTAACACCACCTGAGTTTTTAACTTTTTCACATATACTCATGAAAGTTAGTTGTAGAAGTTTTGTTTAGTTTAGTTTAGTTTTTAGAAAATAGCCTTTCTAGAAGAGAAAGGTTATTTACTTACCCCTTACGAAATTTTATTTAATTAAACGTGAGTAATTATCATGAACTAAAATGCATTATGTAATAAACTGATATTTATGTTAAGCATTTTTCTGAGTGTAGAAGCTCAAGAAGTCTTATTGGGACATCGGTTTGAACTGATTGCAACGTGCAAAATTTCAGCCAAATCGGTTAAGAATTGCGCCCTCCAAAAGCTCAAGAAATCAAATCCGGAAATCGGTTTATATGACAGCTATATGAGGTTATGAACCGATTAGTGCCAAACTTGGCACAGTTGTGGGAATCACAATAAAACCCAACGTCCAAAATTTCAGCTAAGAATTGCGACCTCCAGAAGCTCAAAAAGTCAAATCGGGAAATCGTCATATGTATCAGATTATGGACCGGTTTAGACCAAACTTGGCACAGTAGTTAGAAGTCTAATCAAAACACCAGGTGCAAAATTTCAGCCAAATCGGGTGGTAATTGCGCTTTCAAGAGGTTCAAGAAGCCAAAACTTAAGATCGGTTTATATGGCAGCTACATCAGATTATAGATTGACTAAGCCCATACTTGGCACAGTTGTTGGAAGTCATACCAAAGCAACACGTGCTAAAGTTCTAAATTGGATAAGATTTGCACTCTCTAGAAGACCAAGAAGACTAATCGGGAGATCGGTTTCTTTGGGGAGCTATATAGGTTTTGAACCGATTTGAGCCATAATTTGCGCAGTTGTTGGAAATCATAATAAAACCCAACGTGCAAAATTTCAGCCAAATCTTCTGAGGATTGCGTCCTTCAGAAGCTCAAGAATTCAAATTGGGAAATCGGTTTATATGGCGGTTATATCAGGTTATGGACTGATTTAGACCATATTTGGCACAGTTGTTGAAAGTCATACCAAAACACCAGGTGCAAAATTTCAGCCAAATGGAATAAGAATTACGCCCTCTAGAAGCTCTAGAAGTCTAATCGGGAGTCTAATTGGGAGTCTTATCGGGGAGATCAGTTTATGAAGGGTGATTTTTTAGCTATTATCTTTTTGGCACGTTTTGTTTCATTGTCAAACACCTTCAGTTTGGTCTACAATTTAACCATGAATCGTCTTACAAACGAACAATGCTTGCAAATTATTGAATTTTATTATCAAAATGCGTGCTCTGTTAAGAAAGTCGCGCTAATTCCATTTTATAGTCAGTTTAATCGACACCCTAAAGCGGCTATTCGGGGTACTGTGACTAAATTTCGCACCAAATTTACATTGCTAGATATAAAACCACCAACGCGCTAACGTAGAGTGCGAACTGAAGAAAATAACGCAGCTGTATCGGCTAGTTTTAATGATGTTTATCAAATATCGATTCGTCGCCGTTCGAAGAAATTGGGCGTCTGTTACTCAACAACGGAACGATTTAGGTGCAAAGCCTTTCATAATACAGCTGGTGCAAGAATTGAAGCTGAACAACCTACCGCAACGCCGAAGATTCACGTTTTTATCGAAAAATTGTGTTCAGCGACGAAGCTTATTTTTGGCTCAATGGGTACGTAAATAAGCAGAATTGTCGATCTTGGAGTGAAGATCAGCCAGAACCATTGCAAGAGCTACCAATGCATCCAAAAAATGTATAGTTTGGTGCGGTTTATGTGCTGGTGGCATCATTGGACCGTACTTCTTCAAAGATGATGCGAATCGTAACGTAGCTGTGAATGCTGAGCGTTATCGTGAGGTGATATCCAACTTTTTTGAGAGCTTGACTTGCATGACATGTGGTTTCAACAAGACGGTGTCACATGCTAAACAGCGCGCGTAACAATGGACTTTTTGAGAGGCGAGTTCGGTGAACATTTTATTTCGCGTCCGAGACCGGTCGTGCGATTCAACGCCTTTAGACTATTTTTTGTGGTGCTATGTTAAAGCTCATGTCTATAGAGACAAGCCCGCTTCAATTGAAGTATTGGAAGACAACATTGTAGCATTTATTCGTGAGATACCGGCCGAAATGTTGGAAAGAGTATGCCAAAATTGGACTAAGCGGATGGACCATTTCACTGTTAAAAATGCATGAAATAATCTTCACATATTAAATTATATGGACCGTAGTATCGATTCAAATAAAGATTTCATGAATTGTTCTCAATTTAACGTGTTTTTTTTCAAAAACTTTCCTATAACTCTTAAAAATCACTCTTTAAAACATTTGAATATTTTAAATTAAAGTTTTAATTGATCCAATTAAAAAATTAATTGGATATTATGAAAATTTCAATAATTTTTTTTAATTGGATCAATTAAAAATGTAAATGAAAATTTGAAAAAATTCGATCATTTTTTAATCGATTCAACAAAAAAATTAAATGGAAATTTTAATTCAATTTTCCAATTTAAGATGCTTCTTTTTAATTGAAAAAATTTTCAATCAACTTTTTCAAAAACTTTGATTGATATTATCATTTTCGTGATTGAAGCAGTTTCAAGTGAAACATTATGATTGAAACTGATTTTTATTTTTTTCTGTGTAGGCCTTAATTTCCGAGTGTTGGGCAAAAAAAAATTTTCCTTCCCTTTTTTCGTAATAAAATCTTCCAGAACGATTTGCATATCATGGGCGGGACAGGGGTCATATTCACTTTCTTGACGCTCGTAGAAAATATGCTTGGTCTGATTATCCTTCCTTGTATTCCGTCGGGTTATGGGCGCAAATAAGGCTGATGTTAAAGAATTTGGCCTTTATGCGGAGGATTGTGGTTAGCCTCTCATTCACCGGAGTAAACCTGGTGACAAGGTGTTTCTATCTTCGACTAACCACAAATCCACAGCCTATTTAATGCCTCGTTTCATGGCAACGATAACATGGGGCGTGCCCTCTAGGTGTTATTGTGGAGCCCTTTCCGAGCCATCGCTCTTCCTGTATGGCAGTAATGTCAGCCCTGTATTTCTCCAATATTTCCGTCAGTGCGTATACCGCGTCCTCTCTATGAAGACTGCGGACATTTCAGGTGCATATAGGCAAATCATGGTCCTTAAAACGTTTGCGGTAGCCGTCAATTTTTAATCTTCTTCGTTTTTTTCAAAGTAATCTCTTCAAGTTTTCCGGGTGATGGGCTACTATCGAACGCCCCAACCCATCGTTTTTATCGTTCATCAGTTGAATTCGCGGCATATTTTAGCTCACTCCCTTTAACAAATATGGAAGGTAGCTAACTAGGTGACACCGCGGGGATGCTTGTGTCCACATTTGAGATGAAGGAAGACCAAGATAAGCCTGGATTTCGCCAAGCTAAAACCAATCAGAACCGTTGCTTGGTTTTCAACATCCCCAAGTCACCCTATATTGTGGTACATTCTGTATGTTTCAGAGAAGTTCGGACCGATTTGGGCAAATGTTTGTTTGCACCTAAATGATACCTCAAAATCTCAAATCAAATGCTTTAATTTGGGGTGAAGTACCTAGGGGGAAAGCCCTACCACAAGATCCCTAAACGGGCATATAGGCTGATCGGTACAATATGGAACATAAACGAAAGGTATAAGAGGATTACGAATCCTAAATAAGGGTCCATTTGTAAGGAGGCACGCTCCTCTCCCAAATCCTCTCGAAAAGGGCATATAGACCGATTGCTGAAAGATGGGTCTAAAATGAAAGGTTTTTGAGAGATAGCGGTCAAGTGTCAGGTGGTTTGCTCCAATCACAAAACCGCTTGAGCTGCAACCCAACAGCTCTAAGCATTCAATATTTCAATGAGTTACTTCTACCCGTTCTCAAACGGCAGGTTTTTAATTCTATCCCACTGATCGATCGATCGATCTTAAAATTTTGTGAAAGGTAGCATTTAAATAATAAAGGTCTAAGAGGAGTTGTGTAAAAATTTAAGAGGAGGCGTAGTACAGATTTATAGTGAAGGATTCCGTAAATACAAAAGTAGAATATTCAGAAGGACCAGAAGTCAAGGGATAAAAAAGTTAAACGAAAAAAAGGGTTCCCAAAAGTCTGCTGTGCTTTTAGGTCTGCTCTGATGTGTACCAAAAAGGAAAAATTTTGTTAAAACTTGTATTTGAATATCCACTGTGCTCTGCATCATCAGTGTCTCTGCGACCATTTTTGAAGTCACAATACCTATCTCTTAGTATTGTTTTTGTTCAAGCGAAGAGAACTCCTGAACACTTTTCGAACTATTGACAGGCTCTTACTATATTCAGCATCCAGAACCAATGTGAAATTAAAAGAAAAATTTTTAAGTTTCACAAAATTTTTTTTGTAAAAGTCCAACAAAAAAAAACCAAAAATTTTCCTTAACTGAAACCACTGTGCCTTCATTGTCCACAGCTTGTGTTTGAACAGCTTTTAAGGAAAACACAATACATTAATGGAGGCATTTTTTCGGTCTTAGGGTTTTTGTAGCCGTTAGAATCTTAACTGTCTGACATTTTACATAACCTTCTTTAAAAAAAAAAAATTGTGGCAATTTGAGAGAGATGTGTCAGTTTTGCCTTATTTTTTAATGTTCACTACTTTTCTGGCGAGTTAGGCATAAGACATAGCCCACTGAGTATGGCAACTTTGAGTTTTTTTTTTTTTTTTGGGGGGGGGGGGGGGAAGCTGCTCTTAACTGTGCATATCTCACTTAGTCTGATTGTTGTCGTTGGCTTCTTTTAGTTTTATGCTTTCGTATTACTTCTTTTGATACAAAGGCTACACTACCGCCACGCAAAAACAAAAATTTAAGCCAACATGATCAAATTGGTTGGCTTGGTGGAGCTGTTTTGGCCTTTTTTGGTCTTTTTTTTGGCTCTTGTTTTGTTTTTTAAGTATAATTTGGTTTGGAACAATTCCTTCGAGTAACATAAAGTTGGGGCTTGGGCACTACTTTTGATATTTACGGGAATTTTGAAACTAAATGTAAGTGCTTCTACTTGAGTATGCTACATGAAAGCAATAAAATTTCATCTAAAGACAAAATTTCAATGAAATTTTATCAAAAGACAAAATTTCAATGAAATTTTATCAACAGACAAAATTTCAATGAAATTTTATCTAAAGACAAAATTTCAGTGAAATTTTATCTAAAGACAAAATTTCAGTGAAATTTTATCTAAAGACAAAATTTCAGTGAAATTTTATCTAAAGACAAAATTTCAGTGAAATTTTATCTAAAGACAAAATTTCAGTGAAATTTTATCTAAAGACAAAATTTCAGTGAAATTTTATCTAAAGACAAAATTTCAGTGAAATTTTATCTAAAGACAAAATTTCAGTGAACTTTTATCTAAAGACAAAATTTCAGTGAAATTTTATCTAAAGACAAAATTTCAGTGAAATTTTATCTAAAGACAAAATTTCAGTGAAATTTTATCTAAAGACAAAATTTCAGTGAAATTTTATCTAAAGACAAAATTTCAGTGAAATTTTATCTAAAGACAAAATTTCAGTGAAATTTTATCTAAAGACAAAATTTCAGTGAAATTTTATCTAAAGACAAAATTTCAGTGGAATTTTATCTAAAGTGAAATTTTATCTAAGACAAAATTTCAATGAAATTTTATCTAAAGACAAAATTTCAATCAAATTTTATCTAACGACAAAATTTCAATGAAATTTTATCTAACGACAAAATTTCAATGAAATTTTATCTAACGACAAAATTTCAATGAAATTTTATCTAAAGACAAAATTTCAATGAAATTTTATCTAAAGACAAAATTTCAATGAAATTTTATCTAAAGACAAAATTTCAATGAAATTTTATCTAAAGACAAAATTTCAATGAAATTTTATCTAAAGACAAAATTTCAATGAAATTTTATCTAAGGACAAAATTTCAATCAAATTTTATCTAAAGACAAAATTTCAATGAAATTTTATCTAAAGACAAAATTTCAATGAAATTTTATCTAAAGACAAAATTTCAATGAAATTTTATCTAAAGACAAAATTTCAATGAAATTTTATCTAAAGACAAAATTTCAATGAAATTTTATCTAAAGACAAAATTTCAATGAAATTTTATCTAAAGACAAAATTTCAACGAAATTTTATCTAAAGACAAAATTTCAATGAAATTTTATCTAAAGACAAAATTTCAATGAAATTTTATCTAAAGACAAAATTTCAATGAAATTTTATCTAAAGACAAAATTTCAATGAAATTTTATCTAAAGACAAAATTTCAATGAAATTTTATCTAAAGACAAAATTTCAATGAAATTTTATCTAAAGACAAAATTTCAATGAAATTTTATCTAAAGACAAAATTTCAATGAAATTTTATCTAAAGACAAAATTTCAGTGAAATTTTATCTAAAGACAAAATTTCAGTGAAATTTTATTTAAAGACAAAATTTCAGTGAAACTTTACCTAAAGACAAAATTTCAGTAAAATTTTATCTAAAGACAAAATTTCAGTGAAATTTTATCTAAAGACAAAATTTCAGTAAAATTTTATCTAAAGACAAAATTTCAGTGAAATTTTATCTAAAGACAAAATTTCAATGAAATTTTATCTAAAGACAAAATTTCAATGAAATTTTATCTAAAGACAAAATTTCAATGAAATTTTATCTAAAGACAAAATTTCAATGAAATTTTATCTAAAGACAAAATTTCAATGAAATTTTATCTAAAGACAAAATTTCAATGAAATTTTATCTAAAGACAAAATTTCAATGAAATTTTATCTAAAGACAAAATTTCAATAAAATTTTATCTAAAGCAAAATTTCAGTGAAATTTTATCTAAAGAGAAAATTTCAGTGAAATTTTATCTAAAGACAAAATTTCAATGAAATTTTATCTAATGACAAAATTTCAATGAAATTTAATCTAAAGACAAAATTTCAATGAAATTTTATCTAAAGACAAAATTTCAATGAAATTTTATCTAAAGACAAAATTTCAATGAAATTTTATCTAAAGACAAAATTTCAGTGAAATTTTATCTAAAGACAAAATTTCAATGAAATTTTATCTAAAGACAAAATTTCGGTGAAATTTTATCTAAAGACAAAATTTCAGTGAAATTTTATCTAAAGACAAAATTTCAGTGAAATTTTATCTAAAGACAAAATTTCAGTGAAATTTTATCTAAAGACAAAATTTCAATGAAATTTTATCTAAAGACAAAATTTCAATAAAATTTTATCTAAAGCAAAATTTCAGTGAAATTTTATCTAAAGACAAAATTTCAGTGAAATTTTATCTAAAGACAAAATTTCAGTGAAATTTTATCTAAAGACAAAATTTCAGTGAAATTTTATCTAAAGACAAAATTTCAGTGAACTTTTATCTAAAGACAAAATTTCAGTGAAATTTTATCTAAAGACAAAATTTCAGTGAAATTTTATCTAAAGACAAAATTTCAGTGAAATTTTATCTAAAGACAAAATTTCAGTGAAATTTTATCTAAAGACAAAATTTCAGTGAAATTTTATCTAAAGACAAAATTTCAGTGAAATTTTATCTAAAGACAAAATTTCAGTGAAATTTTATCTAAAGACAAAATTTCAGTGGAATTTTATCTAAAGTGAAATTTTATCTAAGACAAAATTTCAATGAAATTTTATCTAAAGACAAAATTTCAATCAAATTTTATCTAACGACAAAATTTCAATGAAATTTTATCTAACGACAAAATTTCAATGAAATTTTATCTAAAGACAAAATTTCAATGAAATTTTATCTAAAGACAAAATTTCAATGAAATTTTATCTAAAGACAAAATTTCAATGAAATTTTATCTAAAGACAAAATTTCAATGAAATTTTATCTAAAGACAAAATTTCAATGAAATTTTATCTAAAGACAAAATTTCAATGAAATTTTATCTAAGGACAAAATTTCAATCAAATTTTATCTAAAGACAAAATTTCAATGAAATTTTATCTAAAGACAAAATTTCAATGAAATTTTATCTAAAGACAAAATTTCAATGAAATTTTATCTAAAGACAAAATTTCAATGAAATTTTATCTAAAGACAAAATTTCAATGAAATTTTATCTAAAGACAAAATTTCAATGAAATTTTATCTAAAGACAAAATTTCAACGAAATTTTATCTAAAGACAAAATTTCAATGAAATTTTATCTAAAGACAAAATTTCAATGAAATTTTATCTAAAGACAAAATTTCAATGAAATTTTATCTAAAGACAAAATTTCAATGAAATTTTATCTAAAGACAAAATTTCAATGAAATTTTATCTAAAGACAAAATTTCAATGAAATTTTATCTAAAGACAAAATTTCAATGAAATTTTATCTAAAGACAAAATTTCAATGAAATTTTATCTAAAGACAAAATTTCAGTGAAATTTTATCTAAAGACAAAATTTCAGTGAAATTTTATTTAAAGACAAAATTTCAGTGAAACTTTACCTAAAGACAAAATTTCAGTAAAATTTTATCTAAAGACAAAATTTCAGTGAAATTTTATCTAAAGACAAAATTTCAGTAAAATTTTATCTAAAGACAAAATTTCAGTGAAATTTTATCTAAAGACAAAATTTCAATGAAATTTTATCTAAAGACAAAATTTCAATGAAATTTTATCTAAAGACAAAATTTCAATGAAATTTTATCTAAAGACAAAATTTCAATGAAATTTTATCTAAAGAAATTTTATCTAAAGACAAAATTTCAATGAAATTTTATCTAATGACAAAATTTCAATGAAATTTAATCTAAAGACAAAATTTCAATGAAATTTTATCTAAAGACAAAATTTCAATGAAATTTTATCTAAAGACAAAATTTCAATGAAATTTTATCTAAAGACAAAATTTCAGTGAAATTTTATCTAAAGACAAAATTTCAATGAAATTTTATCTAAAGACAAAATTTCGGTGAAATTTTATCTAAAGACAAAATTTCAGTGAAATTTTATCTAAAGACAAAATTTCAGTGAAATTTTATCTAAAGACAAAATTTCAGTGAAATTTTATCTAAGGACAAAATTTCAGTGAAATTTTATCTAAGGACAAAATTTCAGTGAAATTTTATCTAAGGACAAAATTTCAGTGAAATTTTATCTAAAGACAAAATTTCAGTGAAATTTTATCAAAAGACAAAATTTCCGTGAAATTTTATCTAAAGACAAAATTTCCGTGAAATTTTATCTAAAGACAAAATTTCCGTGAAATTTTATCTAAAGACAAAATTTCAATGAAATTTTATCTAAAGACAAAATTTCAGTGAAATTTTATCTAAAGACAAAATTTCAGTGAAATTTTATCTAAAGACAAAATTTCAAGAAAATTTTATGTAAAGCCAGTGAAATGTTATCTAAAGACAAAATTTCCCTCTAGGACTCATAGTTTAGAAGTTTTAAGATTTCCAACTGTAATTTCGATTTCTTATGGACTTTCAATGTTATTTTGAATTTCTTTAATTGAGTCACGATTTAAGGCCCATTTCCCCCTAGGACGTATAGTTAAGGAGATACAGCCATTTTAAGTTTGCCTTCCGTAAATTTCCATTTCTAATGGATTGTCAATGAAATTTTGAATTTTTTGATGTAGTCACGAATTAAGACCCATTTCCCTCTAGGACGCATAGTTTAGAAGATACAGCCATTTTAAGTTTTCCTACTGAAATTTCGATTTTTGATGGATTTTCAATGAAATTTTGAACTTTTTGATGGAGTCACGGATTAAGACCCATTTTCCTCTAGGACGCATAGTTTAGGAGATACTGCAATTTTGAGTTTTCTAACTGAAATTTTGATGGAGTCATCGATTCAAGGCCCATTTCAATCTAGGACTCATAGTTTAGGAGATACAGCCATTTTAAGTTTTCCATACGTAAATTTCGATTTCTAATGGATTGTCAATGAAATTTTGAATTTTTTGATGGAGTCACGAATTAAGATCCATTTCCCTCTACGACGCATAGTTTAGGAGATACAGCCATTTTAAGTTTTCCAACTGAAATTTTGATGGAGTCATCGATTCAAGGCCCATTTCCCTCTAGGACACATAGTTTAGGAGATACAGCCATTTTAAGTTTTCCAACTGAAATTTTGATGGAGTCATCGATTCAAGGCCCATTTCCCTCTAGGACACATAGTTTGGGATATACAGTCATTTTGAATTTTAAGTTTTTGAATTTTAAATTTTTTGATGGAGTCACAAATAAAGGCCCATTTCCCTCTAGGACGCATAATCTTGGAGATACAGTTATTTTAAGTTTTCCATTTGAAATTTCGATTTCTAATGGATTTTCCATGAAATTTTGAATTTTTTGATGGAGTCACGAATTAAGGCCAATTTCCCTCTAGGACGCATAGTTAAGGAGATACAGCCATTTTGTCTTTATATAAAATTTCTTACAAATTTTGTCTTTAGATAAAATTTCTTGCAAATTTTGTCTTTAGATAAAATTTCTTGCAAATTTTGTCTTTAGATAAAATATCTTGCAAATTCTGTCTTTAGATAAAATTTCTCGAAAATTTTGTCTTTAGATAAAATTTCTTGAAAATTTTGTCTTTAGATAAAATTTCTTGCAAATTTTGTCTTGAGATAAAATTTCTTGCAAATTTGGTCTTTAGATAAAATTTCTTGCAAATTTGGTCTTTAGATAAAATTTCTTAGAAATTTGGTCTTTAGATAAAATTTCTTAGAAATTTTGGTTTTAGATAAAATTTCTTAGAAATTCGGGTTTTAGATAAAATTTCTTGCAAATTTTGTCTTTAGATAAAATTTCTTGCAAATTTTGTCTTTAGATAAAATTTCTTGCAAATTTTATCTTTAGATAAAATTTCTTGCAAATTTTGTCTTTAGATAAAATTTCTTGCAATTTTGTCTTTAGATAAAATTTCTTGGAAATTTTGCCTTTAGATAAAATTTCTCGGAAATTTTGTCTTTAGATAAAAATTCTTGCAAATTTTGTCTTTAGATAAAATTTCTCGGAAATTTTCTTGAAACTTGTCTTTTATAAATGTTCAATTCAATTTTGTCTTTTGTTCGTTGCAGAGTACCAAGAGGCTGACTTCGCCTTACATTTGCCTTTATTCTCTTTTTTATTTAGTTTTCAAGTTTTTGTGTTTCTTTTTTTTATTTCCAAAAAACTTGCTGGAAATTACAAAATTTCGAAATCATCGTCAACTTTGGCTTTTAACAATAACAACAACAACAACAGCAGCAACAACCAACTACAATAAACAACAATGAAAAACAGTTGTGGTATTTTCAGTTTCGTTCTTGTTATGCTTAGAGCGAACCTTAAAGCCGTAAAGCTGCAGAGTAAACTTTCGGTGTTATTTCCAAGTGCCTTATTTATTGGAGAAGTCATTAAGCAGGCGTTTATTTTGTTTGGGGTTTTGTTTCCCCCCTTTAATGACTTACAAAATGTTGCCATTAGCCCAAGGCAGTGATGCATTATAGCAACACATTTACCCAGGCGAATAATTAGATCAATTCCGGCTTAATCTTCGACAAAAGTTTGGTAACATGATAGATTGTCTGTCTACGTAGCTGTTCTCACAATAAGAGATATTAATGTTTGATTGTTTGATACCATATTGAAGTGATATCTTGTGAGGAATATTTTTAAAGCCCTCATTTTGATGAAAGCGATATTTATGGGAATTATTTGAAAATAATTTACCCCAACAAAAATTAGTAAAACAATGAAAAAATATGAATGTGACGTTACAAGAAATCCTTAAATTCAAATGTTTTGCAACCCCCTCACCCCCTCACCCCTTAATTATGTGTAAATGTTAATGATTTATATTTTCCACCATTTAAGCTGCAATTACGCGATTTTTATTAATGTTTTATCTGCAAATAAAACATAAAATTATGTTGCCAAAAAGCTAATTTGCCGTTAAGTGCCCGCATTAGTCATCATAATGATGATGATGATGATCATCATCATCACCATCAACGCCATCACTGCACGGCACAATGGGATTATTAACAACGGCAAGCGGCAATGGCAGTGGGCAAGCAGCGACGGCAACCACATTCGTCAGTCATTGTGGCATAGCCATTAAAGCACAAAAAAAAAAGTAAACGTAATACTCTGTCTGACACCAATAATAATTACAGCTACCGCTTCAAATACGCGTTGCATATTATAATCTTATATTTCAAAATACAAACAACAAATTGTTGATAATTTTTGTTATTTCGGTCGTCGGTTTTACCATTGTAAATGTCAGATTTTCAAATCGGCGACCTACAATGCAGATAGGGACAGACGGATAGACAGACAGACAAATGGGCAGAATTTTCGGTTATGTCGATCGAGTATTGTGTCAAGTGGGTCGGTCCGTTCATTCGGCCGTCTGTCTGTCCGTCCAGCGGTAGCCCCATTTGATGGAAATTTTTGTGTTTTTTTGTTGTTTTGCCCGGTTTTTTTGTTGTTTAATGACTTGTAGTTTCACAGTTCCGAGCGACTCCTCACTCGCTCATTGTTGTCTTCTTTTCGTCTCCACTAAGTTGGCTTCTCATATTTTTTTAAATGTGTGTTAACGGTTATGATGTGTTACGAAATTTGTATATGATATTAGTGGCATTATTATTACTGGGTTATTGTGGCGGTTTTATTTCGGCATGGTTGTTGTATTGTTCTTCTTGTTATTGTTGTGGTAGTGCCATTGATGCCAGCCTATTTTAGCTGCTTATACACTTTGGGGTCTAATTTTTAATGTTTTCGTTATGTTTTCTGTTTTCTAAGCTTAATCTGAATCGCTGCTGCTCTATTTTTGTTCTTCTAGAATTTGTATGGTTTATAAATATTTTTGTTAAGAAAAATTTGCCCCTATTTACGATCACATTGATCACTGTGGGAACTGATGGCAAGTAAAATTTGCATCGATTAATCAAAAATAAAGAAAAAAAAACAAAAAATATAGTAAAAAAAATTTTAAAAATAAAATAAATAAAAAATAAAAATAAATAAAAAATAAAAATAAATAAAAAATAAAAATAAATAAAAAATAAATAAAAAATAAATAAAAATTAATAAAAAATAAAAATAAATAAAAAATAAAAATAAATAAAAAATAAAAATAAATAAAAAATAAAAAGAAATACAAATTTTAAAAATTTCTTAAGTTTGTTTGTTTGTCGGTTTATTTGTTTGTTCCGTATAAACTCAAAAACGGCTGAACCGATTACCTTGAAATATTCACACATTGTGTAGTTTGGTAAAAAATAAAAATAAATAAAAAATAAAAATAAATAAAAAAAATAATAAAAAAATAAAAATAAATAAAAATAAATAAAAAATAAAAATAAATAAAAAATAAAAATAAATAAAAAATAAAAATAAATAAAAAATAAAAAATAAAAATAAATAAAAAATAAAAATTAATAAAAAATAAAAATTAATAAAAAATAAAAATAAATAAAAAATAAAAATATATACAAATTTTAAAAATATCTTAAGTTTGTTTGTTTGTCGGTTTATTTGTTTGCTCCGTATAAACTCAAAAACGGCTGAACCGATTACCTTGAAATTTTCAAAGATTGTCTAGGTTGGTCTGGAAGGAAACATAGGCTATATAATTTTTTGATATCGGGAGGGGGGCGAACCCTCCCACTTACCCCAAAAGTACTACCCAAAAATAAAAGTGGACCGATCGGGACATAAGTCCCATTAGGTCAAGAGTAGATTACGAATTTCATAATAAAAGTTGGGTCCAAGTACCTGGGGGCCGCCCAAGCCCCAAAAACCCCTTAAAATAGATTCATTTGACGATCATGACAATATGGGACTCAAATGAAAGGTATTCGGGAGTAGATTACGAATATGGTCAGAAAAGAGGATTAGGCTTTATAATTTATTGATAACAGAAGGGGGCGGACCCTCCGCCGTTACCCCAAAAACTCTACTCAAAATCAAAAGTGGACCGATAAGAACAATATGGGTATCACATGAAAAGTATGCGGGATAGATAACGAATCTGGCATACAAATTCATGGCGAAGTATAGGGGGTCACCCCACCCCACAAAAACGATCAAAATGGGTACATTAGCCAATCACGGGTATATGGTATTCGGTTTGTTTGTTCCTATACGGAACAGAAAAACGGCAGAACCGATTTTCTCGAAATTTTCGCATATTGTGTAGGTTGGTCTGGAAGCAAACATAGGCTATACAATTTTTCAGTATCGAAAGGGGGAAGGCCCTGCTCGGTTGGTGTAAGGAGAAGGGACATGACCTTATGCTAGAGGGTGACGCCAGTGCACACCACAGTCTCCGGGTAAGCACGGATATCAACGATAATCACGTTTTGATTACATTTTGTCCACGGGCCTTGCTGTATGCAATAGGGGCAACGCCTCCACTTTCTACAACGGGATCAGGGAACAGGTTATAGATATTACGATTGTGACGAATAGAGACTCGGTCCTACATACCGAGTACATGGAGGGAAGTCAATGTGGTCTTTATCCCAAGGCGGGAAGAATAAACCATAGAACGAAGAAGGATTACAGGCTTATAACTATGTCATTGTTTTTGCTGAAAACACTGGAAATACTGATTGACCTGAAGGTGAGAGAGGGACTAACGTCGGAAATGGGGCACAACTCTCATACCAAAAAGGCATGTCGGTGGAGAAGGCCCTTCACGAGATGGTACAGGAGGTCGAGACGTCTCTCTGACAGAAGTAGTACACTTTTGCGGCCTTCTTGGATATTGAGGGTGCCTTCAATAATGTGGAGATAGGAGCCATAGTCGCCGCACTAGACTGCACGGGTATTCACCCTATAATCTTCCAGTGGACCAATAATATGCTTTATGGCAGGATTATTAATGCGAACCTGGGAGATAGTATGGTCAGAAGACGAGTGACCAGAGGAACGCCCCAAGGAGGGGTTTCTCGCCGATTCTATGGAACCTCGTGATTAATGAAATCCTGATGGATCACGGTGGGGACGTCACGACGATTATCGTTAATGCGGACGACGTCGTGCTGCTGGTCCGAGGCAGGTTTCTGTCGGCGATCAGCGAGATCATGGAAGGGTCACTGAGGAGGTTGTCGCGATATATACAAGAAATGGGTTGAGGACCAACATAGGGAAAACGGAGCTGGTGCTGTTCACGCGTAGATATAAGATACCGGAGTTCAGACTCCCGTCCTTGAACAGGATGACTCTACGGCTGTCGAAGAAGACGAAGTACCTAGGCATAGTCCTCGATTCGATTCGAAACTGGAAGAGGAACACCGAGGAAAGAAGCGGTAAGGCATTTCTTCACCCCAAACACGGATTGTCCATTCCTCCTGTCTTTCTTTTATTTGTGTATAACCTCTAGTCCGAGGTCTCACATTTTCTTTCTCTTCCCTTTCTTTCTAGGGTACAACAATGGGCCAGACTGGCATCCGAGTGAACTTATCTTTGGTGGGCTAACCTAAAGTCAGTTGGAGTTGATGAGAGAAATCATAGTAAAAAATGTTAGCCTAACCGCATGAAAATTGCGCCCTCTATAGGCGCATTATATCTTAAAGGATACATTCAGTGTCAATTGTCCTACTTTTGTAAAACTTTGCAAACAATTTAACTTGGCCGATAGTATCGACAGGTAAATCCATAGATATTCAGGCAAAAACCAGTAAGGAAAAACAAAAGTCGGGCGGACCCAACTATATAACACCCTACACCTACCCTACAATTATAAATTCGGGCAATAGATATATGTATATGAGAGTTATGTCTGAACCGACATTTTTCAAACAGATCGTTTGAACATTATGGTTACTACGGCCACAAATCGCAAAAATCGCAAATCCGGCGATAAATATATAAGAGAGCTTTATCCAAATCTGAACCGATATTGATGAAATCTTTCAGATATGTTAAGATTAGTAACAAAACAATTCGTGCCCAATTTTTTGCAGATCGTTTGAAAATTTTCTTTTTTAGGGCCATTTAATTGCAAATTGGGCTATACATATATATGGGAGCTATATGCAAATCAGAACCGGTTTTGATGAAATCTTTCAGAAACAATCTATGCTAAATTTTGTGCACATCGGTTGAAAATTTTAGTTACTACGGCCATTAAATTGAAACTCGGGTGATACATATGTATGGGCGATATATGTAAAGGGTGATTTTTTTGAGGTTAGGATTTTCATGCATTAGTATTTGACAGATCACGTGGGATTTCAGACATGGTGTCAAAGAGAAAGATGCTCAGTATGCTTTGACATTTCATCATGAATAGACTTACTAACGAGCAACGCTTGCAAATCATTGAATTTTATTACCAAAATCAGTGTTCGGTTCGAAATGTGTTCATTCACCGTAACGTTGCGTCCAACAGCATCTTTGAAAAAATACGGTCCAATGATTCCACCAGCGTACAAACCACACCAAACAGTGCATTTTTCGGGATGCATGGGCAGTTCTTGAACGGCTTCTGGTTGCTCTTCACTCCAAATGCGGCAATTTTGCTTATTTACGTAGCCATTCAACCAGAAATGAGCCTCATCGCTGAACAAAATTTGTCAAAATTTGAACACATTTCGAACCGAACACTGATTTTGGTAATAAAATTCAATGATTTGCAAGCGTTGCTCGTTAGTAAGTCTATTCATGATGAAATGTCAAAGCATACTGAGCATCTTTCTCTTTGACACCATGTCTGAAATCCCACGTGATCTGTCAAATACTAATGCATGAAAATCCTAACCTCAAAAAAATCACCCTTTATATCTGAACCGATTTTTACCAAAACAAATAGGGTTCATCCTTGAGCCAAAAAATGGCATATGCAAAATTTCGTGACGATTGGATAACAAATACGACCTGTATCTTGATTATAAGAATACAGGGACTCACAGACGGACAGACATACATGGCTAAATCGAATTAGAAAGTGATTCAGAGTCAATCGGTAGACTTTTCAATGGGTTTAGCTCTTCTCCTTCTTAGCGTTGCAAACAAATGCACAAACTCTTAATACCCTGTTCCACAGTGGTGGTGCAGGGTATTATATCGCATTAGGCGATAGGCGAGAGAGACCTCGATTTTTTCCTGACTCGGAAAAAATCGAATAAGTTGGAGAAATACTAAAAAAAATTCTTTGTTTCTCTTCGGTCTTATTGGTCTTACGAAAGAAGAAGCTCTAGCTCTAGAGTCCTGTGAATCCGAACATGAAGGTTCGAAGAAGAGCACAAGGCCGACTTGCTGGGAAATATTCTTCACTTTCGGCTTTGAAATCTGTTTTATACACCCAGATGTTTTAAAATAGAATTCATTTCGAGACATAAAGGAAACGAAAGCCTTTTCTTTAAGGTATAGATCTCATTGAGAGTTTGGCTACAATTTCCTAAAATGCAATTTCAACTTTAGCTTTACCTAATTGATAACTCAATTACTTATATTTCGAGGCCAGACATTTAGAGAAAACAATAACACGTGTCTCTTGAAATTGGACCACAAGTAACTTCTCAATTCTGTTTCCGCATTATGGAAAAGAGCAATTAAATCGAACTCAGGGCATTTATTCTTAGCATAACTTAAAACAATAGCCACTATTTTGTTTATTTATTTGGTCACTTTGTTTGTCGATCATTGCCTGGGGAGATACACGACGATCAAAGTGTTTTGGCTGTCCATTAAAAATGCGCTCGCTTGCTCGACGGTTGGACCACTTTAAAAAGCCTCCAATTTAGAAAAGCAAACAAAAACGTTTTATTGGTCTGACAATTGAGGGGCAATGCGTTTGTTTTTCTATCTGTCTGGTGGTCCGTCTGTCCGTCCGCCTGTCCGTCTTACCCAAATGGTTAATGTGTGATTATTTTTAAATAGGTTTTTTTCTCCTTCGCTGTTTACTTTGCCATTTCCCAAGCCATATAAACCATTTACGGAAGTGGCGATAACCGCACCACCAAATATTACCACAAAAAAAAAAAAATAAAATACAAAAGTAAACATGGTGGTAACAATGACAAACAAGAGTTTCCATTACTTCAAGGTTGGCTATCTGCATAGGGCATGCTTTGGGGGTGGGGGAAGTATTTGTATGGCTGTTGTTTGTTTAAAATCTGTTCCAGTTTCATTTACCCCAAAATTATTTCAGTTTTTTTTTTGTTTATGCTTCACTCGATATTATTAAAGGCACGCTTTTTTGGACCCTTTTTATACAGCTATGAATTGATTGAATAACCGGCCTGTGCCAATTTTTTTGGTTTTTCCTGTTTTGTGGGAATATGATATGTTTTTATTAAATTTGATATAAATTTTTTTCGATTATTTGGTGGAGGTTTTAAATGGATACCCGTAGAAAAAGTCAAAATCCGGTCACTACGATCTTTGAACACCATACAAAGAAACTTTGACAACCTTATGTAAGGTGTTTGAGTGCAAATGCAATGCCCATGAACTTTCCGTTAAGAAACCGGGGCAAACAACTCACATATCATTGATTGATGTCCGATTCAAGTTTTAAGCTCAATGATAAGGGGCCTCCTTTAAAGCCGAGTCAGAACGGCGTGCTGCAGTGCGACATCTCTTTGGGAAGTTTTTACATGGCTGATATACCATTTTTTATATCCACCACCGAAGGATGGGGGCATATTAATTTTGTCATTCCATTTGCAACACATCGAAATATCCATTTCCGACCCTATCTTATATATATATAATCTTATATATATATATATCTTATATATATATAACAAGTTCGGCCGGGCCGAATCTTATATACCCTCCACCATGGATCGCATTTGTCGAGTTCTTTTCCCGGCATCTCTTCTTAGGCAAAACAGGATATAAGAAAAGATTTGCTCTGCTATTAGAGCGATATCAAGATATGGTCCGGTTTGGACCACAATTAAATTATATGTTGGAGACCTGTATAAAATGTCAGCCAATTCGAATAAGAATTGCGCCCTTTGGGGGCTCAAGAAGTAAAATAGAGAGATGGATTTATATGGGAGCTGTATCGGGCTATAGACCGATTCAGACCATAATAAATACGTATGTT
Source organism: Stomoxys calcitrans (assembly GCF_963082655.1). Classification (NCBI taxonomy): domain Eukaryota; kingdom Metazoa; phylum Arthropoda; class Insecta; order Diptera; family Muscidae; genus Stomoxys; species Stomoxys calcitrans. The sequence goes on along the minus strand of NC_081553.1, from coordinate 40,238,638 downwards.
GATGGTCATGAGAGAAACCGTCTTACAAAATTTCATTCCAATCGGATAATAATTGCGACCTCTACAGGCTCAAGAAGTCAAGATCCCAGATCGGTTTATATGATAGCTATATCAGGTTATGAACCGATTTGAACCATACTTGGCACAGTTGGTGGATATCATAACAAAACACGTCGTGCCAAAATTCATTCAAATCGGATAAGAATTGCGCCCTCTAGAAGCTCAAGAAGTCAAGACCCAAGATCGGTTTATATGACAGTTATATTAGGTTATGAACCGATTTGAACCATACTTGGCACAGTTGTTGGATATCATGACAAAACACGTCGTGCCAAAATTCATTCCAATCGGATAAGAATTGCGCACTCTAGAGGCTCCAGAAGTCAAGACCCAAGATCGGTTTATATGGCAGCTATATCGGGTTATGGACCGATTTGTACCATACTTGGCACAGTTGGTGGATATCATATCAACACACGTCGTGCCAAAATTCATTCCAATCGGATAAGAATTGCGCACTCTAGAGGCTCAAGAAGTCAAGACCCAAGATCGGTTTATATGACAGCTATATCAGGTTATGGACCGATTTGAACCATACTTGGCACAGTTGTTGGATATCATAACAAAACACGCCGTGCAAAATTTCATTCCAATCGGATAAGAATTGCGCCCTCTAGAGGCTCAAGAAGTCAAGACCCAAGATCGGTTTATATGCAGCTATATCAAAACATGGACCGATATGGCCCATTTACAATACCAACCGACCTACACTAATAAGAAGTATTTGTGCAAAATTTCAAGCGGTTAGCTTTACAACTTCGGAAGTTTGCGTGCTTTCGACAGACAGACGGAAGGACGTACAGACGGACGGACATGGCTAGATCGACATAAAATGTCACGACGATCAAGAATATATATACCTTGTGGGGTCTCAGACGAATATTTCGAGTAGTTACAAACAGAATGACGAAATTGGTATAGCCCCCATCCTTGGTGGAGGGTATAAAAATCAATTTGTGTTTGTAGATTTGTTTGTATGTTTGTATGTTTGTGTGTTCCTTATAGGCTCAGAAACGTCTGAACCGATTTTCTTCAAATTTTCACAGATGGTGCATAATGACCCCGTGGTGAAAATAGGGTACTAAATTTTTTCATATCTGAAGGGGTTCGGACCCTCCCCCTTACCCTCATTTTCAGAAACGCCAGATCTCGGAAATAGGTGGTGCGATTTAAGCGAATTTTCGTGTGCTCTCATATAGTACCCTAAAAATAAAAATTTGGTATACAAATTTCGGATGGGGTACCTAGGGGGCTGCTTCACCCTAAAACCTACCAAACATATATTTAGACCAATCACGACAATATGGGACTCAAATGAAAGGTATTTAGGATAAGAAAACGTATCTGATATACAATTAATTGAATATAACTGCCATATAGACCGGTCTCTCGATTTAAGGTCTTGGGCCCATAAAAGACGCATTTATTGTCCAATTTCGTCGAAATTTGCGACAGAGTTGTGTTAGGATCGGTTCAGATTTGGATATAGTAGCCATATAGACCGATTCATCGATTTAAGGTTTTGGGCCCATACAATGAGCATTTATTGTTCGATTTCGCTGAAATTTGGGACATTGAGTTGTGCTAGGCTCTTCGACATTTTTCTGCAATTTGGCCCAGATCGGTCCAGATTTTAATATAACTGCCATATAGACCGGTCTCTCGATTTAAGGTCTTGGACCCATAAAAGACGCATTTATTGCCCGATTTCGTCGAAATGTGCGACAGAGAGTTGCGTTAGGCCCTTCGATATCCCTCTTCAATATTACAATTTTTTCATATAGCTCCCATATAAACCGATCTCCCGATTTGACTTCTTGAGCGAGCCCCTGGAAGCCTCAATTTTTTTCGATATGGCTGAAAATTTGCACAAAGTGTTCCGTTACGACTTTCAACAACTATGCCTAGTACGATCCAAATCGGTTAAGAACCTGATATAGCTCCCATATAAACTGATAGTCTGATTTGACTTTTTGAGCCCTTGGAAGCCTCAATTTTCATCCGATTTGTCTAAGGTATTCCACACAGTGTAATGTTATGACTTTCAAAAACTGGCGCGAGTACGGTCCAAATCGGTCAATAACCGGATATAGCTCACATATAAACCGATCTCCCGATTTGACTTATTGAGCCCCTGGATGCTTAAATTTGTATCCGAAGTGGCTGAAAGTTTGCACAAAGTGTTCCGTTATGACTTTCAGCAACTGTGCCTAGTACGGTCCAAATCGGACAAGAATCAGATTTGGCTCCCATATAAAGCGATCTCCCGATTTGTATTCTTGAGCCCCTGGAAGCCTCAATTTTCATCCGTTTTGGCTGAAGTTTTGCACATGGTGTTCCCTTATGACTTGCAACAACTGCGCCAAGTACGGTCCAAATCGGTCTATAACCTGATATAGCTTCCATATGAACCAATCTCCCGATATAGCTTCTTGAGCGCCTGGAAGCCGCAGTTTTCATCCGATTTGGCTGAAATTTTGAAATTTTGTTTTAACTTTCAAGTACGGTTCAAATCGGTCAAGAACCTCCATATAAACCGATTTCCCGTTTTTACTTCTTGAGCCCCTGGAAGCCTCAATTTTCATCCGATTTGTCTGAAAATTTGCACAAAGTGTTTCGTTACGACTTCTAACAACTGTGCCTAGTTCGGTCCAAATCGGTCTAAAACCAGATATAGCTGCCATATTTTAGCACAATCGATGGTGGGTTCCCAAGATTCAGCACGGCCGAATTTAGCACGCTTTAACTTGTTTTTTTTTTTCCCCCAAATGACATAGTTTCTCACATATATCGCCAGCATTGCAAATGCAAATTTTGCCCATGAACATTCCTCTAAGGAACAGGGCAAACTTCTCACATATCAATGAGTGCAGTCCGATTGAAGTTTATGCTCAATGATAAGGGGCCTCCTTTTTTTAGCCGAGTCCGAACGGCGTGCCGCCGTGCGACACCTCTTTGAAGAGAAGTTTTACATGGCATAGTACCTCACATATGTTGCCAGCATTAGGAGGGGAAAACCACCGCTGAAAAATTTTATTGGATGGTTGTGCCAGGATTCGAACCCAGGCGTTCAGCGTCATAGATGGACATGGTAACCTCTGCGCTACAGCGGCCTCCAGCATTAGGAGGGAATAACCGCCGCTGAAAATTTTTTCTATGTTCTCGTCAGTATTCGAACCCAGGCGTTCAGCGTCATAGGCGGCCATGTTATACGGAACATTACAGGATCAATTTGAAGAAAAACAGTATATTGGGATGGCCAAAAAGAAATTGCGGATTTTTCATATAGTCAGCGTTGACAAATTTTTTCACAGCTTGTGACTCTGTAATTGCATTCTTTCTTCTGTCAGTTATCAGCTGTTACTTTTAGCTTGCTTTAGAAAAAAAGTGTAAAAAAGTATATTTGATTAAAGTTCATTCTAAGTTTTATTAAAAATGAATTTACTTTCTTTTAAAAAATCCGCAATTACTTTTTGGGCAACCCAATAATTTTATAAAACTGTGCCATAATAAGAGCAGACCACAAATGGACATTGCAAACTTAGTAACAAAATTAATATGCCTTCTACCTAGAGTAGTTCGTAATACAAAAAATAAAATACAACCACCGAAATCTAACACCCGGGTGTATTGACACCAAATGGCCATTGTTTGCTGATTTTTTTTTTGCTTTATTCCAATATCATATTTGGTTTCCTTGCCATCATTGGAGCTCGTTTGAAAAACTGACCGCAGCAGAAGAAAAAAAAAAAAGTGAAAGAGGTTTTCATTTCATTTTGCCTTTTTTTTTAGTTCACTTCAAAAGGCACACTCGATTTTCATTAAATAGTTTTTTGTTGTTTTTTGGCAAACTGTTGCCACCGCTCTTTTTTTTCCCCCCCGCATGAATGTGATTTCAACCGGAAAGGGAAGTACATAACATAAATCGTATCGTATTGTGGCGGTGGTTCCGTCTTTTGTTTGTTGTTAGTGTTGGTGTTTGTTTTTTATTTATACCAATTTCACAGAGGGGGGAAGTCCAATTTGTTGCATATGGGCTGTAAATGCAGAAGTGCCATTTTTATATTCGCACTCTCCCCGCTCAACACCATACCACGGCAAAGTTAATTTTGTATAATTTATGGAAAAATCACATTTGTGGCATTTTGTTGGTTGCGCTGTTGTTTTATTTTTTCTCTGCTACAATTTTGTTCGTGGATAATTTGAAAATTATACAACACCATAATTGCGAGTGAATATAAAAATCAGGCTTTGTTGTTTTTTATGTGCAAACTAAAAACGTTTTTTCGGGGTTGTAGCCAAAAAATAAAAGTATTGTGTTTTTGGTATACCATAATCTATATTTAACGCTTGGTTTATAATTATGAAATGTCATTGACTTTGGTTGAAGTTTGGTATTAATATTTCAATGTAGTATAAACTTCCATATTTGAACAATTTCCACATATAATAAATCAAAAGGAATTAAAAACTAAAATTAAAATAACGAAGTTATGATAATTGCCACAAAATGTTGGAGAAAAAATATTGCAAGCTGCTTCAACTAAAAGTGAACACAGAGCCACCCATGGTATCCTTCGCTACTTTAAACACCCGTAAAAGTTAATGGGGTAAAATGCGTCGCACCCATTAGCGAAGCCAGCCCAGCTTTCTGGGAGGGAGCTAAAACCCTTTGAATAGCGATGAAATTAGCAAATTTTGCAAAAAGCTATGACATTTTTTAAAATTTGGGGAGGGGGGCTAAAACTTTTATGGGGGGTACTTAATCGTCTTGACATTCTAAGTCGATCTAGCCACGCCCTTCTAGATCAATAGCGGTTTACAATAACGATGGAACAACTACAGATCCTGGCACGGGATAGCTGTGAGCACCATACAGGCTGGAACATTGAGGTCCGATTTGTGTGGTGTTCATTGCTGTCACAAGAAGCTTAGCTGCGAGCTACCGGGTGCGTCCCCAGGTTGCGGATAGTGAAATGCTCTATCCAGAGTAGCTGTAACTCCCTTCGCCAACAATCAGAGGTATCGAGCGGAGAGTCTCAGTGAGAGGTCGGATGGCATCGGCTCTTGCACAAGTGACAAGGCCAGTTATTGGCGCCTTTAAATAACCACCCTGTTCCCGCGACAATCGGTCCTTTAGACTTTAAACTAGCTTGCCCACCTACAGGAGCTTGCCGAGGACTGCCACCTCCACATGAAAATGTGGTTACAGCAACAACAACGACTCAAGATATCCGCTTGCAATTTTGGACAGATACTTCTTATTAAGGCCACCGTAGCGCAGAGGTTAGCATGTCCGTCTATGACGCTGAACGCCTGGGTTCGAATCCTGGTGAGACCAACAGAAAAAATTTTCAGCGGTGGTTTTCCCCTCCTAATGCTGGCAAAATTTGCCTTATCATTGAGCTTAACCTGGGGAATTCGCCACGCAGAAGCTGCTGAGAACTACAGGGAGAGAAGCCACTAATGTGGCCCTCGTTCAGGAACCGTGGTTACGAGGTAGAAAAGTTCTTGGACTCAGATCGTGTACTCTGTTTTCAGGTCGAGCACGAGATGAGAAAGAGGAGACCGTACAGAAAAGAGGACCGAGAAAGACCAAAAAGGTAAAGTTCAGGGAACAAATACAGAAGATGAACCCTCAATGGGGGCCCTTTGAAGGACGCAAGGGAACTGGAGGCCTAAGTGGATCTTGTCACGGGATGCCTGAACGAGGCCTTTTTGAAGGCATAACCCGAAAGAGTATTGCCGTGTCAAACAAGCCAGTGATGGTGGTCACCGGAGCTAAAGGTACTCAGGAGGGAGACCAGCAAGCTTTTTAGCAAGCTCAAGAGAGAGAGAGAGAGAACACGACAGAGGGCTGGGACGAATATCGTGAGGCTCTTGAAGGAGACAACGAAGGCGAAGGGGGGTACCTGGGCGAAGTTCTGAGGAGAATTCGAAAGCACTAGAGAGGATCTACGCAAAGTGCTCTCGAAGGATTCTAGCATGCCTAACTCCCTGAGGAGGGCGGACGGGACTTACACCGAGAGTGGTCAGGCGGTGGAAATTCTGATGGAGACGCATGTTTCGAGCGGCCAGGAAAAGGACGACGATCAAGATATCACAATACCTAAAAATGCACCCTAGGACGGGACATCGTTGACGAGGCGAAAATAGTGGGGGCAATCAGTCAGCACATTCCGCACATATAAGTCGGCCTGACATGGCGGAGTCAACTTCCTCCATCTATAAGGAAGTTTTCGGGGGACCCTGACATGGTCCTACATACGAAGGCAATGTAGGGAGGACAGGGAGGTATTTATCTCCAAGTCGGTAAAAATAAACCATAGTACGTCGAAGGATTATAAGCCCATTAGTCCGTCACCGTTGTTGCTCAAAACACTGGAAAGACCGGTAGACCTGAAGGCGAGTGAGGGACCGACGCCGTAGAACTTTAGTGAGGCACAACACGCATACCTTAAAGGCAGGACGATGTGGTATTTATCTCCAAGTCGGGAAAAATAAGCCGTAGTACGACGAAGGATTATAAGCCCATTAGTCTGTCACCGTTGTTGCTCAAAACACTGGAAAGACTGATAGACCTGCCTGTTGAAATATTGAGTTGAAACTTTGCACAGATTCTTTTTTTTGTCCATAGGCAGGTTAAGTTCGAAGATGGGCTATATCGGACTATATATTGATATAGCCCCCATATAGACCGATCCGCCGATTTAAGATCTTAGGTCCACAAAAGCCACATTTATTATCCAATTTTGCTGATATTTGGGAAAGTGAGCTGTGTTACGCCATTCGACTTCCTTTTTCAATTTGGCTCGGTCGGTCCAGATTTGGATATAGCTGCCATATAGACCGATCTCGCGATTTTAGCTTTTAGGCCAATAAAAGGCGCATTTATTGTCCGATTTTGCCAAAATTTGGAACCGTGTGTTACGTTGGTCCATTCGATATACTTCTTCAATTTGGCTGAGATCGGTCCAGATTTAGATATAGCTGTCATATAGACCGACCTCTCGATTTAAGGTTTTGGGCCCATAAAAGGCGCATTTATTGCCCTATCTCTCGATTTAAGGTTTTGGACCCATAAAAGGCGCTTTATTGTCCCATGTCTCGATTTAAGGTTTTGGCCCCATTAAAGGCGCATTTATTGTCCGACTCATAAAAGGAGCATTTATCATCAGATGTTGCCGAAATTTGAAACAGCGAGTTGTGTTAGGCCCTGCGACATCCTTCTGCAATTTGGCCCAGATCGGTCCAGATGTGGATATAGCAGCCATATAGACCGATCTCTCGCTTTAAGGTTTAGGGCCTATAAAAGGCGCATTTATTGTCCGATATCGCCGAAATTTGAGACAGTGAGTTGTTTTAGGCCCCTCGACATCTTTCTGCAATATGGCCCAGATCGGTTCAGATTTGGATATAGCTGCCATATAGACCGATCTCTCGTTTTTGGGGTTTTGGGCCCATAAAAGGCGCATTTATTGTCCGATTTCGCCGAAATTTGGGACAGTGAGTTAAGATAGGCCCCTCGACATCTTTCTGCAATATGGCCCAGATCGGCACAGGTTTGGATATAGCTGTCATATAAACCGATTTCTCGAATTGAGGTCTTGGGCCCATAAAAGCCACATTTATTATGCGATTTTGCTAAAATCTAGGACAGTGGGTTTCGCTAGTCCATTCGACATCCTTCTTCATTGTGGCCCCAATCGGTCCAGATTTGGATATAGCAGCCATATAGACCGATTTCTCGATTTAAGGTCTTAAGCCTATAAAAGGCGTATTTGTTGTGCGATTTCATAGAATTTTGAGACAGTAAGTTGTGTTAGGCAACTATTGGGTTGCCCAAAAAGTAATTGCGGATTTTTTAAAAGAAAGTAAATGCATTTTAAATAAAACTAAGAATGAACTTTAATCAAATATACTTTTTAAAATTTTTTTTCTAAAGCAAGCTAAAAGTAACAGCTGATAACTTACAGAAGAAAGAATGCAATTACAGTGTCACAAGCTGTGAAAAAATTTGTCAACGCCGACTATATGAAAAATCCGCAATTACTTTTTGGGCAACCCAATATAATACGGCATTTTTCGGCAAGACGGCCCAGATCGGTCCAGATTTGGATATATCTGCCATATAGACTGATCTCTCGATATAAGGTCTTTGGTCCAGATCGGTTCAGATTTGGATATAGTTGCCATATAGGTGCATAAAGGGTGCATTTATTGCTCAATGTCGCCGAAATTTGGGACAGTGAGTTGTGTTAGACCCTTCGACATTGTTCTCCATTTTGGGGCGGATCGGTCCAGATTTGGGTATGGCTCCCATATAGACCGATCTCTCGGCTCCCATAAAAAGCGCTTTTATTGTCCGATTACACCGAAATTTGGAACAGTGAGTTGTGTTAGGGCCTTCAATATCCTTCTTCAGATCGGTCCAGATTTGAATACAGCTGCCATATAGACCGATCTCTCGATTTAAAGTCTTGACCCCATAAAAGGCCCTTTTATAATCCGATTTCTCTCAAATTTGACATAGTGACTTATGTTAGGCTTATCGACATCCGGTCTATATTTGGATATAGCTAACAATAAGACCAATATTTTGTTCTACAAAATTTAACAAAATTTGTCGAATTTGGTCCAAATCGGACCATTTTTCGATATAGATGCTATGGGGGCATAAATTATGCATTTTTACAGGATTATGACGAAATCCGGTTCACATATATACCCGAGGTGGTGGGTATCCAAAGTTCGGCCCGGCCGAATTTAACGCAATTTTTTTTTCTTTTTTTTTTTGATATTTAGGCCTATAACAGCCAAACCAATGAGATTTTCGATCCAATGGTAAGACAAAAATTGTAGCCTAGACAATAGTTAAGAACTCTCTAGTACATCACAAAAGCATTGAAACGCTCCTTTAGGCAGTTTTGGCCTTTTTTGCTCAGTACAATCCCAAAAATCAGAAACGCGAAGCGCTCCTTAAGATGTTCAAATCGCCCCACCCTAATATATATGGCATCCAATCAAGTTCATTTCTGGAAATATTTAGCAGAATTCATGGTGGTGGGTTGCCTAGATTCGGTCCTGATGAAGACATGAGAAATTCTCCTATTAAACCTTCAATGTAATTTTTCACTTCATTCACCATAATGCTATCGTGTCAATTACTTTATCTTCTTTAATTTCTTAACATTCTAACAAATACCAAATTTATGAAACACTCATAAGAAGGGGCTAAATGTGAGACATCATTACAACTGTTTGTTTGACACCTTTTTCTATTTTATATATATTTTGATGAAATGAAGAAGAACGGAGAAAATCTGTAGTCATCATCATCTTTTTGAGTTTTCAAGTGTTGGTTTCAGTTTTGCTCCATTTTGCCTCGTGTTATGGTTTTCGGTCTTTTCAACTTAGACAGTTACCGTTAAAGAAAAGCATGTCCACGACTTGAGGGCAACCCATATTTGGAAATTGTGATAATTAGTTTAGTAAGACTAAACTGCCACTTCTGAGGGGCTTAACTATTTAAGTGATTCTTAGTTTGTTATTTCTTGTTTCCTAACCGGACAGACATACAAGCATGTATGGAGATTTAGACAAAGACTCCACACAAAGTTTTAAGGCTAAAAGGCATTTGTGGTGACCCCCTTGAGTTTTTAAATGTTCTCAAACTTTTGCTTTTTGGTTTTTATTTTTAGGTTTATGAAAACTGACCACAACACCAAGACACAACCTCTTTTTGGGTTTCTTTAAGAATTGTCTTTAATCGTTGTATGTGTCGAGTTGAACCTTTTGTAAATTGTGAATATTCTGTTTTAATTGTTGTCTCGAGCCTCTGTTGCTGTTGATAGGCCTCGATCTAGGGAAAGTTGCGCCTGTTTGACATGGTTTAACTGGCAATAACAAGGGGAGTTGCATTGTTGTAACATGACTATGGGCACTTATTCTAAGTATGTCATATTGTTTTACAGGTCAGAGATCATAAAATTTTGTTTCATACAGAACAAAGATAAAGTGTAATATCTCGAACGAACTACCAACGGCTAGCAAAAGATGTCTACTTTAAAATGAGCATTCCTTTTATCAATTTTAACATACACAGAAATTTGTCATTCAATTTTTTTTTAATTTTTGATAATTTTTTTTTTTATCCTATTTTAGCACTTTTTTAGATTTTTTTTAAATACTATTTCAGCTTTTTTCTTAGGTTCATAAACATTTTTTTTTTTATTTTATAATTTTTTTATTTTGTTACATTTAATTTTAGTTTTTTCTTTTCTTGCGGTAGTCTTTTGGCTTATGCGGAACTTGAATTTAGTTCATACAAAAATGTCGCTGATTCGACAAAATGTGTAAACTGGCAATAGGATATGAATATTTAAGACATTCTGAAACGGTCATCATAATCACTGGAACACACGTATAAATGTAAACAGAAGTTTATGATGGCATATAAATGACACACAAATATCGTGAAAACGTGGTTCAATAGAATTTTAACTCACAAATAGCAAGAGGGTGTGTGCCAATATAGACACCAAGAAAAATTGACAATAGACACGTACGAAATAAAGACATTTTGTGGCTTGTCAAATATATGAAATGTAGAAATATTTTTACAAAAATTTACAAAATGCTATGATTGTGACTGTGTCGATATAAACGACTTTAGAATTTTACCAATATGACACATTTGAAATTTGTCTATTTTTTTTTGATAGTTAAATGGGGTCATTTTATTTTAGTATTTAGAGCGCACAACAAGCCGATTACTGGCTTAGGTGTATGTCCATAGTTGTGTCGATTAACATCCGCACCCTCTTTTTCAACCTAACCTAACCTAAAGAGGGTCAAGGTAGGTAAAAAAAGTTTTTTGCAAATGTGTCATAGGAAAAGTAGTTCGGGGAACTTACAACATGCTATGTGTCGGAAGGGAATCTAGGGAACCCACCTCCATGGATTCTGCTAAATGAAATCTCAGCTAATGAAATCCATAATAGAACACTACGTCATCGAACAACAAGTAAAAAAGGCGTTAAGTTCGGACGGGCCGAACTTTGGATACCCACCACCTTGAGTATATATGTAAACCAACATTCGTCAAAAATAGGCTAAAAAATTTCACTGTCCCAAATTTCGGCGAAATCGGACAATAAATTCGCCTTTTATGGGGCCAAGACTTTAAATCGACAGATTGGTCTATATGCCAGCTGTATCCCAATCTGGACCGACTTGGGCAAAATTGAAGAAGAATGTTCAAGGACCTAACACAACTCACTGTCCCAAATTTCGGCCAAATCGGACAATAAATACGCCTTTTATGGGGCCAAAACTTTAAATCGAGAGATAGGTCTATATGACAACTATATCCAAATCTGAACCGATCTAGGCCAAATTGATGAGGGATTTCGAAGGGTCTAACACAACTCACTGTCCCAAATTTCGGCGAAGTCGGACAATAAATGCGCCTTTTATGGGCCCAATACCTCAAATCGAAAGATCGGTCTATATGTCAGCTATATTCAAATCTGCACCGATCTGGGACAAATTTAAGAAGAATGTTGAAGGACCTAACACAAAGCACTGTCCCAAATTTCGGTGAAATCCGATAATAAATGCGCCTTTTGTGGGCTCAAGACTTTAAATTAAGAAATCGGTCTATATGGCAGCTATATGCAAATCTGGACCGATCTGAACCAAACTGCAAAATCTGGACCGATCTAAACCAAACTGCAGAAATATGTTGAACGGCCTAACACAACTCACTGTCCCAAATTTCGGCGAAATCGGATAATAAATGCGCCTTTTATTGGCCCAAAACCTTAAATAGAGAGATCGGTCTATGTGGCAGCTATATTCCAAACTGGACCGATTTGGGCCAAATTGAAGAAGAATGTTGAAGGACCTAACACAAAGCACTGTCCCAAATTTCGGTGAAATCCGACAATAAATGCGCCTTTTATGTGCCCAAGACCTTAAATCAAGAGATCGGTCTATATGGCAGTTATATCCAAATCTGTACCGATCTGGACCAAATTGCAGAAAGATGTCGAGGTGCCTAACACAACTCACTATGCCAAATTTCGGCGAAATCCGACAATAAATGCGCCTTTTATGGCCTCAAGACCTTAAATTGAGAGATCGGTCTATATAGCAGCTATATGCAAATCTAGACCGATCTGAGCCAAACTACAGAAAGATGTCGAGGAGCCTAACACAACTCACTGTCCCAAATTTCGGCGATATCGGACAATAAATGAGCCTTTTATGGGGCCAAAACTTTAAATCAAGAGATCGGTGTACATGGCAGCTATATCCAAATCTGAACAGATCTGGGCCAAATTGAAGAAGAATATTGAAGGACATAACACAACTCACTGTCCTAAATTTTGGCGAAATCGGAGAAAAAATGCGACTTTTATGGGTCCAAGACCTTAAATCGAAGGATAGGTCTATATGGCAGCTATATCTAAATCTGGACCGATCGGGGCCAAATTGAAGAAGAAAGTCGACTGGCCTAACACAACTCACTGTCCCAAATTGCAGCAAAATTGGATAATAAATGTGGCTTTTAAGGGCCTAAGACCCTAAATCGGTGGATCGGTCTATATAGGGACCATATCAAGTTATGCAAATGCAAATTTTGCCCATGAACATTCCACTAAGGAACAGTGGCAAACTTTTCACATATCAATGAGTTCAGTCCGATTCAAGTTGAAGCTCAATGACAAGGGGCCTCCTTTTTATAGCCGAGTCCGAGCGGCGTGCCGCAGTGCATAGGACCTCACAAATGTTTCAAGCATTATGAGGGGAAAACCACCGCTGAAAAATTTTTTTTATGGTCTCCCAGGCATTCAGCGTCATAGGCGGACATGCTAATCCGTGAGCTACGGTGGCCTCCAAGATATTGTCCGATATAATCCAACTTCGAACTTAATCTGCTTATGGATAAAAAAAAGTACCTGTGCAAAGTTTCAACTCAATATCTCTATTTTTAAAGACTGTAGCGTGATTTCAACAGACAGACGGACGGTCATGGCTAGGTCGTCTTAGATTTTTACGAAGATCAATAATATATATAATTAATAGGATCGGAAATAGATATTTCAAAGTGTTGCAAGAGGAATCACAAAATGACGGTTATAAAAATTGCGGCCTCCAGGGCCCTCAAACATAAAATCGGGAGATTGGTTTATATGGGAGCTATATCAGGCTAAAGACCGATTTAGACTGTACTTGGCACAGTTATCGAAAGTCGTAACAAAACACTACGCGCAAAATGCTAGGTAATTGAGAGTAGAAAACGAATATGATATTTACATTCGAAATGAAATATTTGACAGGCTGTTCCACGCTCAAATTTTTTTTTGCAGACCGCGCAAATATGGAGAAGGAAGGCATAGAGGATCTGGCCCTGTTCAGCTAGTCTCTCATATATTGCAATCTTTATCGATCATTAAATTTTTTGTGTTCAAAGGTCTTGAAATTCTCTGTAATATGGTATTTGCAGTTCCGTTGCGATTTTTAAAATCCTTGCCCAGTACGGACCGAATCGCCCAACGGCGTCCCTTATTACCAATCTTCATATTTGACTTTTGAGCATCTTGTGACCAACTTTTTCGATATGAACGTGATATCGAAAAAAGTTGCCTAGGGAACTTGCCAAAGGCAATACATGATTAAGAGTATATGTGCCGCCCCGGTAGCTGAGCGGGTAGCGTGCTCGGATTACAAGTGAGGGGATCGTGGGTTCTTTGAGGCCTGGTCTGTAGTTTCTGTGGCATCATCATAGGATAGGATAGGGATTTTCTTTTCCCTTCCTTTTTTATTTCTCACCTAATCGGAATTTCTCGAGAATCTTACCCTCTACAAAAGATCATTATCCCCAATGTCCGTTTAGTGCAGTTTGGAGGTAATTTTTGTTGGTGCGGCTTTTCTTGAACTTGTCTTCTAAATCTTGTATCAAAGTTGTATTGTACTCCTAAACACCTTCAATTTAAGCCCCATATTGTACCGATTGGCATATATGCCCGTTTTGGTGGGGCGTTCCCCTCATTAACTTAAACCTTAATTTAAAGATCAAAATTGTTTTTTTTTGGGTTATTTAAGGGTACAAACAAAATGCACTTGAATCGGGCAAGTATCTCTGTTTACCTCGGGTATATCTCAAAATTTTTCCTTCGGTGAAGGCTATATATTGGGTTGCCCAAAGAGTAATTGCGGATTTTTTAAAAGAAAGTAAATGCATTTTTAATAAAATTTAGAATGAACTTTAATTAAATAAACTTTTTTTACACTTTTTTTTCTAAAGCAAGCTAAAAGTAGCAGCTGATAACTGACAGAAGAAAGAATGCAATTACAGAGTCACAAGCTCCAATAGCTCCCATATAAACAGATCTCCCGATTTGGCATCTTGAGCCCCTGGAAGCCGAGAGTATTATCCCATTTGGCTGAAATTCCGCAGGGTGTGTTTTTTATGAGCTCCAACAAGCGTACCGAGTTCGATCCAAATCGATCGATAAGCTGATATAGCTCCCATATAAACTGGTTTCCCGATTTGATATCTGAAGTCACTAGAAGCCGCAATTGCTATGCGATTTGGTTGAAATTTTGCTCTGAATATTTTGTAATGACTTCCAATAACCGTACCAAATTCAATCCATATCGGTCAATATACTGATATTGCTCCGATATATACCGATCTCCCAATTTGATATCTTGAATCTCTAGAATTCGGAACTGTTATCCGATTTGGCTGAAATTTAGCTCAGAGTGTTTTTTTATGACTTCCAACAACCGTGTCAAGTTCTATCTAAATTGGTCTAAAATTTGATATACCTCTGATATAAACCGATCTGCGGAATAGTCTTCTAGGACCCCTAGAAGCTAAAATTGTGGTCTAATTTGCAGAAATTTGGTAGGTAAAGTACACGTATGCTCTTAGCAGAATCCATGACAGTGGGTTCTCAAGATTCGACCTGGCTGAACTTTACACATTCTTATTTGTTTCTTTTAACAACAATTCAATGTCTGGAGAAAAATATTTTGTATTTTATATGACCTGGTATCAATCTCTTAATCTTATGTTTAGCAGCTTATGGCTTTCAGCATCTGAAAAAAAGGTCTTATCCCTTTCCGGCCATCAATAAGGTTGGTTGTTCATGCAACAGCATTTGGAATTTTGCCATTTTATGATTTATTAAAGGAAAATGAGATTTAAGAGTGAAAGACTCAGCGCATGTCTAGACTTTTCTTTGAAATTAATGACTAGATTGACCTCACCTCATGAAAACCGAAGCAGGCAAATCAGCAATGGGGTCACATTGCTGTTTGCCTGCCCATAAGCTAATCAAGCGATGTTGGCAAAACAAAAATAAATCTCTTAGTGGTCCAACGAAAAAGGTAATTAAATTTGTATTAAAATTTTAGTATGAAGTTTGCATCATGGACAACGAAGAAAAAAAGGACAAGAAATGGAAAGATAGTAATAGAAATATATAACGATGGGTTAATATGAAAAGGGCCTAAGTCAGTTTCTTGTTACTTTACATGAGAAGTAAAAACAAGTAAAAAGGCGTTAAGTTCGGCCGGGCTGAACTTTGGATACCCACCACCTCGGGAATATACGTAAACCACCTTTCATCAAAATCCGGTGAAAATTGTATACCTGAATTTCGGCGACATCGGATAATAAATGCACCTTTTATGGGCCCAAAACCTTAAAAAGAGAGATCGGTCTATATGACAGCTATATCCAAATCTTAACCGATCTGTGCCATATTGCAGGATTATGTCGAGGGGCTTAACTTAACTCACTGTTCCAAACTTCGGCGACATCGGACAATAAATGAGCATTTTATGGGCCCTAAACCTGAAATCGAGAGATCGGTCTATATGGCAGCTATATCCAAAATTGGTCCAATCTGCACCAAATTGATGAGGAGTATCAAAGGGCCTAACACAATTTACTGTCCCAAATTTCAGCAAAATCGGATAATAAACGAGGCTTTCATGGGCCTAAGACCCTAAATTTCAGGATCGGTATATATGGCAGCTATATCCAAATCTGAACCGATCTGGGCCAAATTGACGAAGAATATCGAAGGGTCTAACACAACTCACTGTCCCAAATTTCAGCAAAATCGGATAAGAAATGTGGCTTTTATGGGCCTAGGACCCTAAATCGGAGGATCGGTCTATATGGCAGCTATATCCAAATCTGAACCGATCAGAGCCAAATTGACGAAGGGTGTCGAAGGGCCTAACACAACTCACTGTCCCAAATTTCAGCAAAATCGGATAAGAAATGTGGCTTTTATGGGCCTAAGACCCTAAATCGGAGGATCGGTCTATATGGCAGCTATATCCAAATCTGGACCGATCTGAACCAAATTGACGAAGGATATTGAGGGGCGTAACACAACTCACTTTCCCGAATTTCATCAAAATCTGAAAGTATATGTGGCTTTTATGGGCCTAAGACCCTAAATCGGAGGATCGGTCTATATGGCAGCTATATCCAAATCTGAACCGATCAGAGCCAAATTGACGAAGGGTGTCGAGGGGCCTAACACAACTCACTGTCCCAAAATTCAGCATAATCGGAGAGTAAATGTGGATTTTATGGGCCTAAGACCTTAAATCGGAGGATCGGTCTATATGGCAGCTATATCCAAATCTGGACCGATCTGAACCAAATTGACGAAGGATATTGAGGGGCCTAACACAACTCACTGTCCCGAATTTCATCAAAATCGGATAATAAATGTGGCTTTTATGGGCCTAAGACCCTAAATCGGAGGATCGGTCTATATGGCAACTATATCCAAATCTGAACCGATCTGAACCAAATTGACGGAGGATGTCGAGAGGCCTAACTCAACTCACTGTCCCAAATTTCAGCAAAATCGGATAATAAATGTGGCTTTTATGGGCCTAAGACCCTAAATCGGCGGATCGGTCTATATGGGGGCTATATGAAGATATGGTCCGATATTGCCCATCTTCGAACTTAACTTCGAACTTATGGACGAAAAAAGAACCTGTGCAAAATTTCAGCTCAATATCTCTATTTTTAAAGACTGTAGCGTGATTTCAACAGACAGACGGACGGACATGTCTAGATCGTCTTAGATTTTTACGCTGATCAAGAATAAATATACTTTATAGGTTCGGAAAAGGATATTTCGATGTGTTGCAAACGGAATGACAAAATGAATATACCCCCATCCTTCGGTGGTGGGTATAAAAAC
Organism: Stomoxys calcitrans; assembly: GCF_963082655.1. Lineage (NCBI taxonomy): Eukaryota > Metazoa > Arthropoda > Insecta > Diptera > Muscidae > Stomoxys > Stomoxys calcitrans. The sequence goes on along the minus strand of NC_081553.1, from coordinate 40,221,323 downwards.
TTGGCATAGACCTATTTTGAAATCGTTATAACTTTGTTGTTGTTGTAGCAGTTTATTGTGTACTATCTTTCGTCTGCTTGATTCTGTTGAGTGTCAAGACCCAGGAACTCCGCGACTAAGATGGGGTGCGTCCACAGGGATCTGGGTCTGAGTCGAGTGGGTCTGGCCGGGCAGTTAAACAGGTGACGTGTATCGTGCGGTCCCTGGTTACAGTCGGGACATACATCTTGCACGTCGGCATCAATCCTAGCTCCGTGGGAATTGAGGCGGCTGCATCTGCCGGAACGTAATTGAGCCAGAATCACTCTGGTTTGCCGGGGGAGGTCGATTTCTTCGGGTGCAATGGGTGGCGGTCGTTCTCCTAGGACTACATTCACTCGGTAGCCAGTTAACGCGTCTGCTACCGTGTCTGCATGAATGTTGTTCAGACCCGCTTGATATGCCGCTTGATCTAGAGGTTCTCTCTTGTAGCGCTGGACCTCACGCTCTAGATCATGTAGATCTACCTTAAGGCTTCTGGGCGGTGGGTATCTATCCACAAGATGATGATTTGGATGATTTCTGCGATAACAGCCCAAAAGGTATTGCTTAGACAGCATGTAGTTATGTCTTCGCACTGGTAGGATCTTTGTCTCCTGGTGGAGGTGGTCCACATGAGAACTAAGGAGGCAGCCCGTCGCAGTTCGGAGGGCGGCATTCTGACAGATCTGAACATTATTCCACTGCGTGTCACAAAGCTGACGTGACCACACTGGCGCTGCATAACTTACCACAGACCGGCCAATTGCTTTGTACGTGGTCAACAAGGTTTCTTTGTCTGCACCCCAAGTGCTGCCAGCGAGTGACTTGAGGACCTTGTTTCTACTTTTGACTTTATTGCAGATTGCTGTGGCATGTGGGGAGAAAGTGTAGGAGCTGTCAAATGTGACGCCAAGTATTTTGGGACACTTGATGGTCGGAATCAATTCTCCATCGACCATCACAGTCAGCTCAGAATTCACCTCACGCGTATTTGTAGTGAACAGTGTGGCTGAAGATTTGGTGGCGGATATCTTCAGATTTCTTGCAGCGAAATATGAGGCAAGCTCGTTGAGGTAGACGTTCAACCTATCGCAGATGTCATCAATGGGTGGGGGGCCTGATGCCAAGATCGTACAGTCGTCCGCATATGATACGATCTCTATGCCGTCTGGAGGAGGTGGGATGGAGGATAGGTAAAGGTTAAACAGAGCCGGAGATATCACCCCGCCTTGGGGAACTCCCTGTTTCACTCTACGGTGTTTTGACTTCTTATCCCTAAATTCCACAAATGACTGGCGGCCACACAGATAATTCGCGACCCAACGTTTAAGGCCTGGCTGGAGGGACGTGTTGGCGATGTCCTCAAATAATTTGGCATGGCTGACCGTGTCGAATGCCTTCGATAGGTCCAATGCCACGAGGACCGTCCTATCACATGGCCTGGGTTGATTGAAGCCACGGCAAATGTGTGTGGTGATGGCATGCAAAGCTGTTGTTGTGCTGTGCAGTCTCCGAAATCCGTGTTGATGCTCGGCGAATGGAAATTCTCCTACGAGGCTCGGGAGGAGTAATGCCTCAAGCGTCTTAGCCACTGGTGAGAGAAGGGAGATCGGTCTGTACGACTCCCCCAAACTCGGGTCTTTACCAGGCTTCAGTAGCGGGATCACTCTGCCCATTTTCCAGACATCGGGAACTATAAGAGTGTTCAATGACAGGTTAAGGACAGTGGTAAGGTACTCAACTCCAGGTAAATCCAGATTCTTCAGCATCAATGTAGAGATTCCGTCGGGGCCCAACGCCTTGGAAGATTTGGCGCCACGGATGACATTCGTAACTTCGCCCACGGTAAATTGTGATGGCTGTTCATCGGCTCGGAGACCACGAATACGGCGAATGGCTCTCCTCCTTGCCCTGTCTCTCTCGGGATGCACGATAAATTGACGGTTGAACAACCTGGCGCATCTCTTCGGATCAGTCACGGTTAACTCGCCAAAAGTGACTGAGGTCCTGTCGTCTCGTCTACCGGGGTTCGAGAGAGACTTAACAGTGGCCCACAATTTGCCTGCACCGGTGCCTAAGTTACTTTGCTCCAAGTGTTCCAGCCACAAATTCCGTTTATGTTCGTTGACTACCCTGTTTATTTCCAGATTCAGCTCGCTGATTCTGGGGTTAGCGGGGTCCATAGCACGAATCCCATCACGCTCGTCTGCGAGTACCACTGCTTGCGCCGGGAAATTGGGTCGCACTTGCGGTATTCGACCGGCTGGTATAAAGCGAGCGGCTGCTGCGTTGATGATGTCTCGGAATTTCCTCTCGGCCACAAGCACATCAGAGGGGGGTGGCAGTTCATTGAAGCGGCGATTGGTATACTCTCTGAAGCCAGTCCAATTGGCCTTCTTGTAGTTGATGAACGTTCGGCGCTCAGAGGTTATGAAGTCGGGTGGTCGGTCGATGGTGAGGATTATGGGGAGGTGGTCTGACCCCAAAGAGATGACGGCTTGCCAGGATACGTCACTCAGGAGATCAGGGGATGCGATTGAGATGTCTGGCGAGCTGCTGCACCTCCTCGTAATCCTAGTGGGGGCATCCTCATTCACCGTGCAAAACGTGGAGCTATCTATCTGCTCTGCCAAAGCTATGCCACGCTGGTCGTTGCCTAGGGGAGAATGCCATGACGAGTGATGTGCATTGAAATCCCCCAGAACCAGACGACCATGGCCAGATAGCAACCCACTTATGTCGGGGCTGTAGGCCTGGCCATTAATCGGGGCACAGCTGCCAACCGGCGGTATATACACGTTGTATATCTCTATCTCGGCAGTACCAGACCTGACTGCTACCCCCATACATTCCATGTATGGGTCACTAGCGTCAAGCGCAGGCGAGATAGGTCTATACTGCAGGGAATGGTGTATAACGAAGGCCAATCCCCCACCTCCATTCCTTGAGCGATCCTTACGTAGCACATTGTAGCCGTGACAACTGTGCAAGCTGCAGGTGTTAGTCAGCTTTGTCTCCTGGATCGCTGCGACCGATATGCTCTTCCGACTCATAAAATCTACAATCTCATCAATCTTGCCTCGCAGTCCATTGCAGTTTAACTGCAGGAACGATACATTTCCCGACACTGGCCTGGCAATAGTAGGGCTAGGGTGCTGTCTTACATAGTCCGACGACGAGGACGCCGAAGGCGACGACGGCGACGCTTGTGACCCACTGCTGGCTATGTTCGCACAGCACCTAGCGACATAGCCAGTATGACTATACTCCCGTAGCGAAGTTAGGCCAGAGCAAGAACGGAAATGTACCCACTCCAAGCACCTGTTACACCTCACCGACACTGACCGATGATGAAGGCGGTTCTGGCAAACGGAACAGAACCAGGGTCCGGGGTTCTTTTCAATCCCGGCACGGACCAAAAGCATACGGAGAAGGCACTCCGGGATGTGCCTCTCCCATGACGAAAAAAGACGAACACGTACACTGAGGCGGCAGCCCTTGCCGATGAAGATTCCATCGGGTCAATCCGGTACGTACAACCGGCTGCCATGGGATTGGTTATAACTTTGTCATTTGCAATTGTATCCACCTGAAATGTAGAGGCAAGTTGCATCTGACATTTATCTTCCAAAATAAACCAGAGAAGCCATAAATAAAAGTTGAGTTAGGCCGTTTTAATATTTAGCCATCGATAAATTCCCTACTACGATCGTCTGCCCGTTCTTCAGTATGTCATTCCCATAGTCTGTATGTTTGTTCATGGTCTGTTTGTCGATCTATCTGTGGAACTATTTGTCTGTGTGTACATCTGCCTGTCTGTCCTTCTGCAAGTGTATCCATCTGCCTGCCATACATCTTTCTTTTTGTCTATTTTTCTGTATGTCCGTCCCTCTGTCTATTTGCCTGTATATCCGTCTGATGGGCGCTCATCTGTCCACCTATCATCCCGCCTATCAAAAGATCTATAAGTTTCGGACCAGTAAAGCTTGGCGCCCAAAGTTTTAACAAATAATGTTGAAAAATTCACCTATATAAGCCGATCTTCCGATTAAGACTTCTTTTAGTACACGGAGGACACAGTTCTTATCCTTTATTGTTGTTCCAGCAGAGGCGGCAGCCCTTGCCGATGAAAGAGTCCTTCGGGCCAATCCGGTACGTACAACCGGCAGCAATGGTATTGATTCTTATCCGTGTTTACCTAAATTTGCACATGAGGTTCTTTTATGCCTTCCAACATCCATGGCAAGTATGGTTAAAATCGGTCTGTACTTTGAGATAGCTCACATATAAGTCGGTTTCCTAATTTGACTTTTTTTTAAGACCTACATGAGTCAATTTTTATTTCATTTGCTTGAAAATTATGCATCTTGAGTTCCTTTGACTATGAATATCCGAGCTTAATAGGACCTAAAATGTCAAACTTGTTTACTTTTAGGGGTGGGACAGTGCCCTAGACATTTAAACATAATTTAGCATCAGATTCGTACTCTTCTTCTTAATACCTTTAATTTGATACCCATATTGTCCAAATCGGTGAACATGCCCGTTTACGCGGGTTTTAGGGTGGGGCGTTCCCCTAGCTTGCTTAACACCAAAATTGTTAAACCAAAAGCAAAAAGGCCACTCATTGATATGAGAGAAGTTTGCCCCTGTTCCTTAGTGGAATGTTTATGGGCAAAATTTGCAATTAGCAAGTAATAAAGGAGGCAAGCTTCTTGGGAACCTATACTAGCACAAAAGTTTGCATTTGAAAATCTGTGTTTGAATCCTGGCGAGAACATTAGAAAAAAAATTTAACGGTGAATATGCCCTTCTAATGAAGGCATGCAAAATCAACTATGCCATGTAAAAACTTCTTCCCAAAAATGTCGCACTTTGTAGAAAGCAGTTCGGACTTAAAAAGGAGGTCCCTTATCATTGAGCTTAAACTTGACTCGGACAGCACTCATTGATAAGTGGGAAGTTTGCTCCAGTTCCCTAGATACATATAATTCGAGTTAAAAAGTGTTTAGACAACAGGATATTGAACCATTCAGAAGCCTAAGGTTGACGAACTGGGAAAAGTTTAATGCATCATTTGGTTGAAGGATTCGTAAGGGTTAAGATGTGATTTCGAGTGTAGATTTCATTGAGTGCTTGGTCCATATCAAGGATAATAGGATGACATCCACCTACATGGCGGCTTGTCAGGCCAGGAAGCCTACAAAGAGGAAGCAAAAAAGATGGTGGTATGTAGAACTCACGATATTTCGAACGGATGCATTTCCATAGGCCAAAGGGGGGGACTTTGTTAAGTTGATAGAGAAGTGGTCAACATCTCGAGATAAGAGTATTGATGGGTTATTTGCAGAGGCCAAACATAGATAAGACCGAGTCGCTCGTCAATACATTGGTTCATTTGTTAAAGACATACTGTCCCGGCTGTGAAATTCCGTGTCAGGGTGGAAGGGTATAGAGAAAAATGGTCACTTTGGCAGACGATTTGGTGGCCCATGAAAGCTTTCATTGGGCATTACGAACCTTTAAGCTTCATAAGTCTCCTGGCCGATACTTCACATTCTCTTGGGCTTTAAACATGAGTGTGCACCATACACATGAAGCGAATGGCACGCTCACACCTTATACCAGCAATCGTTTTCGACGCTTATGACTCTCAATGACCTAAACGCAAAATGCTCCTTTAAATTCGTTGAGCTATTGTAAGTGTTTTTGTCGATGAGCTCAAAATTATTGCCAATCATATTTGACATTTTAAGCAATAAGAGTGATGGCTCACATTGAGCGCTTCTGAATAGAAGGCACACACGCTCAGCAACTTTTCAAAGCTATGGAAGCTGAAATTAATCTGCGTGCTTTGTAATGGCTTGGGTAAAAAAAAATGGAAGTAAGTCTTTCACTCTCGAACAGACGGAGACAGAGTATATCTATGCTGCAAACCAAAACTTGATGTCTCATTCCTCTGTTTGTGGCTTCATTTGGCACTCATCTGAGTGGTGTTAATTTGCAAACAAAACACGATGTCAAATTGAAAATCACATCCACTGAAAGATTACAAAAAAGTCCGCGCATCTCTCACTCTATTACACTCTATATGTGCGTGTGTTTCAGGCTAACTTTGTTTTTATGTGGCATGCGATACAGACAATTGCATTGGCCAAAGTGGCTATTGAGTGCCAAATTTTGGGTCTCATGCAGTTCGCTGGTGTGCATCAGTTGCTCCATGTACACTTATCGTGGAAAGGAGCAAAGCTGCAGTAAAGTGCGCTCAAGACTTCGGGCTCTTTTCAATTATCGTGAAGACGTTGGAGAGAATTCTGGACTATTACATAAGAGACATGATAGAGACAGATTATTTCTTCAGGCGTCAGCAGGCATATAGCAAGGGTAGATCGGTTGACACCTGGAAACCGGTTCGGAGCGGCAAGTGATGTCGCTGAGCGGCACGTCGTTCGGACTCGGCCCCTTATCATTGAGCTAGAACTTTAATAGGACTAACCTCATTAATATGACAGAAATTTCCCTGTTTCGTAAAGGAATGTTCATGGGATAATATGTACGTATGCGTATGTATGTATTTTGGTGGAGGATAAGGTGGCTAGGGTAACAAAGGCTTTCGCGGCTCTCTATTCATGCCAGAGCCTCGTTGGTAGCAGATGGTGTTTGCGACTATATTGATAAGTTGCAACAAATTCTGAAATACGGTTGCCATGTCTGGTGGCCGGTAAGTATTTCGCATTTGCGGCATATGGATAAGGTGAATAGGATGGCTTTGAGATTTGTAAGTGTGGCTATTACTACTACTGCTAGCTTCCACGCCCATGGAACTGTTGCTGGCCATTCAACCGAATTAGGGAATCGGTGTAGAGATTCGGAGGTTGCTGGCCAGCCATGCCGCGGCTATGGCCAACCAATTACCAAAAAAAGGTTGATCTATTGGGTTGCCCAAAAAGTAATTGCGGATTTTTTAAAAGAAAGTAAATGCATTTTTAATAAAACTTAGAATGAACTTTAATCAAATATACTTTTTTTACACTTTTTTTCTAAAGCAAGCTAAAAGTGACAGCTGATAACTGACAGAAGAAAGAATACAATTACAGAGTCACAAGCTATGAAAAAATTTGTCAACGCCGACTATATGAAAAATCCGCAATTACTTTTTGGGCAACCCAATATATCTATTAAATAAAAATGAAAGTGTTACGCTTTGTTTGTTTGATGGTAAAGTTTAATTTGGGAATAGATAAACACATATCTATACGTGACTGTCACGATCATCGTCTAGCGCCTATGGGTCAGCAAGATCGTTCCGGTCCAAAGGGCCGATCGCCGCGGGAACATGATGACCATTGGTTATTTAAAGGCGCCAATAACTCGCCTTGTCATATCGAGCAACATAGGCACTCAGTGAAACTCTCCGCTCGATACCGCTGATTGTCCACGACTGCAATTGCCGCCAATCCGATGAAACATACCATACAATGAAACACCACAGCGATCGGAGCTCAAAGTTCCAGACCAGAGTCCGGGTGGAAATGTTTAGGTGTGGCTGGACCGAGCCACCAAACCTACAAAACCATATGGGTGTAGAGTTCAAATATGACCACCAAATCTGTAGCAAAATAAAAGGATTGACATCTCACCCCCATTAACCTACACACGGATGTATAGACTGGTTCCGACAGTATAGGTTAGGTTAGGTTGAATGGGTTGCCCACCATAGGTGAATTCACTCGGAGGCCAGTTTGGCCCCGTTGTGGTACCCTAGAGAGAGAGAAAGGGAAGGACAGAAAGTGAGACCTCGGACTAGAGGTTATACACGAATAAAAGAAAAGACAGGATGAGTGGAGAACCTGAAGCAGGGGGTGAAGAACCGACCTCCCTCGCAAGCACGGAACTGCCTACGCCGGAGCTTGTGGCACCCTCCTTCGGAATCATCCGGTTCCCTCTACAAACCTTAGGAGACATACCAAAGGTATGTTCGCAAGTTCACCCAGATCACAGAAAAACCGGCTACCCAGAAAGAAGAGCCTACGTCTCTGCAGACCCGACTCAAATGAAAGGTATTTTCAGGCATTGGAGACATACCAAAGGTATGTTCGCAAGTTCACCCAGATCACAGAAAAACCGGCTACCCAGAAAGGAGAGCCTACGTCTCTGCAGACCCGACTCAAATGAAAAGTATTTTCAGGCATTGGACAAATTTGTTATCCCAATTCGGGACTAAGATAGCCGCCCAATGTCAAGACCCTGGGCGGTATTCAAGAGGGATCAGCAAAATGTACGAATTGAATCTCACTCACATCACATCACTCAAGCGAAATAAATTTAAAATAAATTAATGCTATATCCGTCTTATATAAACTTACCTTTATACGATGAATTTCGTTGCAATTACCAAGAATGAAAGAGAAAAGAAAAATAAAGTTAAATATATTTAAATTAATAGAAAAATTATTTTATTAAATAAAATATTTTATTGTATTATTGGGTTGCCCAAAAAGTAATTGCGGATTTTTTTAAAGAAAGTAAATGCATTTTTAATAAAACTTAGAATGATCTTTAATCAAATATACTTTTTTTACACTTTTTTTCTAAAGCAAGCTAAAAGTAGCAGCTGATAATTGCCAGAAGAAAGAACGGAATTACAGAGACACAATCTGTGAACAAATTTGTCAACGCCGACTATATGAAAAATCCGCAATTACTTTTTGGGCAACCCAATATATTGTTCACAAAAAATTAACTCACAATAAACATATTCTAAGAATTTCCCATAAAACTTATAGAGAAAAATTTTCTTAAACCTTCTTTGTAAAAAAAATTTCCATCAACCCTTAATTGGCAACAACACGCAATTGCAAATTTATATTCCCCACGGAGAGAAAGTCCTAAAGAAAGTTTTGCTCCCCTTTGATCTTGGAACTTAGGCCCTGCGAAAAAACAAAACTTGGTGATATTTTGTCACCCAAAAAGAAAAGCCACAAAGAGTCAACGAAAATAAAAACGACGTAGTATGTAAATACTCTCAATTTTAACAGGAAATTGAACGGCATAACATTAAAGCGAAATTCACTAACATCGATGATTTATTTTTTCCAATGAATGGAAAAATATTCATTCGACATGCAATCTTTCGAAATAGACCGCTGTCGTTGTGTTTATCCGTATGTCTGTCCCTCTGCTTCGGCAGCCATCGTCCGTGAACAAAGTCAACAACATTCATAAAAGCTGCATAAGATATGACGACGTAAGTCATTTTTTTCTACGCTCCAACATCCAAATCGTCTTGCATTGTATTAAACGATCCGTTAATAGAATCACAACATTATTGCGTTTTGAGCAAAAAAAAAAAAAACAGAAATGAAAAGTTTTTCTTCAATTGTGGGTAAAATGGATTGGCGGAAAACAGCAAAGCACAGCACAGTGGCACAAGTTTTGAGCAAGAAATTTCATTAACGACTAGCGGGTCCGCTCCGCTGCACCTTCTTTTACTTTAGTGAAACACCTTGCTACGAAAATAGGACCACTAACGTTTGTGTGTTAGATATACTCCATTCTTAAGGCTTTATTTTAGCCCGATATTGTCACGATGTTCGATTTAGGTTTGTTTTCGGGGGTGAGGTTGTCCTCTAGACACTTGGCCCTGAAAAAAATATCAGCATCATGCTCTTCTCTCATTTACTTTTGATTTAACCCTATATTGCCATTGGTAAGGGGAGTGTGGCGGGGGTGTTTTGGTAAAGGGGTGGAGCGGTGCCCCAAATATATGGTCCCACATTTGGATATCAGATTCGTATTCTACTCCCAAATACCTTTATTTGAACCCCATATTGCAATGGTCAGTAAATAATTGCTGTTTGTGGGGTGTTTTGGGGAAGGGGTAGACCCCCAGAAAATTTGTTACGAAAGTGGGTATCAACTTCGTACTCTTCTCCTCAATACGTTTCATTTCAGCCCTACATTGACATGGCCGGTAAATATGCCTGATTTGGGGGTTTTTTGGGAAGAGGGTTGGTCCCCCAAATACTTAGCCCTGAAAATATATCACCATAGTGCTCTACTCTCAATTGTCATTTATTAGAACCCAATATTGCCATTGGTCTCAAAATTGGATATTAAATTCGTTTTCTAATCTCAAATACCTTTCATTTAAAGCCCTTATTGAAAAAGTCAGCAAAATATCTGGTTTGGGATATGGGCCATTCTCTTGAAGACCCAAATTGTCATGGTGAGCAAGTACATCCTATTTGGAGGTTGTTAAGGGAATGGGACTTTCCCTAGGCAGTTGGTCCCGTATGCTGATATCAGATTTGTTGTCTACTCCCAAATACCTTTCATTTCAGCCACATATTTCCATAGTCGGCAAACATGACGAGTTTGGGGGAGGGATTGAGCGGCCGTTCAGTGATTTGGCCTTGAAAACATACATCAGATTCGTGTTTTACTCTAAAATACTTCTTATTACAGCCCCATATTGGAATGGTCAGCAAAAACGTCCTACATGGGTGTTGTTATAGGGGTGGTGTGACCCCATAGCATTTATTTTCTGAATATTGATATCACAGTCGTGTTTTGCTCCCAAAGACCTTTCATATGAGCTCTGTATTGCTATGGTCGTAAATTTTCCCCTTTGGGGGTGTTTTTGGGAGGGGCGGCCCCCAAACACTTGGCCCCACATTTGGATATCAGATTCGTATTCTACACTCAAATACTTTTTATTTAAGCCCTATATTGCCATGGTCAGTAAATAATTACTGTTTGGCGGGTGTTTTGGGGAAGGGGAGACCCCCATAAACTTGGTCCAGACGTATACTACTCGCAATTACCATTCATTTAATCCTCATATTGCCATGGACAGTAAATAATTACTGTTTGGCAGGTGTTTTGGGGAAGGGGAGACCCCCATAAACTTGATCCAGACGTATTCTACTCGCAATTACCATTAATTTAAGTCCCATAATTGCCCTGGTCGGTAAATATGTCCGATTTAGGGATCTTTTAGGGGTTGGGGTGGTCCCCCAAATACTTAGTCCCACATTTTGGAAACAGAATCGTATTCTACTCGCAAATACCTTTCTTTTGAGTCCCATATTGTTGTGATTGGTCTATAAATATATTTGGTAGGTTTTGGGAGAGGGGTGGCCCCCCTAGGTGCCCCATCCGAAAGTTAGATAACAAATTTTTGTTTTTAAATTACTATAAGAGAGCACACAAAATTGCACCACCCAACTCCGAGATCTGGCATTTCTGAGAATTATGGTAAGGGGGAGGGTCCGCTCCCCCTTTAGATATGAAAAAATTAAGTACCCTCTTTTCACCACGGGCCCATAATACACCATCTGTGATAATGTCAAGAAAATAAGTTTAGCCGTTTTTGAGTCTATACGGAACATACATACAAACAAACAAACACAAATTCATTTTTATATATAGAAAAAGGGTTTTTGTTGTTATATGTTGGCTTGCAAAGAGTGCCTTTCAACAACAAATTTGTACTTTGGGTCGTTGAGATTCAAAATAAATTGTTGCAGGAAAATTAACAACTTTCGTAATTGTTTTTTCGACCAAAGTTGTTGTTTTTTATCTGTGTATATTGTCGCGGAATCGTCTACTCACGATTCGAACTGGCGGAGCTAGCATCAGAAAAGAAGCGCTTGTTAAATATGTGGGAGAGATTGTTTCAGATAGAATGGGATTCCTGACCACTTTCGATCGGTTGAAGGAGAGAATGACTGAAATAATCAGAAAGTTGAAGTGTGTTCTGCGATGTGGTGGAAGTGGGTCTAAGTCGTAGTGCTGTTCGTTCAATATATGGTGGTTTGGTAGTCCATTAATACGTGAGGATTGGCTTACTGCTTCTGAGCTAGCGGAGGAGTATATTAGGAGGCTCAAGGCGTGTCTGACGACTTAAAAATGTATTTGGGACGCGTTGTTTGTAGGGAATATTTCAGACTTTGGCTTAAGTTTAGGTCTGGGTTTCATACTGGTAGAACATGGCTCCTTTTTTACCCTCGATCACAGGGTAAGGACATACTAATATCGTCATTCCGTTTGTAACACATCGACGTATTGGTCTAAGACCCCGTAAAGTACAGATATTCTCGATTGCCATGACATTTTAAGTCGATCTAGCCATGTCCGTCCGACCGGCTGTTTGTCTCTCTTGAAAGCACGATAAAATTTCGGGGGAGTAAAACTAGACGCTAGAAATTTTGCACAAATACTTCCTATTAGTGTCATACTTCCCCATTAGTGTCGGAGGCCACCGTAGAGCAGAGGTTAGCATGTCCGCCTATGACGCTGAAAGCCTAGGTTCGTATCCTGGCGAGACCATCAGAAAAAAATTTTCAGCGGTGGTTTTCCACTCCAAATGCTGGCAACATTTGTGAGGTACAATGCCATGTAAAACTTCTCTCCAAAGAGGTGTCGCACTGCGGCACGCCGTTCGGCTATAAAAAGGAGGCCCCTTAAAAAACTTGAATCGGACTGCACTCATTGATATGTGAGAAGTTTGCCCCTGTTCCTTAGTGGAATGTGCATGGGCAAAATTTGCATTTACTTCCTATTAGTGTAGGTCGGTTGGAATTGCAAAAGGGCCATATCCGGTCATCTTTTGATATAGCTGCCATATAAACGATTTCCGATTTAGACTTCTTGAGCCGCTAGAGGGCGCAATTCTTATCCGATTTGGCTGAAATTGTGTGTACTTTGACGTTCTCAGTGACGTTCAACAGATGTGCCAAGTATAATTCGAATTGTTCCAGCACCTTATATAGCCCCCATATAAAGCGAATTCCTGATTATAATTTTGAGCCTCTAAACGGCGCAATTCTTATCCAATTCGGCTGAATTTCGGTCAGAAACCTTATATAGCTCCCATATAAACCGATCTTCCGATTATACTTCTTAAGCCCCTAGAAGGCGCAATTCTTATCCAATTTGGCTGAAATTTAGCACAGAATTTTTCTATCGTCTCTAACATACGTGCCAAGTAGGGCTTGAATCGGTCCGAAACCTTATAAAGCTCCCATATAAACAGATCTCCCGATTATATTTCTTGATTCCCTAGAGGGCGCAGTTCTTATCTGATTAGGCTGAAATTTTGCCCAATGATTTTTTCTATGACCTCTAACATACGTGCCAAGTTTGACTTGAATCAGTCGGAAACCTGATAAAGCTCCCACATAAACCCATGTCCCGATTTGACTTCTTGAGACCCTGGTAACCGCAATTTTTGTCCGATTTGGCTGAAATTTTCCATGTAGTGTTCTGTTATGACTTCCAACAATTGTGCTATCTATTGTCCAAATCGGTTCATAACCCGATACATTTCCCACATAAATCTATCTCGGATAGATTTCTTCAGCCTCTAGAGGGCGCAATTCTCATCCGATTTGGGTGAAATTTTGGACAACGACTTCTCTTGTGACCTTTAAGATAAGCCAATAGACCGATTCAATCTACAACCTGATATATCTCTTATATAAACCGATTAGTCGATTTTACTTCATAAGCCTCGAGAGGACGTAATTGTTTTTCGATTTGGTTAAAATTTTGCTGGAAGTCTTACGTTTTGACTTCCAACAACTGTACCAAGTATTGTCGTAGTCGTTTCATAGCATGATACATCTTCCATATAAACCGATCTCGGATCTTGACTTCTTGAGCCTCTAGATGGCGCAATTCTTAACCGATAAGGCTGAAATTTTTACCGATAAGGCTAACACACGTGCCAAATATGGTCGAATCGGTCTAAAACCGGATACAACTCCCATTTAAACCGATCTCGAGATTTCACTTCTTGAGCCCCTATAGGGCGAAATTCTTATCCCATTCGGATGAAATTTTGCACAATGACATCTACTTTGGTTTCCAACATCCAAGCCAAGTATGGTCCGAATCGATTCATAACCGGATATAGCTCGAATAGCATAACAATTCTTATAATTCTTTTAAGGAGATACCGGTCAGAGAACTTGACAAATGCGATCCATGGTGGAGGGTATGTAAGATTCGTCCCGGCCGTGCTTAGGAAATTTTTACTTTTTTGCTTTTCGGCATCCGAGTAGACTATCCGCGACCAATATGTTGTACTGTGGAAAACCTGGGATCTAGAGGCATGCACTGACATAATGCCCATACTGTGCTGACATTAGAGATTGAGGTGCGATGGAGATTAGCGAGGCAGTGTGGCATTTTATTAGGGTCCGGTCGATTCATAACTGCATATAGCTCGAGTAGCATAGCAATTCTTATAATTCTTTTAAGGAGATACCGGTCAGAGAACTTGACAAATTCAACCCATGGTGGAGGGTATGTAGGATTCGTCCCGGCCGTGCTTAGCATGTTTTTACTTTTCGGCATCCCAGTAGACTATCCGCGACCAATATGTTGTACTGTGGAAAACCTGAGATCTAGAGGCATGCACTGACAAAATGTCCATACTGTGCTGACATTAGAGATTGAGGCGCGATGGAGATTAGCGAGGCAGTGTCGCATTTTATTAGGGCCCTTGAAGGCAATTCAACTGTGGCAAGGTTGAGTGGAAAAGTATTGTATTGCCCAAAAAGTAATTGCGGATTTTTCATATAGTCGGCGTTGACAAATTTTTTCACAGCTTGTGACTCTGTAATTGCATTCTTTCTTCTGTCAGTTATCAGCTGTTACTTTTAGCTTGCTTTAGAAAAAAAGTGTAAAAAAAAGTATATTTGATTAAAGTTCATTCTAAGTTTTATTTAAAATGCATTTACTTTCTTTTAAAAAAACCGCAATTACTTTTTTGGCAACCCAATATTTATTAGGAGAAGGACTAGATTCAGTGAAGGCGTGAATACACGATAGTTGCCCATGACGAGGTGTTGCTCTGCTAGCACAATCAAGTGATTTGGGGATGCACATTACATGACCTGGCTACGCTGTTTTGGTCTCTTTGCATTTGTTGTGGCATCGGCTACTTTTGCTCCGTAGAACTTGAGAACTGCAGTGTCCTGTTAAGTAAAGGCTGATTTTTTTGAGGTTAGGATTTTCATGCATTAGTATTTGACAGATCACGTGGGATTTCAAACATGGTGTCAAAGAGAAAGATGCTCAGTATGCTTTGACATTTCATCATGAATAGACTTACTAACGAGCAACGCTTGCAAATCATTGAATTTTATTACCAAAATCAGTGTTCGGTTCGAAATGTGTTCATTCACCGTAACGTTGCGTCCAACAGCATCTTTGAAAAAATACGGTCCAATGATTCCACCAGCGTACAAACCACACCAAACAGTGCATTTTTCGGGATGCATGGGCAGTTCTTGAACGGCTTCTGGTTGCTCTTCACTCCAAATGCGGCAATTTTGCTTATTTACGTAGCCATTCAACCAGAAATGAGCCTCATCGCTGAACGGTGAATGAACACATTTCGAACCGAACACTGATTTTGGTAATAAAATTCAATGATTTGCAAGCGTTGCTCGTTAGTAAGTCTATTCATGATGAAATGTCAAAGCATACTAAGCATCTTTCTCTTTGACACCATGTCTGAAATCCCACGTGATCTGTCAAATACTAATGCATGAAAATCCTAACCTCAAAAAAATCACCCTTTATTTTGATTTTCGTTCTTTTAATATTGAATCAGTTCAAACGGGCCACTGTCAATAGAAATATGTGCTTGTTTATTTTATTGCAACCGACATCCACACAGTTTATTGAAGTCAAAAGTAAACAATTTTCTTTTCACGGAAAAAGTTAAACTTTTCTTTTGACTCTTCCACATCACATGATTTTGTTGAACGAAATGCTTCATGAAGGCAATTGAAGAAAATAAAACAGAAAATCATACAAGTACAGATGAAACTTACAACAATGATATGGGGTCTATTGCGATTGTCATAGGTCGAATTGTATGAATGCTATAGACATATATCGAAACAAAATGGTTTATACTCGTATCAAAACAAATTACCCAAGGTAGGTTACTACCTACCATACTCAAGATAGAAATCCAAGTCTTCAGATAAAGAACAAAATATTAATCATAATTCATAAGCACCAATTGGCCCATGTAAGTATTGTATGTTGGTGGTACACAAAGAGCCCTGAATACAGAAACAACCAGGCAAGACAAAGTATCTGCTAATGATGTTTGAATTATGAAAAGCCAGCCAACATTGGTGTCTTACAGAGGAAGAAGCTCAAGAATCAAATGAAAAAGTTTACCAACCTCATACTAAAGAAGCACAAGTAGAAACTGCTTAAGTTTCTGCAAATGCATGATTGAAAAGGCTGGTGGGCTGGCTGGCTGGCTGACTGGCTTGCTGACTGTTGGTCTAAGTGCCTGGGTGGTTTACTACTACTACGTTAGAGAGTAAAACTAACTCTGTAAAAATAACAAAAACAACAAAGTAGAAAAAGAAAAACGAATCAAGTCAAGCTAATGAGCCAACCTCGACGCAGCCAACCAGCCATCCAGCCCACCAACCAGACAGACAGAGCAACAAGCAACCAACAACGAGAAGTAGTAAACGACCCAATTAACTACTGACCCAGTGCCGGCATAAAACAACAGAAGCAACAGTCGCACAGGCCGTTCATGAGGTTCGCTTAGTTTTGTATTAAGGAAAACAAAATTGAAGAAGAGACTCCACTCCACTCCACTCCATAGCACTTCACTTCAAAGAAAGAGAGTTTAATATAGAAGTCTATTTTTTGTTCTGTGGTTGTTGGCTAGACGCTGTGGAGTTTTGTAGGAAAATGAAAGACAAACAAGAGCTGCAAAGATAGTCAGTCACAACTTTCTTGGGTGTTTGTCTAGATGTTTGTCTTAATGAAGATTGGTAACTTTGGTGTTTGGCAAAAGAGTTTCATTCTTAGCAGCCAACAAGCAACACCATCATCAACACCTGAACAATTGTTTAACCAAATTATAATGAAGTTCTTTGCTTGTTATATTTTTATACCCTTCACCATAGGATGGGGGTATACTAATTTCGTCATACCGTTTGTAACACTTCGAAATATTCGCCTAAGACCCCATGAGGTATATGTATTATTGATCGCAATGACATTTTAAGTCCTGCTAGCCATGTCCATATGTCTATCTGTCGAAAACACGCAAACTTTCGAAGGAGCAAAGCTAGGTGCTTGAAATGTTGCACAAATATTGGGTTGCCCAAAAAGTAATTGCGGATTTTTTAAAAGAAAGTAAATGCATTTTTAATAAAACTTAGAATGAACTCTAATCAAATATACTTTTTCTACACTTTTTTTCTAAAGCAAACTAAAAGTAACAGCTGATAACTGACAGAAGAAAGAATGCAATTACAGAGTCACAAGCTGTGAAAAAATTTGTCATCGCCGACTATATGAAAAATCCGCAATTACTTCTTGGGCAACCCAATACTTGTTATTAGCATTGCCATATAAACCGATCATGGGTCTTGATTTTTTGAGCTTCTAGAGGGCGCAATTCGATTATCCGATTTGGCTGAAATTTCGTGTGAGTTGTTTTGTAATGACTTGCAACAACTGAGCCAAGTATGATCTAAGTCAGTCCATAACCTGATATAGCTGCCATATAAACCGATCATCCGATTATAATTCTCGAGCCTCTAGAGGGCGCAATTGTTATTCAATTTGGATGAAATTTTACACATGTCGTTTTGGTATGACTTCCAACAATTGTTCCAAGTATGGTCTAAATCAGTCCACAGTCTGATATAGCTGTCATATAAACCGATTTCCCGATTAGACGTCTTTAGCCTCTAGAGGGCGCAATTTTCCACATGTCAATTTGATACGACATCCAACAACTGTACCAAGTATGGTCTATTTCTGTCTTTAACCTGATATATCCGCCATATAAACCAATCTCCCAAATATAATTCGTTAGCCTCTAGAGGGCGTGATTATTATCCAATTTGGCTGAAATTTTGTTTTATTTTGACGTACAATAACTGTGTCATGAATGTAAAAATAAGTCCATAACCAGATATAACTGCCATATAAACCAATCTCCCGATTAGACTTCTTTAGCCTCTAGAGGGCGCAATTGTTATCCAATTTGGTTGAAATTTTGCACATGTCGATTTGATACGATATCCAACAACAGTGCCAAGTATGGTCTATTTCTGTCTTTAACCTGATATAGCCGCCATATAAACCAATCTCCCGATTATACTTCTTTAGCCTCTAGAGGGCGTAATTCTTATCCGATTTGGCTAAAATTTTGGACATATCGTTTAGGTATGACTTCCAACAACTGTGCCAGGAATGGTCTATTTCTGTCTTTAACCTGATATAGCCGCCATATAAGCCGATCATCCGATTATAATTCTCGAGCCTCTAGAGGGCGCAATTGTTATTCAATTTGGATGAAATTTTGCACATGTCGTTTTGGTATGACTTCCAACAATTGTTCCAAGTATGGTCTAAATCAGTCCACAGTCTGATATAGCTGTCATATAAACCAATCTCCCGATTAGACTTCTTTAGCCTCTAGAGGGCGCAATTGTTATCCAATTTGGTTGAAATTTTGCACATGTCAATTTGATACGACATCCAACAACTGTGCCAGGAATGGTCTATTTCTGTCTTTAACCTGATATACCCGCCATATAAACCAATCTCCCAAATATAATTCGTTAGCCTCTAGAGGGCGTGATTCTTATCCAATTTGGCTGAAATTTTGTTTTATTTTGACGTACAATAACTTTGTCATGTATGTTCAAATCAGTCCATAACCAGATATATGTGCCATATAAACCAATCTCCCGATTAGACTTCTTTAGCCTCTAGAGGGCGCAATTGTTATCCAATTTGGTTGAAATTTTGCACATGTCGATTTGATACGACATCCAACAACTGTGCCTGGAATGGTCTATTTCTGTCTTGAACCTGATATAGCCGCCATATAAACCAATCTCCCCATTATACTTTTTTAGCCTCTAGAGGGCGCAATTCTTATCCAATTTGGCTGAAATTTTGTTTTAATTTGTTTTATTTTGACCTACAATAACTGTGTCATGTATGGTCTACATCAGTCCATAACCAGATATAACTGCCATATAAATCGATCTTCCCATTAGACTTCCTGAGCCGCTAGAGGGCGCAATACTTATCCGATTTGTCTGAAATTTTGGACATATCGTTCAGGTATGACTTCCAACAACTATGTGAAGTATTGTCAACATCCTGGAAAAGCAGCCATATAAACCGGTCTTGACTTCTTGAGCCTCTAGAGGTCGCAATTGTTATCCAATTTGGTTGAAACTTTGCACATGGCATTTTGGTATGACTTTCAACAAGTGTGCCAAGTATGGTCTAACTCAGTTCATACCTGATATGGCTGCCATATAAACCGATTTCCCCATTAAACTTCTTGAGCCTCTAGAGGGCGCAATTCTTATCCAATTTGGATGAAAATTTGAAGATACCGTTTTGGTATGACTTCCAACAACTATGTAAAATATAGTCTACATCAGTTAATATCCTGATATAGCTGCTATATAAACCGATCGTGGGTCTTGACTTCTTGAGTATCTAGAGGGCGCAATTGTCTTGGTTAAAATTTTTCGTGAGACGATCTCCCCATTATACTGCTTGAGCCTCTAGAGGGCGTAATTTTTATCCGATTTCGCTTAAATTTTTGAACACATCGTTTTGGTACGACTTCCAACGACTATATGAAATATAGGCTAAATCAGTCAATATCCTGGTATAGCTGACATTTAAACCAATCGTGAGTCTTGACTTCTCTCTAGAGGACGCAATTCTTATCATCTGCACATATCATTTTGTTATGCCAACTATGATCTAAATCGGTTCATAACCTGATATAGGTGCCATATAAACCGATCTCCCAATTTGACTTTCTAGGCCTCTTGAGGGCGCATTTATTACTCAATTTACCTGAAATTTTCGAAATGATATTTTTCTATAACTTGTACAGCATGACGACTACGGTCCATATCGGTCAATAACTTGATATATGCAGCTCATATATATTTGAAAAAAAAAATTTCAAAGAACTTGACAAATGCGATCCATGGTGGAGGGTATATAAGATTCGGCCCGGACGAACTTAGCAAGCTTTTACTTGTTTTTTCTTCGTTTTCTTTTTCTTGTAATATTGCGTATTCTAGAAATGTTGGATTACAGTGCGATGCAAAAGATAGTACCATAAGTCAAGCATAAGAGCTGTTAAACATTCCAAGGGAGATGAAATTGCCTTATTATCACTTTCACTTCAGATTTTTATATTCACCACCATAGTATGAGGGGAATACTAATCTAGTCATTCCGTTTATAACACCTTGAAATATTGATCTGAGACTTTATACAATATATTGATCGCCTTAACATTTTGCCCATTTCCGTCCATCCGCCCGATAGCATTCCAAAGAATGAAGATATCCACTTTAAATTTTGCCATATCGCTTCAGATTTGGATATAGACTCCACATTAACACCCCATAACCCCATATCATTTCTTGGGATCATAGAAGCTTCAATCAATACCCGATTTGATTGCTACAAAATAATTTAAACACAAACTGGGGTATTTTTAGCGACATCCATAGTGGAGATTACCGTTTTTTTTTGTGTGGAACTTAGTATCCCGAAAAACAAAAAACCAGCAGGAGCCCATGGGTTGCCAGCTGAACCAGTCGATGATTAAAAACTCTATGCATTATTCTAGCCAAATTGCACAGGCTCTCTCCGGTTTTAAATAGGTCAACTGGTAACCCATCGGCTCCTACTGTCTTGTTGTTCATCAGCTGGATTACTGGTATATACACCTGTTCTGACTAGGTTAGGTTAGGAAGCGTTGGAGGGCACGTGACTATAGTCACTCTGGGATGGCTATGAGCAACACAAGAAATGGAACTATGAGCTCCGATTTGTACGATATATGATGCTCATTGTCATTGGTTCCTTTAAATAACCAAAGGCCAAAAGGTTCCCGCGGCGATCGGCACTATGGACCAGCGAGCGAGCTTGCTCACCTATGGAGCTTGACTGGGATCGCTACTTCCACATACAAATGTAGCTACAATAAAAACAACAAGAAAATACTCTCATCAGCGAGAGTATGATACATTTGGCCAATTCAGGCCTCTACAGAATTCCATAATGACAAGAGGACTAAGTGCTGGGGGGAGATTAGACAAGGAAAAATTTAGTAACCTATTATCCCCTGTTTTCTTCTGGCAATTGCGGGACAGTGACACAAAAGGTGCTCGATCGTCTCCAACTCCTCCTTGTCATTGCACTTCCTGCAGAAGTCTAACTCTCTTTAAGTCTAGCTTGATTTTAAGTTGCAATGCCTAGTCAGTACTCCTATCAGCAGTTATAAGTCATGCTTTCTCAGCCCCAAGATAATCAAAGTCCTGTTTCGCGAAATACGCAGACACAGAATCTTTGATACCCTACAACCCACATCACCACCCAACGTATTATTCGCGCGGTCATCATAGAAGATTACCCCCACCTACTAAGAAGCTCGCACAGTAGAGGGATCATAGATTTCGTACCAAGATTTGCGGCAATCAACGATCCATTCCAGGTCAGTTCGTTGGGCGCTTCATTATAGAAGACTACCCCCCTACTAAGAAGCTCGCACAGTAGAGGGATCATAGATTTCGTACCAAGATCTGCGGCAATCAACGATCCATTCCAGGTCAGTTCGTTGGGCGCTTTCGTTTCTTCAGCAGAGTCTACCAGATTTTCCCCTGGTTCGCAATAGCTCCTTGCATCTTCTAAACATTTACAAAAAACAATAAAAAGTAGCAACATTCGAAAAATAGGAATTTTGGGGCGCTCGGTCCCAATCCCCTCAGATAAAATATTGACTACGTCCCTGGCAGAGTAGTTCCCCCGGCTACGACCCTGCCGCGTCGCATGGAGCATGCCGTCACGCCGCATCACCATCCCCCACAGAACAGAAGAATGTCCTAAGTTTCAGGAGCGCCGCGTACCTGACTCACTCAGTCTTATGGCAATCTTTGTTGCTACACACCCAACATATGAGTGCAAAGGTATAAGATCGAGTAGGGCACAAAGCGCCTATCTCTTGGGGCACTTTTCTTGACCCCAGATATCACCACTGCCGCGGCATCCTGTACCTTCTCAATCATTCTGCGGAGGTCACAGTTGTTCAGAGGCCAATTGTAATCTAAGAATGCCTGGTGTGGCATAACCAGACATTCATAGATTACATTTGGCCGAAGAATCTTCATAACCATCCAGAGCACCGTCCCGGGCCTAAGACCCCAACTTACCGTCTACCGTCTTGCGCCAGGAGTAGAGTGGCTTTAGTCCCCTTTCTTCGAGGTTTTGCTGCAGATGAAACGCTCACCCACCCTAATGAGGATATCGTTCGCTTAGGAATCGAATTTCACCCTCTTCCTAGCGAAAGATTTTAGGCGCCAGGAGTAAAGCGCCTTTAGTCCCCTTTCTTCGAGGTTTTGCTACAGATGAAACGCTCACCCACCCTAATGACGTTATCGTCCGCGTATGAGTCGAATTTCACCCTCTTCCTAGCGAAAATCCGCTTAGGAATCGAATTTCACCCTCTTCCTAGCGAAAGACTTTAGACGCCAGGAGTAGAGCTCCTTTAGTCCCCTTTCTTTGAGGTTTTGCTGCAGATGAAACTGTCACCCACCCCAATGACGATATCGTCCGCGTAGAAGTCGAATTTCACGCTCTTCCTAGCGAAAGACTTTAGACGCCAGGAGTAGAGTGCCTTTAGTCCCCTTTCTTCGCGGTTTTGCTGCAGATGAAACGCTCACCCACCCTAATGACGATATCGTCCGCTTAGGAATCGAATTTCACCCTCTTCCTAGCGAAAGACTTTAGGCGCCAGGAGTAGAGCGCCTTTAGTCCCCTTTCTTCGAGGTTTTGCTGCAGATGAAACTGTCACCCACCCTAATGACGATATCGTTCGCGTAGGAATCGAATTTCACCCTCTTCCTAGCGAAAGACTTTAGGCGCCAGGAGTAGAGCGCTTTTAGTCCCCTTTCTTCGAGGTTTTGCTGCAGATGAAACGCTCACCCACCCTAATGACGATATCGTCCGCTTAGGAATCGAATTTCACCCTCTTCCTATCGAAAGACTTTAAAATCCTATTGATTACCAGCAGGCACAGTAGAGAAGATAAATCCCCTTCATGCGGAGTTCCTCTGATCCGGTTCTGACTGGGTAGTAACCATGATTAGCGATTGGTTCCGGAGTATCCTCGTTGCCGCCACTATCGAATACCAGAATACCATGTTCTAAGAGGTTAAGGGCTATATAAACACTTGAATTTCGCGGCTCACTACTTTTGACGGGTGTTAAAGGCAGCTAACCCAAGTGAAATCACGGGTCAGTGTTGACAACTAAGATTGGCCTGGACTTTTAAGCCGTTGCGGGCAAATACACACGCACTTTTATACATATTTGTGTACGTGTCAAAGAACATAAGCCCATGGGCTTCGAAATATTGCCCACACTAGCACATGTGCCCAACACTGCTTTAAAGCCACTCAGAACCGTTATTTGGTATCTCTTATACCCTATAACATAAAAGCTTTCTGGAACTTGCCCCTGTTCTCTAGTGGAATGTTCATAGGTAGGTTTTCACTAACCTACCTAGTGACCGAACACTGTAATGGTGCTGAATCTAACACTTGTTCCCAAGTAACTTCGAAATCTCAACCCCTTCTCTTCAACAGCACTGTATCCACTCTTTGGTCTATTAAAATTTGAATGAGCCAATTTGCCGTTTTTGCTTTTTTTCGGAGGGAGCCCAGTCGAAAACAAAGCTTATTGTGTAAAAAAAAAAGAGTTTTGAAAGCAAAACCATTTAAGTGGTCGTTTAAAATGTTTATCACAACCAAAGAATATGAGTGAGAGAGTGACTGAAGGAATAGAACAGAACTACGTCTTCGACTGTTTGCAGTTAGTAAATATTTGCTTGGTCTTTGATTTATTGTTGGCAACAACAAGTGGTGGTGGTGGTGGTGGTCGTGCTGCTGCTGTTAAGCTTAGTTGGCCAAGTCAAGTCGTTTAACTGAAACAATGGTCTCAACTTTGTTTCTCTTGATATAGAGATACCGGTAAATATACAGCGCCAGCGCTCAAACAAACAAAAAACATTAACACAAATCCAAAAACAACAAAAACACCAAATTAGATGAAAAAAAAAACATCTAATAAACTTTTTAGCACTCCAGACATAATCATTCTTTTGTAGTAAACGTTTTAATGCGTTTGTACACTTCTGACTGTTGTTATACTCATTTGAAAGAACGAAAAAGAAGATTTCTTTGTACTCACCATCAACAAATGGCGTTAACTTGTGCGCAGGCCCAGCAGTTTGCTATGGCATAAAAGGGGGAATCTAATTTGACTTTTTTTTCTGAAATAATTATCAAAGAAAAGAAGTTTGGAAAAGTCGTAGAGTGGCAAAGCCTAAAGTGCGGAACCACGTGAGCTGAGTTTAGACAAGATGTAGGGCAAAGCGATTTTCCGTTTTGTTTTGGGTAGCTTACAAAAATGCATTTAACGGAAATGTGGCTGAAGTGAAGCAGCAAATGAAGCCATTAATTCATGTTAATGATCTGTTCAAATTAAAATGTTAATTAGCAGTCGTTGAGGCAAAGGGGGGAAAAAATAATGAAACAACAACAAAAAAAAACCAGACCCATCAAACATAATGAGCCATAAATGATGTTGCCTCCTTCCTATGTGAGTGAGTGTGTTGTAAAGCAATTGACCGAAATTAGAGAACCATGGTGATGCATTATCAATAAGAATGGGCAGGGGCATTTTATCAATGAACTGACTGACTGACTTTCTGAAAAGCTTGAGGGCATTTCCCAGCGTTCCCTTTCATTTCTTTTTCTATTATTTTACAAATAGGGTGAGAATTTCTTATCATCCGCCTTTACAACCTGCGAAAGTCAAGAGTTGCTCTCTGGAGTGCCTATTTTAAATCCTAATACAAACTGTCATTATTAACTAGACGAACGAGCAATTATGTACGTGCGTCTATTGAATGGGGCGTTTCGAACCTGTCACAATTATTAATGGATAACCCATAATTGGAATCACTTCAGATCTCCAAATGTTTGACGATCATTAAATAAGTGATGGTTTATAATTGTAGCGAAGAAACAGAAATAAATACAATTGAGATCATTTGTATATGCATAAATGGTTACACACTTATTCAGTAATTTAATATTCTATTCAATTGCGAAATAAAAAACAAACATCTCCAATACCCCATGCCAATGGTACAATATTTGATATGAGAACTTCGCTTCAAAAATTTATAAAATAAACTTAAAAAGACTACAAAAATAAAATAAAAACAAAGAAAAATATAAACATAAACATAAACAAAAAAAAAAAAATTAAAAAAAAAAACAAGTAAATAAGTAACAAAGAAAATTTTTTTGAAAATGTTAAAAATTAAGATAAAATAAAAAACAATTAAAAATATAAAAAATAAAAAAAATATTTAAAAGCTAAAAATAAGCCAAACAAGTGCTAAGTTCGGCCGGGCCGAATCTTATATACCCTCCACCATGGATCGCATTTGTCGAGTTCTCTTCCCGGCATCTCTTCTTAGGCAAAAAAGGATAAAACAAAAGTTTTGCTGTACTATTAGAGCGATATCAAGAAATGGTGCGGTTTGGACCACAATTAAATTATATGGTGGAGACCTGTGTAAAATGTCAGCCAGTTCGAATAAGAATTGCGCCCTTTGGGGGCTCAAGAATTAAAATAGAGAGATCGAATTATATGGGAGCTGTATGAGGCTATAAACCGATACAGACCATAATAAACACGTATGTTGATGGTCATAATAAAATAAGTCATGCAAAATTTCAACCAAATTGGATAATAAATGCGCCTATATCAAGCTATATCAAGTCATAGGCAGATTTATACCATACTTCACATAGTTTTTGGAAGCCAGACCAAAACAATATGTGCAAAATTTCAGCCAAATCGGATAAAAATTGCGCCCTCTAGAGGATGAATAAGTCTAATGGGGAGATCAGTTTCAGATCAGTTTGACAGGTATATCAGATTATGGACTGATGTAGACCATATTTGGCACATTTGTTAGAAGCCATAACAAAACACCTCATGCAAAATTTCAGCCCAATCGCCTAATAATTGCGCCCCCTTGAAGCTCAAGATATCAAGACTCAAGATCGCAGCTAAATCAGGATATTGACTGATTTAGACCATACTTAGCACAGTTGTTCGAAGTCATACCAAAACGACATGTGCAAAATTTTAACCAAATTGGATAAAAATTGCGCCGTATAGAAGCTCAAGAAGTCAAGACCCAACATGGGTTTATATGGCAGCTAGTTGTTGGAAGTCATACCAAAACGAGAAATGCAAAATTTTAACCATATTGGACAACAATTGCGCCCTCTAGAGGCTCAAGAAGTCTAATCGGGAGATCGGTTTATATGGCAGCTATATCAGGTTATGGGCTGATCTAGCACATAATAAAACAACTCACGTAAAAATTCAGGCAAAGAGTATAACAATTGCGCCCTCTAGAGGCTTAAGATCGGTTTATATGGTAGCTATATCAGGTTATGGACTGATTTAGACCATATCTGGCACAGTTTTTGGAAGTTGAGCCCTCTAAAAGCTCAAGAAATTAAGACTCCAGATCAGTTCATAAGGCAGTTATATCAAAACAATCCCAACCGACCTACGCTAATGAGAAGTATTTGTGCAAAATTTCAAGCGCATAGCTCTGCTCCTTCGAAAGTTAGCGTTCTTTCGACAGACAGAGCCCCTGGACCCTCCCCCTTACCCCTGTTTTCAAAAACGCCCTATCTCGGAGATGGGTGCACCGATTTAAGCGAAATTTTGTATACCACATTATGGTACCTCAAAAACATGAAATTGGTATAAAATTTTAGGGTTCAATTATCTGGGGGACGCCCCATCCCACAACCCACCCGAACGGACATGTTAACCGATTGGGAAAACATGGGTATCAAATGAAAAATTTTAAGTTGAGTCCAAATTGTTCATAAAAATCTCACCCTAAGTGTCGGGGTGTTCCCCACCCCCACAAAACACCACCTAACGGGAGACTTTTAACGCTTTTGGGAATATGGGTATCAAATGAAAGGTATTTAAAAGTAGAATACAAATCTGCAATTAAAATTTACTCCTTGGTGTCTGAGGGCCTGTTTCACAGATTGTGTAGGCAGGAAACATAGGCTATATAATTTTTTCATATCGGAAGGGGGCGGAGAGGGGCCCCTTACCCAAAAATAAAGGTGTATCGATCAGGACAATATGGGATTCAAATGAAAGGTATTCAGGAGTAGAGTACGAATTTTATATTAAAAATTGGTTCCAGGTAACTAGAGAGCCGCACCAACCCCAAAACCCCCTAAAAAATAGATTTATTGGATGAGCATGAAATATGGGACTCAAACGAAAGGTATTCGGGAGTAGATTACGGATATGATCAGAAAGAAGTAATAGGCTTTATAATTTCTTGATAACGGAGGGTACACCCCCACCTCCCCCATTACCCCAAAAACAGCAACCAAAATCGAAAGTGGACCGATAAAAATTGGGTCCAAGTACCCAGGAAATCGCCCTAATCCCAATACTACCAAAAGCAGAAAAATTTAACGGATGTATGGGGCTCAAATGAAAAGGTATTCGGGAGTAGATAAGGAAATTTGTTGTAGGATATCTAGGTGGCGCTTAACCTCCTTAAATACCCTCAAATAGGTTACTTGACCCATCATGACAATATGGCACTCAAATGAAAGGTTCTCGAGAATAGAAAAAGAATACAGTTTAGGGGCCAAGTGTTTGTAGTCAAACCCTAACTGAACTTATTTTCCGAACATATCAATATCGAGCTCAAATGAAAGGTGAACTGAACTTATTTCCCGAACATATCAATATCGAGCTCAAATGAAAGGTTATTGGGAGTAAAGAACTAATAATATACCTATTTTTAGGTCAAAGTGCAGGCCCCAACCCCAAAACGCCCCACATATTTATCGACCATGGCAATTTTGGGCTTAAACGAAAGGTATTTGGGAGCAGAGCACATGTCTGCGGTACCATGCCTGCCCCAAAAAGAACCCCCCCGCAAATGGATATATAGACCAATCACGACAATATAGGGCTCAAATGAAACAGGACATATTTATCGACTATGGTAATATGGGGCTCATACAAAAAGTATTTGAGAGTACAGCACGAAACTTATATTTTCTTTAAGAGCCAAGTATCTGGGTAGACTCCTCACTTTCATAAAGCACCGGTTTGGGGTAACACATAATTACCCACTACAATATATTTGTTCAAAGAAAGTATAAGGGAATAGAACAGACCTCGAATTCGATAACCACATTCGGAGCGAAATGTCCCCACCTTAAAACTGTATCAAAACAGGTGTTTTATATCGACCACTGCAATATAGGGCTTAAATAAAAGATATAAGAGTGTTAATGAGGGGCCCGGGCCCGTTTCATTTTCTATAAAATTAAATGTTTTGAAAAAAATTTGCATAAAAAGATGGTTTCATAAAAAATCATATTTTTTAAAGAAAAAATGTTTCACAGTATTTTTTTTTTTTTAATTTTTGTTAAATTTTTATTAAAATATTTTTTTTTTCTATAGCACTCGTTGAAAAACTTTAAGTTCTATTTTCCAAAATTCCCACGAAATCCTAAACAATGGTTGAATTTAGAATGCGTTGATCTTTTATTATATGTATGTATGTTTTGGTTATAAAGTCTTTGCTATATTGTCTCATAAGCATTAACTCCAATATTTACGTCTTAATTTTTTTGGTACAATGATTCTTTTTTATTATGGAAAAATTTACCCACAAATACACAAAATGTATTTCTATGGAAATTTGGTATTGTTTTCCAAAAAAAAAAAAAAACAAAAAGTTCGTAGGTGGAATTGTTGTGCAAGAAACAAATTTATCGGATTTTAAATTAAAAATTAAAAGAGCTTAGTTTCTGTTTTGGCCTCCAAAAATTAATCTTTTCTCACCGTATGTTAAAGAGTAGTAGAAAAAAAAAACCACAAAAAAAACTGGAAGTGAATGGATAATTTGTTAGGGTTATATGTTGAGTGATGGACTAAATGACTTGACTTCCTTAGAGGGGTTTACACATTGATGTTAAAGAGACACTACGAAATCATAGTTGAAGTTGATATGGGGGTATATTAAATTTCTTACAAATAAGACAATTTGGGGATGTTCATATGTCTGTCCAACTTTCTGCTGTTAATTCTACAAATTTAACAAATAAACCTATTAAGCTAAAAATTGGTATAACTGGCATGTAAAACTTCTGTCCAAAGAGGTGTCGCACTGTGGCATGCAGTTCGGACTCGGCTATGAAAAGTAGGCCCCTTATCATTGAGCTTAAACTTGAATCGGACTGCACTCAATGATATGTGAGAAGTTTGTCCTGGTTCTCAGTGGAATTTTCATGGGCAAAATTTGCAATCTAATGCCTCTGGACACTGTGGCTAGACAAATTGCAGCGACCACTGCCGTGAGGGTAAGGGAGCTTATTCTTTTGTTATGTGGCGGCTCAGGTAGGGTGTAATCCACTCTGCCTGGAACATCGGATATTGTATCAAGGATAGCATAATGTCCGTGTTATACTTGATGAAGTATCCGATGTTCCAGACAACGTGGATTACACCCTACCTGAGCCGCTTTTTGATAAAAAGTACTATACCACTATTCCTGATAGAACCGATTGGAACTACGATACCCCTGGTAACAAAAGTTACATAGGATGGTTCCAAACTAGACGTACAGGTTGGCTTTGGGGTGTACTCTTAAGATCTAGAACTGTTCATATCGAAAAGGTTACCCGACCACCGCAATGTGTATCAAGCGGAGATCCATGCAATTAAGGAAGTGATGGAATGGCTAAGATATAATGCCATTACGACGATTGGCATAAATATCTTCTCGGACAGCCAGGCAGCCATTAAATATCTGGAGAACGCATTTCTGAACACAAAACCCGCCCTCGACTGTCGCAGATCTCTCATCGAGATGGCTGAAAAGTTCAAAATTCAACCTAACCTAACCTAAACCCTCAATCAAATGGAAATTTGCCCATGACCATTCCATCTAGGAACAGGTGCAAACTTCTCACATATCAATGAGTGCTGTCCGATTCAAGTTTCAGCTCAATGATAAGGGGACTCCTTGTCATAGCCGAGTCCGTACGGCATGCCGCAGTGCGACACCTCTTTGGGGAGAAGTTTTTACATGGCAAAGTACCTAACAAGTTTTTATATGACAAGCAGCATAATGCCAAATGTCGCCAACAATAGAAGGGGATAAGCACCGCCGAAAATTTGTATACCCACCACCATAGGATGGGGGTATAATAATTTCGTCATTTTGTTTGTAACTACTCGAAATATTCGTCTGAGAGCCCATAAAGTATGAATATTCTTGATCGTCGTGACATTTTATGTCGATTTAGCCATGCCGTCCGTCCGTCTGTCTGTCGAAAGCACGTCAACTTTCGAGGGAGTAAAGCTAGCCGCTTAAAACTTTGCACAAATACTTCTTTTTAGTGTAGATCGGTTGGGATTGTTAATAGGCCATATCGATCCATGTTTTGATATAGCTGCCATATAAACCCATCTTGGGTCTTGACTTCTTGAGCCCATAGAGGGCGCAATTCTTATCCGATTGGAATGAAATTTTGCATGACGTGTTTTGGTATTACTTTCAACAACTGTGCTAAATTAGGTTGAAATCGGTCAATAACTTGATATAGCTGCCATATAAACCGATCTTGGGTCTTGACTTCTTCAGTCCATAGAGGGCGCAATTCTTATCCGATTGGAATGAAGGAGTAAAGCTAGCCGCTTGAAATTTTGCACAAATACTTCTTATTAGTGTAGGTTAGTTGGGATTGTTAATAGGACATATCGATCCATGTTTTGATATAGCTGCCATATAAACCCATCTTGGGTCTTGACTTCTTGAGCCCATAGAGGGCGCAATTCTTATCCGATTGGAATGAAATTTTGCACGACGTGTTTTGGTATTACTTCCAACAACTGTGCTAAATTAGGTTCAAATCGGTTCATAACCTAATATAGCTGCCATATAAACCGATCTTGGGTCTTG
The DNA here is from genome assembly GCF_963082655.1 of Stomoxys calcitrans. Taxonomy (NCBI): domain Eukaryota; kingdom Metazoa; phylum Arthropoda; class Insecta; order Diptera; family Muscidae; genus Stomoxys; species Stomoxys calcitrans. The sequence continues at coordinate 40,190,128 of NC_081553.1, read as the reverse complement.
ACTTCTTGAGTCCATAGAGGGCGCAATTCTTATCCGATTTGAATGAAGGAGTAAAGCTAGCCGCTTGAAATTTTGCACAAATACTTATTATTAGTGTAGGTTAGTTGGGATTGTTAATAGGCCATATCGATCCATGTTTTGATATAGCTGCCATATAAACCCATCTTGGGTCTTGATTTCTTGAGCTTCTAGAGGGCGCAATTCTTATCCGATTGGAATGAAATTTTGCACGACGTGTTTTGCTATGACTTCCAACAACTGTGCTAAATTAGGTTCAAATCGGTTCATAACCTAATATAGCTGCCATATAACCCGATCTTGTGTTTTGACTTCTTGAGCCTCTAGAGGGCGCAATTCTTATCCAATTGGAATGAAATTTTGCACGACGTGTTTTGCTATGACTTCCAACAACTGTGGCAAGTATGGTTTAAATCGGTTCATAACCTGATATAGCTGCCATATAAACCGATCTGGGATCTTGACTTCTTGAGTCTCTAGAGGGCGCAATTCTTATCCGATTTGCCTGAAATTTTGTGCGACGGATCCTCTCATGACCATCAACATACGTGTTTATTATGGTCTGAATCGGTCTATAGCCTGATACAGCTCCCATATAAATCGATCTCTCTATTTTACTTCTTGAGCCCCCAAAGGGAGCAATTCTTATTCGAGATGGCTGACATTTTACACAGGTATCCAACATATAATTCAATTGTAGTCCGAACGGGCCATATCTTGATATCGCTGCAATAGCAGAGCAAATCTTTTTTTCTATCCTTATTTTGCCTAAGAAGAGATGGCGGGAAAAGAGCGCGACAAATGCGATCGATGGTGAAGGTTATATATTGGGTTGCCCAAAAAGTAATTGCGGATTTTTCATATAGTCGGCGTTGACAAATTTTTTCACAGCTTGTGACTCTGTAATTGCATTCTTTCTTCTGTCAGTTATCAGCTGTTACTTTTAGTTTGCTTTAGCAAAAAAAGTGTAAACAAAGTATATTTGATTAAAGTTCATTCTAAGTTTTATTAAAAATGCATTTACTTTCTTTTAAAAAATCCGCAATTACTTTTTGGGCAACCCAATAATATTCGACCTAGCACACTTTTACTTGTTTCTGATGTTCTCGCCATTTCATTATTCGCTCTTAAACTCAATAGTTTATGGGCTAGTTTTTTGCCAGTGTAGTAAACTCCGTTGCCCGGAAGCAGCAGGTGTAAATTATTACCAGCTAATTAATAAACAGATTTCCCTTTCCATTTCGAACAGTTTCACTTTCACTAAATTTGGAAAAGCGTTACTGGAGAATAGATTCTAATTATGACAATCATTTACTTTTCTTTTTAGCATCTACCCCCACGGTGTTAGCAATGATGAAGCAGCCCCCCCAAGGTTGACATAGAAACCCTATGCAATAACAAAAAGACCCATAAAAATTAAACAAATAGACAGAGGACAGAAAAACAACAAGAAAAATTAATCATAAAAATAAATAAATGAACAGCACCAATATATGAAAATACAGCACGTTGAAAGGCAAGAAAAAAAAAAACATACACACCGAAGAAAACAAAAAACTTTTAAATAAATTCCGGTCACGTATAAGACGGTAGTCTCATACCTACAAAACTAACTTACAAGTCACGACCAAACCAAAGAAATGAAGTGTGAATTTCAGAAGAGAGAAAAAAAAAACGAAATAAAAAAGACAAAATATATATATTTTATATTAAATCAAGTATAATTCCCACGCACCAGACAAGATGAGGTTGGCTTGTAAAGACACTCGAAAAATTTCAATTTGAGGCAAACACAACACAACCAAAAAAAAAATCCTATAGAGAAAAACCTAGAGACGAGCCAGCGTATGAACAAATGAACGGACGGACGGACAAATGAATTCGAACTACAAAACCAAACAACCTCAAGTAAATGACAAGTTAACGACAACGGTGAAGAAAAACCTAACACACAAAAAAAAAATCTAATGAATGACTAACGAAAACATGTTGAGGTAGTCTGAGAGGACAGCCGGATGGACGGACATATGGGTGAACAGTCACATTCAGCTACTCGTATTAAGGTTAAATAAATATAAGTAATTTTTTTTTCTCATAAATTCCTATGGTTTGTGACAATTTTTTTGGTTTTTTTTCTATCAAATCTACCTTCTTTTGATTTACCAATCAAAAGTATGTCTACAAAAATTAAATTGATATGGAATATTTATGGCTATTGGATATAAGCAATTTGTTTTGATCAAGAGGGAGACTTGTTGTACTTTTTAAGGCATAAGATAACAGGAAACGGAAATCAAACAAGTTTTCGATAAGCTCTGCTTTTGTTTTTTTCTTTATTAAATTGAAGACCAAGTGATCAATCTTTTAAGTTGGATTTTTTACATTTAATTAATGTAGGTTTGTGACATTTCGAGTCAAAAGTAGTAGTGATTAATATTAACCAGTAAAAGCGCATAGGCAAAGCCGATTTTTATTGGGTTGCCCAAAAAGTAATTGCGGATTTTTTAAAAGAAAGTAAATGCATTTTTAATAAAACTTAGAATGAACTTTAATCAAATATACTTTTTTTACACTTTTTTTCTAAAGCAAGCTAAAAGTAATAGCTGATAACTGACAGAAGAAAGAATGCAATTACAGAGTCACAAGCTGTGAAAAAATTTGTCAACGCCGACTATATGAAAAATCCGCAATTACTTTTTGGGCAACCCAATATATGCCCTCCTATTTGAAACCGCATTTGGCATGTTGCTGGCATGATTAATCTTTACAGACATAGACTAAACAAATAAAAACATGCTAAGTTAGTCCAAGCCGAATCTTGGGAATCCACCACCATGGATTGTGCTAAAAATGCACACAAATGGACTTAGTTGGAGGGCATATTTGTTCTTTATGTACCAAATTTCTGCCAAATCACATAAAAATTTAAAATCCCATGGGCCGTGGAAGACTAATCAGGAGATCAGTCCACATGAAAGCTATATCAGGTTACAAACCGATTTGTATCGTAGTTGGCATGGATGTTGGAAGTCATACCAAAATACTACATTTCAGCCAAATCAGACAACAATCGAGCTTCCAGGGGCTCGAGATTTCAAATCAGGAGTTTAGTTTATATGGTCAGGTCAGAGACCAATTTGGACCGTACTTGACACAGTTATTGGAAGTCATAATAGAACCCTACGTGCAAAATTTCAGCCAAATCGGAGATCGGTCTATGCGAAAGCTATATCAGGTTACAAACCGATTTGAATCGTACTTGGCACGGATGTTGAAAGTCATACCAAAATACCACATTTCAGCCAAATCGGACAACAATCGAGCATCCAGGAGTTCCAGATTTCAAATCAGGAGTTTAGTTTATATGGGTATATATCAGGTCATAGACCAATTTGGACCGTACTTGACACAGTTATTGGAAGTCATAACAGAACCCTACGTGCAAAATTTTAGCCAAATCGGAGATCGGTCTATGCGAAAGCTATATCAGGTTACAAACCGTTTTTTATCGTACTTGCCATGGATGTTGGAAGTCATACCAAAATACCACATTTCAGCCAAATCGGACAACAATTGCGGATTCCAAGGGGTCGAGTTGTCAAATCGGGAGATCAGTTTATATGGGAGTATATCAGGTCAGAGACCAATTTGGACCGTACTTGACACAGTTATTGGAAGTCATAACAGAACCCTACGTGCAAAATTTCAGCCAAATCGGAGATCGGTCTATCCGAAAGCTATATCAGGTTACAAACCCTTTTTTTATTGTACTTGGCACGAATGTTGGAAGTCATACCAAAATACTACGGGCAAAATTTCAGCCAAATCTGACGACAAATACGGCTTCCAAGGGCTCGAGTTGTCAAATCGGGAAATCAGTTTATATGGGAGTATATCAGATTATAGACCAATTTGGACCGTACTCGACACAGTTGTTGGAAGACATAACAGGACCCCGCGTGCAAAATTTCAGCCAAATCGGATAAAAATTGCAGCCTCTAAAGGCCAACGAAGTCAAATCGAAGACCATTTTATAAGGACCATACTCGACACAGTTGTTGGAAGTCATAAAAGCACCACACGTGCAAAATTTCAGCCAAATTGGATAAAAATTGCAGCCTCTAAAGGCCAATGAAGTCAAATCGAAGACCATTTTGGCAGCTATATCCAAATTTGAACCGACAAGGTTCATTTGCAATCCTCAACAGCCTACATAAATAAGAAGATTACCTGCAAATTGTTAAGGGCACAGAAAAAATTACTCTTAGAAAAAATCAACTAGCAAATTTATATCTGAAACTTTGAATTCTCAACGAATTTTAGCATTGAATCGAAGAAATTATTTGTTGAAGTACGAAAGTCTCTAAAAGATACTTGACAAACAAAATTATTGAAATTTCAACAAATTCTTTAGTTGAGGTAGTTGTTAAAATAGGCGTACTACCTAGTAGCGCACAAAACTCCCATGACATTCATGACTTGCAAACCCAGGTTTCAATCCCCCGGTCGGTCATAAAAACTTTATTTGTTTTATACCCTTCACCATAGGATGGGGGTATACAAATATCGTCATTCTGTTTGTTAAACCTCGAAATATGCGTCTAAGACCCCATAAAGTATAAAGTATTCATGATCGCCATGTCATTTTAAGTCGATCTAGTCATGTCCGTCCATCCGCCTGTCGAAAGCACTCTACTTTTCGAAGGAGTAAAGCTAGCCGCTTGAAATTTTGGACAAATACTTCTTATTAGTGTAGGTCGGTTGGGATTGTAAATGGGCCAACTCGGTCCATGTTTTGATATAGCCGCCATATAAACCGAGCTTGGGCCTTGACTCCTTGAGCCTCTAGAGGACGTAATTCTCGTCCAATTTTACTGAAATTTTGCACGCGGTGTTTCGGTATCACTTCCAAGAACTGCGCTTAGTATGATTCAAATCGGCTCATAGTCTGGTAGAGCTCTCATATAAACCGATCTTGGATCTTGACTTCTTGAGCCTATAGAGCGCGCAATTCTCATCCGATTTGGCTGATTTTACATGAGGTGTTTTGTTATGACTTTCAATAACTGTGCTAAGTATGGCGCAAATCGGTACATAACCTGATTTAGCTGCCATATAAACCGATCTGGGATCTTGACTTCTTGAGCCCCGATTTGGCAGAAATTTTTTACAACGGTTTCTCTCATGACATTCAACATACGTGTCTAATATGGTCTGAATCGGTCAATAGCTTGATACAGCTGACATATAAACCTATCTCCCGATTTTGCTTCTTGAGCCCCTACAAGGCGCAATTCTTAGCCGAATGAATTGAAATATTACACAATGACTTTTATAATGTTCAGAATTCATTTATGGTCCGAATCGAAGTATAACTGGTTTTTATTAAACCTATTTTAGAAAATTCGGTATAAAAAATATGAATTTCGTATTCAGAAAAAATGTTTTTCTTATACCCACCGCCATTGGATGGGAGTTTACTAATCTAGTCATTCCGTTTGTAACACCTTGAAAAATTCATCTAAGACCACATGTATATATATTCTTGATTGTCTCGACGTTCTGAGTCGATCTAACCATGTCCGTCCGTCTGTCGAAATCACGATAGAGATCGAACGAATTGCAAATCGCCCATATAGGTTCAGATTTATGGTCTAAATCAGTCTATAGCCTGATATAGCTCCCATATAAACCGATCTCCCGATTTGACTTCTTAAGCCCTTACAAGCCACAATTCTTGTCCGATTTGGTTGAAATTTTGCACGCGGCGTTCTGTTACGACTTTCAACAACTGTGCCAAATACGGTCCAAATCAATCTATAAGCTGATATAGCATCCATGTAAACCGGTCTCTCGATCATCCTTGTTCGGTTGCTAGAAGCTTTAATTTTTGCTGGTTTGACTGTAGTTTGGTATGTAAAATAAAATTATGCCCTACAACAAAATTTATTTTGTATAAATTTTTAGCAGAATCCATGATGGTGGGTTCCCAAGATTCGGCCAGGCCGAACTTGGCGTGCTTCTACTTGTTTTAAATTTGATTAATTGAGACATTTATTACTGTGCAGCAGTACTTATTCAGTAATTTCATCATAAAGAGAATGATATCGGTAGACTAGAGGTTGCGGAGAGTACAGGACTTACAGAACCCTGTTTGCTCACCCTTTCCCGAATTTTCAGAAATGTCAGATTTTGGAGATGGTTGATGCGATATAAGCGAAATTTTGTGTGCTCTCTTATGGTAACCTAAAGAAAAAAATTTGGTAACCAAATTTTAGATGAGGTACCCAGGGGGGCCACCCTACCCCAAAAACCTACCAAATATATATATATAGACCAATCACGACAATATGGGACTCAAATGAAAGGAATTTAAAATAAGAAAACAAATCTGATATCCAATTTTCAAACCAAGTGTTTGGGTGATCCCCCTACCCAATCACCAATTATGCAATATGGCGCACCAAATGTGTATTTGGAGCACCGCCCATTCCCCAAAGGAATAAAATTTACCGACCATGCCAATATATGGCTCAAATGAATGGTATTTGAAATGGGGAAACAAATTTGATAACCAATTTTGGGGCCAAGTGTTTGGAGGACGCCTCATCCTATAAACCCCTTTTAAACCAATGGCAATATAGGGTTTTAATAAATGGTAATTGAGATGCTGATATTTTGTTGATATTTTTTTTAGAGCTAAGTGTCTGAAGGACCACCTCACCCCCAAAAACACCCCAAAATCGAACATCATGAGAATATCGGGCTAAAATAAAGTCTTTTAAGAATGGAGTACATCTAACATTCAAATGACATTAAACCCCCCGAGCGAATTCGTAGACCAATAAAGATCCTAGGGTATTCAGACAAAGGCACTTATATTGTTAAACTGTTAGTCAAGCGATATACAGATACTATTTTCGTTGCATGGTATTTGTCCGGTTCAGCTAGTTTTCTACAAAAACAATTTTTTTTTAAATTTTCTGAAAATGTTAATGTAATTGTTTCCAAAAATTAAATTTTAATAAAATTATGGTTTTTTAAAGACAAAATGCCAATGAAATTTTCCTAGAGGCAAACATTTATTTTTCTTATTTTAATGAAATTTTTCCTAATTGCAATGACATTTTTCTAAAATCAATTATTTTTTCTAATTTTAATGAAATTTTAACTAATTTCAGTGAAAAAATTTCTAAAAATGTTAATGTAATTGTTTCCAAAAACAAAATTTTAATAAAATTATGGTTTTTTATGGACAAAATGCCAATGAAAAGTTCTGAAAGGCAAACGTTTCTTTTTCTTATTTTAATGACATTTTCCTAATTGCAATGAAATTTTTCTAAATTCAATTATTTTTTCTAATTTTAATGAAATTTTAACTGATTTCAGTGAAAAAATTTCTAATTTCAATGAAATTCTTTTCTCTTAAGACAACATTTAGATGAAATTTCTTCTAAATACAAAATGTTAATGTATTTTTTTCTAAAAACAAAATTTCAATGTCAAAGTCAAAAAAACAACAACTTAATAAAATTATCTTTATTTTAGGACAAAATACCAATGAAATTTTCTAATGACATTTTTCCTAATTGCAATGATTTTTTCTTATTTAATAAAATTTTAACTAATTTCAGTGAAATTTTAACTAATTTCAGTGACATTTTAACTAATTTCAATGAAATTTTAACTAATTTCAATGAAATTTTAACTAATTTTAGAGAAATTTTAACTAATTTCAGTGAAGTTTTAACTAATTTCAGTGAAATTTTAACTAATTTCAGTGAAAAACTTCTAATTTCTATGAAATTTATTTTTCTTAAGACAATATTTTAATGATTTTTTCTAAACACAAAATGTTAGTAATTTTTTCAAAAGAAAAAATGTCAATGATATATATTCTAAAAACAAGATTTTAATAAAATTCTCTTCAAAGACAAAATTTAAATGAAATTTTCTATAAAAACAAATTTTTAATAAAATTTTCTGTAAATTATTTCTAAATTGGTTTTTATGTCTTGAGACAAAATTTCTCAAAAATAATATTCCCTGAAAAATCTGTTGGGTAAGGTACTGTTGGGGTGTGGAGAAATTGTTTTTGTCAAGTCATCCTATTTCTGTACTCTGAATAAGTTATCCTATATTGTATATTTTAAAATTTTTCACTTCTCTCAGTCTGGCCTCAAAAATAAAAATTAAATATTTTTTTGTTTTATAACAATTTTCACATTTTTATTAAAATTTATTCAGTTTTCGTATTTAAAAAATATATCTTACCAACTAATACAAATAAATAATGGTTTTCTTTAAAAAATAAGTATGTATATATATATATGCTTGTGTATGTAATATGAATGTAAAATAAGATCATGTTGTATATCAATTTGCATGATGCTGTGTATATGTATGTATATCGGTTTGTTATTTATGCATAAAAAAAATTGTTTATAATTAAATACACACGACGACGAAATATGAAACGAAACCATCTCCCCAAAATAAAAAAATGAAAGTAAAAAGAATAATGCATAAAAAAAATCCACGATAACCAAAAACTTATTTTAAAACAATTGTAAGCTTTACTTTTATGTTGGCTGCAAATGCCAACAACAAAAATTAAAAAAAAAAACACTCGCATATAAAACTAAAAACAAAACCTAAGTACACAGCGGAACATGGTGATCGTGTGAACATTCAAGTTGCATGCCACCACATGCGAAGTTGCACCACAATTGGCCAGAAAAGCCAAACAGCCAGCCACCACTAACTCTGGCCATAAAGCAGCAAACAACAATCTTTCAGAGAATTATCGTCATCGTGCCTCCACAAAGCTTACATTCATTGTATTAAGCAAAAAAAAAAAAGATTACACCTTCAAAAACAGCAACAATGAATGCAACAAAATCGCAAACCAACCAACACACAATACCACAAAGACATTTTGGCCAAATCATGGGCCTTCACTGAAATCCAAGCTGCTAAGGCAGGCGGCTGCTGCGCACAAAAAAAGGAGAGCGCTTGCGCACAGCCGCATTGCCTAGCATCCATGGTATGCCATGGGATGGTTGACTGCTATTTTGGTTGTTTAGCCGACTGGTTGGTTGCCTGCTTGCTTGCTGTTTGCTTGCCTTTACTCAAGTTGGAAATCTGTGACATTTTCACTGATTTACTTTTTGTCCTGTTGTTGTTGTGTTTTGTTTTCGCAAGAAATCATTAATTAAATATTGTATATATATAAACCAAACAACAACAAACACATGAAATAAAATCAAATCACATCTCTGGCAACACAACCCCACTGCAAGCAGGGTGACAAGCTGGCGGACGGGCAGGCCATTACAGCTCTAGTCCACCAAAAGGCGAAATCTTAAATCTTTCGATTGTTGCCTTCCATTCTTCTTCAACAATTTCAACTTCATTTTTTTTTTTGTTTTGTGTTTTGCAACTTACAACAGCACAAGGTTGGTAACTCAAGTATTCACACAACAACAACAAAAACATTGTTTATCTACTCTATCATATAAAAAAAAAATTAAACAGTAACAGCAAATGGGTTTCAAACAACTAAATAATAAAAAAAATCCAATAAAAATAACACTATACTAAATTATATGCTAAGAGAGCAGCAGTATTCAAGTATCTCTGGCTCTACGCAATAGGTGCCTATTGTTTACTCACAAATATTTTTCTGCGATTTTTCATATAGAGCTAAACTAACGCAATGTATTTTTCACAAAAAAACGCATAAAAAATTAAAATAATTATTAAATTAAAAAATTCTTAAATATTTACATAGGAACCTGGGAAATTATAATAAAAAAAAGACAAAAAAAAAATCCAAAGGACAGAGAACGAACTAAGGGAATAAATTTGGATGATTAACATTAGAAATGTTACGGAACTAAATGTAAGAAAATCGCAATGTAATCTTACATAACATTACATTATACAATATTGCGTAACAAAAGCCTTTATAACGTAATGAGACGTAAAATAACGTAATATAACGCAATGGAACAAAATGTAATGTAACATAACATTATGCAATGTAACGTAACATAACACAATATAATGTAACGTAAAACAAAGTAATGTAACGTAACGTTGTGTAATGTAATGTTATGTAACAGAGTGTAATGTAATATAACGTAACATAATGTAATGTGACGTAACGTAAAATAATGTAATGAAACATAAGGTAACATAATGTACCGTAACGTAACATAATGTAATGTAACGTAACAGGATGTAATGTAACGTAACAGAATGTAATGTAATGTAACAGAATGTAATGTAAGGTAACAGAATGTAATGAAAAGAAACAATGAAATGTTACGAACATAATGTAATGTAACGAACATAATGTAATATAACGTAACATAACGGTACGCAAAATAACAAAACGTTATGTGACGTTACGTAACGAAACAACTTAATGCAATATATGTAAAGTAAGGTTACATAATATGCTATGCTATAATAATGCTATGGCACGGTCACATAACATTACGTTATGTTACATACGAGAATGTAAGGCTAGATAACAAAACGAAATGTAAGGTAACATAGCATAATGTAACGTAAGGTAACATTACATAACGTTATATAATGTAACCGTAACACATTGCAAGTAGCAAAAGGTATACTCATTCCATATCATTGAGTGCAATCCGATAAAAGTATTAACTGTATAATGATAGAGATGGATTATGATATTTTTTTACAGCAGAGTCCGTTATGTAAGGAAACATAACGTTATGTAATATAACATAAAGTAAGGTTACATAACATAACGCAGGGTTGCATGACATAAATTAAGGTTACATAACCCTAGTTTACGGTCATACAGTATTACGTAATGTTACATATTACAACGTAAGATTACATAACACAGCGCAATGTATAATAACGTAATGTAACCTAATGTAAGGTAATGTAATATAATGTAACATAACGTAAGGGTACATAACGCAATGTCACGGTCACATAACATAACGTAATGTTACATACAAGACGTAAGGTTAGATAACATAACGTAATGTAATGATAGAGACCTATTTTTAAAAAGAGTCCGTTACGCAACGAAGCGTTTCGTTATATAATACAACATAATGTAAGTTTACATAACAAAACGTGGGGATACATGATATAACTTAAGGTTACATGACGCTCTGTTACGGTCATACAGCATTATTATTACATACCACAACGTAACGTATTCTCATTATACATTACATAACATAACGCAATGCAAAATAACGTATTGTAAACTAACGTAAGGTAACGAAGCGTAATGTAATATAACATAACGTAATGTAACATAACGTAGGGTAACATTACATAACATTATATAATGTAACGTAACACATTGCAAGTAGCAAGAGGTAAACTTATTCCAATTCATTGAGTGCAAACCGGCTAAAGTATTAACTCTATAATAATAGAGATCTCTATTTTACAGCGGAATCCAAACAGAATGTCGTGGAAGCTCATCGCTTCCCCGAGAAACACGGGGAAGTCAACAACAGAACTCAAACTATAGAGACCTATAGATGTCAACAACAGGGGAGTTTTATTTACCCATTAAGAAGATTTTCCCGCTTAGTTGGTATGGATAAAAATGCTATCCCCGTTTGGCTAAGAGGCTAATCTTATCGCCGATTACTTTCGCCGTTTATTAAAAGATACGGTGTCATCATTTAATTTAAATTACAAAACTAAAAAAAGGAAGAACGCAACAGAGTATTTATTCGTTAATTAAACATTCCGATGTGACAAAATTGCTTAGGATTTTAATAAAATCACATTTATGAACTCCGAGAAAAATTTGATTAAAATGCCTTGGTACAGGAAGGTATATCGATGGTGCGAGAAGTTACATTGATGATGCGAGAAACTACATTGAAGGCACGAAAAGGCACATGGATGGTACGGCAGGAACATTGACGGTAAGAGAAGGTATACTGATGGTACGTGAAAATATATTGATGGTAAGAAATGGTACGCAAAAGTTACTGATTGGTACGTGAGGTTACATTGGTGTTAAAGGAAAGTACATGGTATGAAAAGGTACATTGATGGTGCAAAGAGACGCAATGATGGTACGAGAAGGTACATTGACGGAACAAAAAGGTACCCTGATGCTAAGAAAAGGGACATTGATGGTATGATAAGCTTCGTACATTGATGGTACAAGATAGTACCTTAATCATACGCTAGTGTTAATAAATGGAAAAACAAGGTATATTGATGGTACGAATAGGAATGTACCTTGATGGTATATGAAAGTACCTTGATGGTAAGAGCAGGTACCTGGATGGTACCAAAAGATGGACTGATGCTATGAAAAGATGCATTGATGGTACAGGGAAGTACCCTGATGATACGAGAGTGCCCATTAAAAGCACAAGAAGGTACATTGATGGTACTAGAAGATATATTGTCGTTACGAGAAAGTACTAAGTTGATACGAGAAGCTACCTTGATGGTACAGAAAGGTACATTGATAGTACAAGAAAGTATCCTAATGATACGAGAGTGTTCATAAATGGAACAAAAAAATATATTGATAGTACTAATAGGTACATTGATGATAAGAGAAGGTACATTAATGACACGAGTACCTTCATTGGTGGTACGAAAAGGTATATTGATGGTACATTAAGGGGACGAAAGGGTACATTGCTGGTAAGAGAGTGTATATTTATGTTACCAGAAAGAGCATTGATGGTACGAACATGTACATTAATGGTAGTAAATACCTTGATGACGCTAGAAGATAAATTAATGGTACAACAAGGCAATTTAATGGAACTAGAAGCTTTATTGAATGCACGAAAAGTACATTGATGCAGGAAGGTACACTGATAGTATGAAAAGATACATTGATGGTAAAACAAGGTCAGTGATGATACGAAAAGGCATATTTACGGTAAATAGGGTACATTGATGGTAAGACAAGGTCAGGCATATTTACGGTAAAAAAGGTACATTGATGGTACAAAAAGGTACATTGATGGTACAAAAAGATACATTGATGGTACAAAAAGGTACATTGATGGTACAAAAGGTACATTGATAGTACAAAAAGGTACATTAATGGTACGAGAAAGTACATTGATAGTACAAAAAGGTACATTAATGGTACGAGAAAGTACATTGATAGTGTCAGAACGACGATTAATAGTACGACAAAGTACATTGATAGTAGAAGTAACTTTAATAGTACAAGAATGTAGATAACATATTTTGTTGAGCAGTGAATGTGGTTTTTGACCATAATCGTTCTTTTGTAAAGAAATTCCTCACGAAGTTTCAAATCTTTGTTCCAACTGAAATGTTTGAAAGGGCGAGAATATCCTAGCTCTCTAATTCCGTAATTTCATAGTCCAGTCACGGCATATTGAATAGCCCTGTACAACAAGTCGATAACCACATTCTTATACAATCTTTTTTGTTGAACAAAAGGGTCTAAACTGGAAAGTTTAGTTAACCGACATTTGAGGTACTTGTGCGATATATTTTCGTATAACATATGTTACGGAGTCTAATAGGGAATTATTTATAATTTGTTATTTAATTTTATCTCTCTAATATAAGGTAACGGCTTTTTAATATTATGCTAAGCAATTAGATAAGCCTTGTTCTCTCACAATTTGTGTAACTTTTCAAATTTTATGTCCTCCATTTATTTTCAACTTTTAAATGTGTTCAACAACCTCCACATAAAAGTCTCATAAATACCTCACGGCGGCGCCTTTTTATCTCTATTTGTCTTCCCATTTGATTGCGTTGTATACGCAGAAAATGCATTCGTTTCATTAGTCATAGCAATTACTTTCAGTTAGCCATAGTACAAAAAAGGCTATTTATTTGTAAATGAAAAATCGGCCAAGTTTAAACATTATCTTAACGGTTTTCTTAATCATCCAGAACCGCGCAAAAAAAAACAGACAACCAGACATTGACTGACTAAATCGTACCATTTTACACCAAACTTTTTTATTGATGGACAATTATCAACGCTTAAAATTTTCACAATAATAAAAATTTATAGAGCGATTATTGACATTGGTCATGGCACATGGCTCTCAATCAAATGCCAAGTAATACTTAGTGTTCGACAATGCATGCTAGAGCGTTAACGCGCCGTTAATTGGAAATCATAAATCAAGTTGTTACTTTTCGTAAAGAGCAGAAACTAATTGAAGATTTTGGATGATGAGACAAGGGAAAGAAAAAAATGCCATTGATTTAGGGTTTTTGATTATTGGGAAGAGTAATAAATTGAAGTATTGATTAATGTTTTTTTTTAAAAAAAAGGAGAAAAGTAGTGAGAATTTTAATCATCGTTTTGCAGAAGATATTGATGGGCTTTGGCTTTGGGTATGAACATAATGAATTTTAAATAAATTCTAAATCAGCTCTTCTAACTATATTCTAATCTAATAGAAAATTTAAAAAAAAAAACTTTTTTTAAACTAAGTTTAGGAAATTAAAAATGGTTATAATTTTGAAAACTATGAAAACTGGCGCCCAACCTGGTAAACATATAAGGTAAATATGTAAGTCATATATATCCATAAGGCGACTGACTTTTTGAGATCCATATCTAGCTCTTTTTATATGGAAGATTATTCATCAAAGATAAATAGTAAAACCGAATATGAAATTCAAAATGCCTAGAATTACACATCGACGTCTCTCTTCGATGGTTACGAGAATAGAGACGAATAATATCGTGTTACCACACATACATTTCCAATCGTTCTAGCCAAAAAATTGCTTTTAGCCGAGCTATGGAATAACAATGTTCACTATGATTAAATCACTTTATTGAATAATGTTTGATTGATCATGACATGTTGAAAATGGACTTGGAAGTGCAGTTTACTACCATAGCAAGGGTGATGCTGTTTGCCAACATGTTAACTCGTCTGAATTGAAATACATGGTGTTAATCGGTATTGTCTAGTCGAAAGATAGCTCCATACTGAACTAGGAGTGTAATAACAGGGTTTCCTAGTCACACTGTTGAATGATGTTCGTTTTTCCAACATGAACTTGGGCATGTTATCTCACATGACTTCTTAGACACAATGTAATTCGACCCTATCTGGTCGAAGATCGGTCTATACTGAGCTGGGATTGCGAAAACAATGTTCCTTATTATTTAATCAGTTTGTTGAATGATGTTCCATTGATCGTGACAAGTCCAAAAGCGACATGGGCTTTCAGGTTACTAATATCATGGCATGAAGTTATGTCGAATGGCTTCAAGTTATCGAATATGAATTAAACTACACAATATCCATTGGTCTAGTCAAGTAAGTATTGTAGATCGATTTATACTGGGCTAACAGTGGAATAACCGGGTTTCCCATGTTCCAAAACACTTTGTTAAATGATGTTGGATTGACTATGACATGTCCAACATAGACTTGGTCATTTAGTTTACTACCATGACATAGAAGTCATGTTGAATGGCATCATTGGATTCCACATGAATTAAAAGAGAAGATTCCATTTGGGGTAGTCTATACGAAAGATCGGTCCACACCGTGCTAAAAGTGCAATGAGAGGGTTCCCCATCAAACAAACACTTTGTTGAATGACGATCAATTGATCGTGATCTGTCCAAAATGGACTTGGCAATATAGTTTATTTAAATGACATGGCGTCATGTTGAATGGTATCATGTTATACCATATGATTTAAATAACTTAAGCCATTCAGTTCCATCTAGTTAGGAAATCGGTCTATACCAAAGAACTGCAAGCGGTAGTATTTTTCTGATTTGCGGTTTATTCATAAAAATGCGGTGTTTGTATCTACCGCCACCGCCCCGGTAGCCGAGTTAGTAGCGTGCTTATATTACCTGTGCAGGGGTCATGGTTCGATTCCCGCCAGAAGCCTAGGTACTTTGGTATCACAATGGACTTAAAATTGTCTAAGTGACTCTGTAAAGGACTGGCACTCTTACCTAACCTAACCCCACCGCAATAAATGCGGTATTATGCTTAGCTCTTAGATATGAGTTGCGATCGTATGAATCCTCATACGTTCATTTTCATGCTTGGCGTGTCATCGCTTTTCCTCGTACGTTAATTTTCATGCTTTGCCTACAACACATTATAAACCTTTGTATTGATTTTTTTGAAACACACTTATCATGCCACCGCAAAACAAGTGGCACATGAGCATAAGGATTTGCGGTGGTAGTTTAAACTCAGGCGTCACTCGTTTGCTTCAAGTCGTTACATATACATACACATCAGCACAACCGCAAAATTATTTGTGTTTTTGTATAAGGCATTGAATGGAGTTGGATTAGTTGTGTAGATTTAAAAGGGAAAAGTATTTTGGCGGTATACTCACAAATCACCACCGCAATTAATGCGGTGGTGTGCTCAGCCCACCGATATAAGTTGCGATTGTATGACTGACTCGTACATTCATTTTCATGCTTGGCGTACTACCGCTTTTAGTATCGTTGTTGTTATTGTAGCAGTGTTGCATACTTCGGCGGCAGCCCTTGCCGATGAAGGAATCCATCGGGTTAATCCGGTACGAACAACCGGCTGCCGTGGGCGTTGTTATGAGTACATGTAAAACGAGAATGGAAACACCGTATCAACACAACACATTGACTGGAATCATAATTACGGTGTTGGTTTTGCAACCATTGGCCATTTATTTTAACAAAAATATTTATAATAGATTATAATACCAAAAAAACTAGAGACACATGAGCATAAGTATTTGCGGTGGTAGTTTAAACTCAAGCGTCACTAGGTTGCTTCAAAGCGGAACATACAGCACCACCGCAAAATCTTTGATGTTTTGGTACAAGCTGTTTGCGGTGATTGAAGTGGAATTGTTGCGTTAGTTGCGTTGAATCAACTTATGCAGTGCATTGCAAATGCGATAAACCGCTGCACATCTCTGGTTTATACTGAGCCAAAAATTTGATAATAATGTTTTTTTGATCATGGCGTACCCAAAACACAAAAACATGCTTAGTGGCATCTTATCCTACATTGGGCTCGCCATCGCCAATGTCGTATGTCGAAATTTTTACAAATTGGTATTATGGTTGTCGAAGACGAAAATTCGTTTACATTTTTGGAAACGAAAACGATCGATATACAAGTTAATTGCATTCTAAAATACTTCGGGTCTGTTTGTCGAAAGAGTATGAAACTTTATTTTATATTATTGTTTTTTTATTTACCACAATATTTTCCTATTAACAAATTGTCAAATGCGAATAAGTTACAGAATACCACGAAATGTTCAAATTCGCCTTCGACTGCTGTCGATTTCCGCCTTCAACAACAGGAATAGGGGTGAATGCCATACGGTCTAGCCTTGATTCACACCGAGCTAACAATGCACTATTGAACGCCTATGATTCAATAACTTTATTGAACGATGTTCCATAGAATATGATATCAACGTGGACTTAGATATACGGATTACTTTGATCGCATGGAGACTTGCTGACTAACAGCAATGCCTCACATATTGTATGCCATTTAGTCTAGTCTATTCTATAATTACCACAACTGTGTTCCTTATTGATTGATTCTTTTATGTTATTGTTCCATATTAACATAATACTTCAGCTAAACTTCACATCGAACTATGAATAAATCTTTTCCTACCTCTAATTACTCCTTGTTTTCAATACTAGTTTCTTGTCTACATATTAAAAGCTAATCTCTTTTAACACTACTACTATAATTAAGAAATTTAAGACCTTTCCTGTTTATACCTATGTTTTAATATTTAGTTTTCTCCCCGGCTTTATAAGCTATGTTATTTCTATAAAAAAAAGTGCTTATGCCATGTAATTGCGATAGCTTAGTGAAAACCTTATTAACCTTTTAACTAAAACAATACATAAAGATATGAGACCTTTCTCTTAGATCAAAAAACAAAGAAATAATAACAAGAAAAAACAGAAGAAAAAGAAAATAAACCTAAAAAAATGGGGTAAAATAAAAACACCCAAATATCCCCACTTGATCTTGGCTCTAAGGCTAAAAGTGTTAAGACTTAATAAGAAAAGAAATACAAAATCATTTCACTTTTGTATAAAAAGAAATTGTATAAAAAAAAAAAACAATTATTATACTCGGGCTTAGGGTCGGCTAACCTTATAATGAAAAGTTATGATTTCTCTGGTTTTGGGAAATGAAATGGAATAAAATGAAATTGGTTATGAGGGGAATATAGGATTTCGCTTATAAAACTACACAATTAAATAGCTAATAATGCTTGGTAAAAAAAAAATGTATGTTAAAACTCTTTATACTAAAAATTATATCAAACAATTATTATGAATATATAGAGTATGTAAGAATTGTATGCATAAATAACAAACTATGATTAAAAATCCCCAATTTGTGTGGGTGATTTTTGTTTCATTTTTCGTTAACAAGAGCTTGAGAGACTCTCATGACGAAAAGAATTTATGAAAATAAACAAGAGATAATGTTTTTTTTGGGTATAGGTAAAATAACAATATATCGTTTGGGTTAGATTATCATAAAAATAAATAAATTCTGGTCTTTAGTTCATAAATATTGGGTGCAGAATAATGATTTTAACAAAGATTGTTGTAAAAAGAAGGTAATGTTAATTAAAATAAATACATTGTAGATTTAAATCCAAGATTTGGGGCACATAAATTAAAGAATATTTTTATGACAAATTAGAAAATTTAGAAAAATTACAAAAAAATTTAACTTAATGTTATATACAATTTTGAAGAATCAATTAAAAAAAATTCTCTTTTCATTACAGTTTTTAATTAAAGTAATAGAAAATGCTTTTATTACATATAAATAAATATTTTTGTTAATACAAAATTTACGGAACTGAAGAAAAATGTACTCTCTTTACTAAAATTTTTAACTAAAGTAATAAAAAAATATTTACATTAAACGAGTTTGTTATTCGTTTAAAATTAAAAACATAAATAATATTAAAAAATGGGTAAGGTATTGCAAGAAATATCAAAACAAGAAAATCTTTTGAAAATTTTCATGGTTTTGAAAATTCATAAAAATAAGAAAAATTAAAAGGAATAATTTTTGTCTTTAATTTAAATACTTAGCTGTCCTTGCTCTCACGTAAAACTATCACATTCTCTAAATCACTTTATATCACATACATCTACACTAAAAACCTTCCACTAAGCAATTTTTGCCGAGCGCTCTGAAGCTAGAGTTTCTTCTGACTTCAGATATTTTATAAGAAAATTTGCCGATTTATCAAAATTTCTCTTAGAAATCTATTCGAGTTTCGGCTAGATTTCTTTCGATCATTTTTGCACTTTTATTGTGGTTATGACCGAAAATTTGCAAATATTCTGCACATGCTTGTAAGGAAATTTATTGCATCGTCGTATTTTTCGTATTTCCGAGCATTTTTTTAAATTTTTTTTTTTCAGAATCCCAGCACATTCTCGGACTTGGTAAATTTTTTGTATACCGATTGGGTGTGTACCGAAATTCTGAACATAATAGTAAAGAATTTTTTGTTTTGTAATTTTTCGTATTTCCGAGCATCAGCTGAGAGTTTTTTCAGAATCTCTGCACATTTTCGTACTAGCTTATTTCAGGTTTGTATACCGGTTTTATTTGTTTTTGTTTTGTTTGATTATTTTCAGAACAATCATCAGAAAATACTCAGAAGTTCCTTACATTTTTTCTAGATAGAAAGAATTTCTAGAAAGATTTCGAAAAATATTCAGACTATATGTTCGAATATGTGGAGAGTATCTGTTTACTTTCTAAACAAACCTCCGAAATTTTACAGAGGATTTGGTATTTCTTTGAATGTTTTTTAGATCACAGTTAACTTTTTGGGCAAAATTCCATAATGACATGAACAACATGGACATGTATCTAATGTTTGCGTTCATAGCATAGAATCGTAATGAATGTCATCATGTTTTGCAACATGAATTGAATGACAAATTCATTACATTTAGATTTTTACAAAACGAGTACATTGTAATACAACGCCAGCATTCTACCAAAAC
This sequence comes from Stomoxys calcitrans, assembly GCF_963082655.1. Lineage (NCBI taxonomy): Eukaryota > Metazoa > Arthropoda > Insecta > Diptera > Muscidae > Stomoxys > Stomoxys calcitrans. The sequence goes on along the minus strand of NC_081553.1, from coordinate 40,170,060 downwards.
ATTGTCATGCAGCGCAAGTATTCTTCTAATATATTGGCTTACCAAGCATGCTTTCTTCCAATACATTGTAATACTCTAAATGCCTTTGTAGACGATACCTCGTCTAGATGTATGAATAATTTTACTTTTATTTTAAACTTTTTTTTAACAGACATTATTGTATTACTTTGAAGTTTATTATAAAAACAAAATGAATTTTGAATATCACTATTGAATTTAACATACTCACTAAAAATACAACCTTGCATATACAGCATAGTTAAAGACCAGTATTTTAATAGAAAATCCGGCAATTAGTGGTAATTTTTGCTTCGGCTATGATCATTGGTAGGAAGACCAGGTTGAAATGGATGAATAGATTCATTAACTCATCGAAGCAACTACTGGTATATCCCAATGTAAGTTATAAAACGAAATCTCTGAAATGTTTTCATTTCCCTTGAATATATGGACATCCTAAATTTGAGCCCAATTCCTCTAGAAATCGGAATAGAATTTGTTTGGATGCTCAATGGGGTTTTCATTAATTCGTCATTGAGTTCTCATCCAATAAGATCGAATCACGTTCGATCCAATCGATTTTTTTCATTAAATCTGAGTTGGTATGAATATCCACATTTCTAGCCTGTATTTTATTCATGGTCTTTCGAGCCGATGTCTTCAAATTCGGTAAAAACACAAAAGGCTTGAACTTTCTTCTTTTCGGAGAGATCAGCTGGTGTTTAGTTTCGGGCAACCTTTCGGCGAGTCTGTAAGCCATGTTGACCCATGCCTCCAAAGGTCGTTGTCGATGAGGTCCTTAACAGAACACAGATGGAGCCCTCAACATCGAACGTGGTTTCCGGAAATATTCCCCACATTGCTCATAATCGATGCCGTTCTGTTAGCAACGTATGTTTTCCGGGATTGAGGTGGTTCTCTTCAGTTTATTCAGTTCCTTTTAGTATTTTGCTAAACTTAAGGTACGTTCAGATTATTCAAATATTTGACCCAACTTGTTTTAACATTTTCGCACAAAATATGTCCAATTCGTGCATTCTTGATTTTGTACGAATGTACAAATTTGACATTTTTGGGTGACAATGATAAAACCAGCTGGGGTCGTACCTTAAGTTTAGCAAAATACTAAAACATGCAGTCAGAGTATTACAATGTATTGGAAAAAATCATGTTTGGTATGCGATATAACAGTGTTTCTATGATGCAATCAAATAACTGCATGATGTTAATATTACAAACTAAAGCCCTTTTCCAGACAAATAGCAACAATTGTATAAATCACAACTTCAATACTTGACTAATCATATTATCTATCTCTTGCTAGGAATATGCATGTCTTTTGCCAATGATTCAATTAAATTATTACATGATGTTCGAATAAGGCTACCTAACGTAGACTTAGATTGATTTTAGCAAAATCAATTCATTGTCATGCTATGCATGTTGATAGTAGTGTCCAGACATAACAATGAATAACTTTGTTCCATATTTATCAATAAGTTCTGTATTATGTTCGCACATTTATGACTTATCCAATATGGAATAACACCATCGTAGTGATGGCAGGCTGACATTTTGTAAGATATCATTCTATAACACATGAATGGAATGGCTAAAATACCATTCTGTCTAGTCTGGTCAAGAGAAGAACTGTGTTTAATGAGCTTACAGCGTTCCCACCCATAGCATACTAATATACATCATGTTATTCCATATGAAATGTCAATTCTAAAGATAGATTTTTTAGAAATCTAGAACAATGCGACAATAGTGTTGCTTATCCTTCAATCTCTTAAGTAAATGCTATTTTATAGATTGCACGTAAAATTCGAATTTGGGCATACAGTTTGTTGCCTTTCGGTTTAAGAGAATAATGTTCGATGGATCACCATCCAAAGGATGGTGACACCATCTGATGTCCTGAATTTAATACACCTTATGCCTATGGATATTGTGGCTAGGCAAATTGCCGCTACCACTGCTATGATGTTAAGAGAACTTTCTCTTTGGTCGTACGGAACATTCCAAACTTATCTGGACTAGTCTAGACTTGAAGATGTCTACCGCTTTGCCGTCACTGTCACTGTCTGATCAGAACACATGCTGACTGACTGAAGTTTCTTAGTAACGACTTTTACAGAAGCTGGGGGGCGTCGAGGAAGAAGAGACTATAGAACATCTTTTGTGTGTGGGTTCAACAATGACAGTTCTCATACCGTTGAGAACTTGTCTGGTTTAGCGGATGTGAACATTTGAAAGTTTTTGAACTTTTTAGAGCGATCTGAAGGTATTTCCTTCTGCTGTTCCTGCGACATCACAATGGACAAAAACGTCTAAGCGAGTCTGATGGTAGACTGCCACTTAAACCTAACCTAGTCTTGTTTGTAATTTTGTTTGTTCCGAATAGATTCGAAAAGGGTTGAACCGAATTGCCTGAAATTTTCACAGATTGTGGACAGTATTAGAATCAAATGAAACGTTTTCGGGAGTAAAGTACGAAAAAGATATTAAAAATTGGATCGATGTATTAAACGGGCCGCCCCTAGCACAAAACCGCCCGCAAAACACCGCCCAAGATCAAAATTGAACCCATCGGGATAAAATGAGATTCAAACGAGAGATAATCGGAAGTAGAGTAAGAATATGATATTAAAATTAGGGTTCAAGTGTCATGGGGGCCGCCCCTAGCCCCCAAAGTCTAAAAAAGAGCGATCGGGACAATACGGGACTCAAATTTGGGAGCAGTGTTCGAATTTGATATTAAAAATTGAGTGCAAGTACAAAGGGGGCCGCCCCTCGCCCAAAACTGCTGAATGAATGGTATTATGGAGCAGATTACGAATATGATATTAAAAAAAAGATTGAAGTAATTTGGATCCGAATTGGTCGATTTGAACCATATTTTACGCAGAAGAAATATATTCTTAGCCCCAGACATAGTCTTGTTGAGTGACATATTGTTATTCCACATGAAAACGATGCTGATATGTCTACGCCAAACTAACAGTGTGATAAGACTGCTCTATGATTCAACTACTTTTCAAATAATATTCGTATGTCCTACCTGGATTCCCTTAATTCCGTTATTTAAAGAGTTACAGACATTTTATGTTTTTTCAGTTTACTACAATGGCATGGATGAATTGCTTGACCTAAATGCCAATCAGTGTGTTTGCTTTTTAGCCTTATGTCTGTAAGATATCTACTCAATGATGCTTTGTTAGCTCAAAAATGGGAATTTTGAGTTCAATGACAGCATGAGGCCATCTACTCCAATGAAACGATAATTTTAAAAGGAGGAGTAGACATAAGGAATATATCTCCTAGCAACTTGCTTATTTACTCCAGAACCAATTTAGAACACCAGGGACTTCAAATGGGCCATTTTGGGATATGCTAAAACGTAGCTCCCAAATAAAGTTTTTCTGTGCTGCTGTGCATCGAATCTGCATTCCATCCATCTTATGATACTGGTAACTGATTTTGCAACATATTTTTTCCATCAGTGTAAGGACTTCTATTTCGGAAACCATCACTAGGTGAGCGTGTCCGTCCATAATATCAGGTTACACTGACATGACATACTAAGAATTAAATATTTGTATGACATGGTGTGAACATGCCATTAATTGAACACTTGTATGATATGGCATGGCATATATGTTATCGTTGGCATTGTCAGGGCACATTATAACATAATTTCTTTTCGTGTATACCATTTTATTCAATCATAGGGTAAACCCATAGAAAAACTCAACCACGGTCTTCTCAATCCCAAAGGTTAATCAAAGTGAATCAACATACTGAAATTTTTTGTGAACGAAACGTTCGAAATTGTCCACAAGCGTTCACATTCTGACAACGCTAGTGTAGTTTTTTTAAGATTCCAAATAGTTTTTATGTTGTCAGTCCATGGTTTCAGTTAATGCTGTTATAACATGCTTTGAATGAAACATTTGCATGACATGGTATGAACATGTCATAACATTGTCGTTGACTTGTCACTGACATTGAAATGACACGTCGTTGATACTAACATGACACAACATAACATACTTTTTGTCGTCTGCCATTTTGAAAAATTATATCGAATGTACTGATGATTTGTGTCGGCATAAAAGGCAATAAATTAAACAATTGGTTGACATGACATGACATGTATTAGTGTTGACATAGGCATGTCATGGCATAAGATGTATTTTTAAGAACAAGTTGTATACAATATGTATACAACACACATATGTGAAAACTTATGAACCGCTTGAGGTTATATGCTATATTTTAGGCATATACGTGAGACCAAGGACAAGCTCTGTAAGGTATTGAGCCAAAAATTAAATAAATATCGACTAAAACCAACAAATTTAAAGAATTTAAAGATTCATAGTACTTTAGTTAAAAAATCATTTAAAGAGAGACGAAACAAAAAAATACAATTTAAAATTTCTTGTTAAGAATTATACATAAATAAAATAAATATTTTTCTGTCGTTGTGTGCCAGAAATAGTATACAAAAATTAAAGAACATCATAACAAGAAAAAATTGGCTTATCAATAAAAAAAAATTCTTCAAATTATTAAAAATGAAGAAAATTACCAAACAAAAACCTATGAATGTGAATGAGAGAAATAAAATTTGCATCTATCTGGTGATAAAGTAAAACAGAAGGAGCATGACGGGCGGTGGGGTTTGTCTTTTGGCCATTACTTATGGGTTGCATGTAAATAACCAAGATGTCTGAATAGCTGACTCTCAGTAAAGAAACCGGCATGTATCGTTATTGTTTTTTTTTTCTTCGTTTTGGTTTTATGGGGAACCATGCATGAGTGGTGCTTAGCAGTGAGCAGCCGGTTGTATCCCCAGTCTTTTTGTGGTCATATGCACATGTGCTATATCCAACTCCAAAGCTAGACATGGGTTTAAGCTGCCGTGGTCCGTCTGTTTGTCTGTCTGTCGTTTGGCCATTGGATAAAAGTACTTTATGAAGAGTGAAAGTGAAAGTTTAGCTTTTTTAGCTGCTGCTGCTGCTATTGCTTTTTTTAAGAGTTTCTTTGCTGATTTGTTTAGAGCATTCGCAGAGGATGGATGGATGAATAAATGGATGGTTGGTTGGTTGGCTGCCTGGTTAGACGGACAGACTGCCGTTGGTAGTGCTGTTGATTTAGTTTGTGGTTATTATTCCCGCTGGGTTTTGGATTTTCTTTGGCTTGCTGTTATCTGTGACTTTTTTGCCGGGGTTTTATTTCAAAATTGCGTTTTGTATTTATGGTTGGCGTATTTATGTTTGGTTTGGTTTCATTGGCATATACCAAGTAAGTAATTTTTTGTTTCTTTCGTTTTTTTTTCGGGTTTTTAGGTCTTTTCGTAAATGTTGTCTAAGGTTGCAGTAATGTATCCAAATTTCAACTCAGTTGGCTATGTGGTTGGTTGTTGGTGGTGGAGGTTTCAAAACCCCTTCAAAACAAAAGAAAAAAAAAAACAACCGTTGCACGTCATTTAAAAATCAATTAAACGGAAACAGGAAATCATAACAGCAACAGACGTTTGTTGTAACTTTAAAAAACTTATTTGGGTATGGTTGGATTTCGGAGGGTTTGTCCGATGATGATGATGATGACGATGACGAGGTTTTGGTAAAGATTTCAATGTGGTGGTGTGCTGGCTGGTTGCCCAAGCCCCAATGATGATCTTGGTTAGGTAGAGAGCTCAACGCTGCCACAGAATAACCGTTGCTGATATGAATTTTTTGGGTTTTGTTTGCTTGTAAAGAGGTTTTAAAGTTAATGATGGTTTGTTTTTTTCTTATTATCATTATATATTTCTTCTTTTATTTGTTTTTTTGTTTCTTCTTTTCAAGATTATGCAATACCACTGGGGAGTATATATTTTTTTCTTAATTTTTTCCATAAATAATGTCTGTGTTTCGGTGTAGTTTTTTTCTCGTCTTCTTCATCGTCTTGAAAATAATGCGTTTTTTTGTGGGTTTTCATTAACACTTGTATTGGGGTCACAGTGTCGTAATCAATTTCTTTTCTTTGTTTTTGTTCCTCGCCTTTTTAAAGTTCGAGTAAAAAAAGAGAAGAAAATAGGGCCGTACCGCAAAATGTTGTTTGATGAGCTGTTGATAATGTTCGCGTTGATTAGCTGATGATCCATTAAAATAATATATGCTTTGGTTTTTCGTTGTAAGAAAGAAAATACTGGTATTTTTTAATTTATACAGGGATTATGATAAATGTTGTAATTCTGTTGATTACGACTGATGATGAGTTGTTTATTATGTAATGCCTTCATGGTGTAATAATGAAAGTTGGTGTTAATCAAACTGGCTGGATTACAAAAAAAAAATTGGGAATGGGTCAAAGGTCAATGCTGGGTAACTTCTGGCCTTAGATTGTGAGACAGTGATTTTTGAAGCATTAATGACAGCTTCGATAAAGTGTTGCATTTTTTTTTGAAATTTATTTCCCTTCGTTTGCAAAATACTTGTTTTTGATGTTGGTGTTTTTAGCTGCATGATCTCAATAAAATGTTACAACTTTTGTTCATTACGAATTTAAAGTCAAAATAATAATAAAATTAGACCTTTTCGTCTTTGCGCAAAGAAATACTGGTTTTTTAGTATGGTTGAATATGATGGTTTTAAATGTGAGACAGCGATTCTGCAACATAGTTATTACCTTCGGCAAATTGTTTCGTTGTATTTGAAATTAAAAAAATTAACTTTGTCACATTTTCGCTTTGCATAAAAAATACTGGTTTATTTTCAATTGATCATTTTAGCAGAAGCTTTTCAATAAAACATTACCACGTCTTTTCATAATGAATTTTTGGATACAAATTTACACAAATTGACCATTGATGGCATTTTCACACAAAATTACGGATTTTTATACGGGTTTCAAGTGTAAGTAATTTAAGTCATAAATTAATGAAATTTGACTTTGCGCAAAGAAATACTGGTTTTTTAATATGTTGGTATTAACAGTGAGGCAGCGACTCTGCAGCATAGGTATAAGCTTCAGCAAAATATTTCGTTGAATTTGAAAAAATTAAATTTTTACACATTTTCGCTTATGCATAACAAAATACTGGTTTTTTGTCTTGGTCCTTTTCATAATCAATTTTTAGGTTTAAAATTACACAATTTTCAATGGTCAAATTGTGTAATCATAATTGTGTTGTCAGAAAAAATACTGGTTTTTACCCGTCTTTTATGTGCAATGGTTTTAACCCAAAAAATTGTAGAATCTTTTTCGATTTTGCGGTTTTCAATGTTTTCAATCTGGTTTTATATGTTGATTTTAAGTGTGAGACAGCGACTCTGCAGCATAGTAGTCATTACCTTAAGCAAATTAAATTTTGTCACATTTTCGCCTTTGCATTACAAATACTGGTGTTTTGTAATGACCAATAGTTTTTTTGTGTAATGGTTTCAAGTGAAAATATAATAGAATTTGATCCTTTTTGACTTTGCGCAAAGAAATACTGGTTTTCAATATAGTTTAATATGTTGATTTTAAGTGTAATGTCTTACACTCTGCAGCATAGCAGTCATCAGCTTCGGCAAATTATTTCGTTGAAATTGATGTAAAAAAAAGTTTTGTCACATTTTTGCCTTTGCATACAAAATACTGGTGCTTTGTAATAAACATTTTAGCAGAATAAATGCAATCGTTACTTCTTCTCCAGAATTTTTAGGTTAAAAATTACACAATTTGCTCATTGATGGTGTTTTGGTCGAAAATACTGGTTTTTACCAACTTCTTTCCATTATGAATTGTTAGGTTAAAATGACACAATATAACCATTGATTACGTTTTCCAAGGGTACTGGTTTTTTATTCTGATTTTATGTAAGACAGCAAGTCTGCAGCATAAGTAGTAGCTTTCATAAAACGATTCGTGGAATTTTAAGGCAAGAAAATTTTCCATTTTTCATATTATGTAAAAAATTCTGTTTTTATGTATTAGTATTTGCAGCAGCATGGTGGTTTCCAAATATATGTCTCTAATTGGTATTTACAGATTTATGGCGAAAAAATAATTTTTGTAGGTGATTGAGTTTGCATAACAAAAATACTGGTTTTATATATTGAGTTTAAGTGAATTACAGCAACTCTGCAGCTTAAGTAGAAGCTTAGTTAAGGTGTTCCATTGAATGAAAAGGTTAAAAAGTAACATTTTGAAGTGTTTTTGCTTTTGCGTAACAAATACTGGTTTTTTGTACAGGTCTTGGCAGCATGAGGATTCCAAAGGGTATTATTTCTCATTTAAAAAAAAAAATTAAAGTAAAGAAAATACATTTCGACAATATGACCTTTTTTTGAGGATGATGAAAAATACTGGTTTTCTATGTTGGCCTTATGTGTGAGACAGCGAAAGGAACTCCGATTCGGTAATTTGACCATTTTTGAAGATGTATTAAAAATACTGGTTTTCTCTGTTGGCCTTATGTGTGAGACAGTGACTCTGGTTCATTGGATTTGAAGAGAAACAATTGTTGAAGTTTTTTCCCTTTACATACCAAAATACTATTTCTATGTGTTTATCCTTTAAGCAGCATGGAAGTTAAAGAAATTTCACAATTTTTTTTTTTGATAGGCGATTATCAAAATAGAATATTGGCTTTTATTTAATTTTGTATAAAAAAATACTGGTTTTATGTTGGTTGGGTATATAGAAAGGTTTTTGTTATTGCTGTTGTTGTAGCTATATACAGGCTTTTGCTAGTAGCGTTGGTTGGTCAGCACCTTTTTATGAACTGGCTCGTTCCGGTACATATTTTAGTCGAAGTACTTGGAATTTACTGAATTATTTTTAAGATGAATGTTATAACGTTCTAGAGATCTTTCTAGACATTTCGGATTGGCTGAATTTTTCCTGTTTAATATAAAGATACCATTGAAAATACTGGTTTTATACTTTCGTTTTATTTGCAATACTTGAATCCAGATATTGAGGATATTCTTTTTGATATTGTCATATGATTGCTTTCTTTTTTATTACGACAAATTTCTGAGCTGCGGCAAAATACAGGGAATTTTTGGACTAGTATTGAAGCTATAACAAAACTATTTGAAAGTAGAATTTTAATTCCTAATCCTTAGAGACTTTCAGGCTTGCTTTGTTGATATATTTCAAGATTTTCCAAAACAAAACTGTTTTTTATGACCGCTTTCTTACCGGAAAACCCTTGGTTTTTATAGATTTTAAAATAGTGCAAAAAAAATAAAAAATTGAGACAGTATATTGTTGTGACTTTCGTGTTGTTTCGTCCTGAGGGAAATTTGATGGTTTTCAAATAAATAATGGTAATTCAGGTTTGCTTGTTTAATAGTATGTGATCCAAAATTAAACCATTCAAGTTAAATTTTCTGCCTCCATATGAAGTTTTTAATGCAACGTTTTCAAACGAACAACGATATTAAGCCTATAATAAAGGGTTTTGGTGTTATAGCATGGATTCAAAATATTCCTTCAACTAAAGTGGCTTTAAAGTTATTTCCATTCTTGTGAGCCAGAAACTGTATTCTTCTCTGGATATGCTTATCTTGAGAGTTTGGTCAAAAAATACTGGTTTTTTTTTTTTGAGTTTTTGCAGATGAAAATAGTGGCGAAAAGTTTCTGCCATTTGATAACAGTGCCTTGGATTTGGCAAATCCTTGAGTTTTATTACAAATTTTGAAATAACTTAGCTGCGTTGTTTTCACAGCAAAGATTTTTTAGCATAATACTGGTTTCTTTACCCTTCAGAATCATAAAATTTTAAAAGCTTCTTTCCGAAGTGCAGTAGGTTACTTATTTCCTTCGCCTCATTTCGCCGCATTTTAGAAAATGTCATGTACCTTCACTTTTAACGCTGTTAACAATCAATCTCCCTTCATTCTGAGTCACATTTAACTGCGATACATGCAATTCGAAATCATTGCATGATTTACATTTCTCGTTCAATTTTATTTGAACTCCAATTCATATATTCATTGCACACACATGTTTTATAATCGTGTTACTTCATTGTATTGGGATGACTGTCAGCGGGAATAGTATTAAAATATAAGATTTATTTTTTGTTTCCGGTTTCGTAATCACACCTGACCAAAGTAACATTTCGATGAGAATGTTTTAGGCTCTTTACAAAATAAGGCGTAGAAATTATTTCAAGTAACAGCAGAATATTTGAAGTTTTATAAGGTTTTATTATGTTTTAAACGTTGTAAATACCAGATTTTTCAAATTTAACAGGTAACAAATATTCCCACTATTTTTTAAAAGCCAATATTAATCATTGAATTTTCAGAGTTTCTTCATCCACTTAATAAGACTTTCGGGCGTTTCAATTAAAAAAGGAAATATGAATTTTGTTCACTCTTTGTTTGCTCAACAAAATTTTGTTATTACTTTATCGCTTTTTTCTGTTTTTGTAATTTTCTTAAAAAAGTGTGATATTGTAAATGTTCAGCGGCTTACGCACGCACTGTTTTCTTACAGCTTCCAGTATTTCCATTTGTATTACATTTTTCCAATATTCTTTTCCAAGAAAGTTGTTCTTTAAGTTCCCAATATTTTTGATCAACACATAGTACTTTAAGTTGGGTTTTCTCATTCAGCCATATTTGTTACAGATTATATCACTAATTGAAATGTTTTTGCGAGATAAGCAGCATTTATTAGTTTTTTAAACTTCATAGTTTTCCCAGTATTATTTTAAGATGCTCACATTACGTGCCATTGTAAACATTGTGTGAAGTATTAGTAAGAGTTCCAGTTCTTCCTTATTCTTTATTTCACAACACAAAACATTTTCCCAGTATTTTTCGCCGGATAGGTAATAAAACAGTGTCAAAGCATTATCACACAAATTACAGCTTTTTAATCTCCACGGGATGGGATTTCCTTCCTTTATTTTGAAGAAATATTTTTCTCCGTATTTTTCCTCAATGGTGCAATATATGCAAATATGTATGCACACATTCTTTAGTGTATTGATTGAATGCCGTTTACAATTTTTTTTATTTCCCAGTACTTTGCATCGGTGCATGGTGCAAGACATATGTATGCAGTATTATTTGATGTATTGATCAAATGCAGTTAGAACTATTTGTGTGTGTATTAGACGGACCGGCATGTAACATTTGATTTTAATTTTTCCCCCAGTATTTTCCAACACATGGATAAATAGCGTTAAAAAAATCTTTTAGCATATTTGTCCACTTTTAATCTCCATGCTATCGAATAACCGACAAGTAACATTTGATTTTAATTTTTTCCCAGTATTTTCCAACAGGTGGGTAAACAATACTCGATTCATTAATTTTGTTGCATATTTGTTCATTGTAACTATCGGATTTGTCTGTCTTCCAGCATTTTGGAGAATTATTTCCCAGTATTTTTTTTTCTTTTTTGGCAAGAAGATTTTAGTTAAATATTTTTTGGCATATTGATCGTTACTTTTTGGTTTGATGGATGTGTTTTTTCATGGAAAATTAGTTTTGTTATTTCCCAGTATTTTTTGCAGGAACGGACATGAATTTGATTGATTTTCGCAAGAGATGTTTTTGTTATTAGATGGATTTTTTATCACATTGGTTGGTAACACTCTTTTTTATTGTTGAGGCTAGATTTCCTTACTTTCTGCGAAGAAACAAATTTCCCAGTATTTTTTCTCAGATGTGTCAAAAAAACACTTTACAACAAATTTCAGGTTTTATTTGGTTTAATGTTTCATATTGTACATATTTTTCTTCCTGGGATGGTAGTAACGGTATTTTTATGGGAAAAATATATTTTATATTCCCCCTATTTTTTTAGAAGGGTAAATAACATATTTTTTTATTATTGTGTGACATATTAGAATACTTTTTTTAAATTTATAGTTTATTGTATATTGTTAAATACATGAATTCATGTTTTATTTCATGAAACACACAATTCCCAGTATTTTTACTAACTCTTCGGAAATGCTACAATTGCTTCAGAGTTTTTAATTCAGCATTTGTTTTTTCAGACGCCTGCAAACAAAACCAACACAATTAAGTATTTTTAGTCATAGGCACAGCATTAGTTTTTTTCATAGTAGTTTGTGTTGTCCTTTGCTGTGGTTGTTTTTTGTTTTCACAGGTTTACAGATTTATTTTGTTTCTTGTTTTGGGTTCATCTATTTTCGAACACTTCATAATTTTCCCAGTATTATTTTTTATTTATAAAAATACCAGGTTTTTGGCCACTTTTTAACGAAATCGTTTCATTTCTTTTAGATGAAGGCCATTTTATTGCTTTTTACCGTGATACCTTTTACTTAATTTTCCCAGTATTTGAATTTATTTCTTAATTTTATAGTTTTTTTTAATGCCATATGTTAAGGCGCTCGTAGTTTTAGATTTCCCAGTATTGTCAACCACTTTATACAATCACCGCAAGTTTTTATCACACCAGATCGGTTATATGAAGACCGCTATAATAGTTTTAACCGTGATGAGTTTGTTCTAATTTTCCCAGTATTTGCAAAAATTGGAAAAATTTTAATCTTTGATAAATTTGTTTATTAATTTTTATGATTGAAGTTCCACACTATGTTCACCAGCATTATCTGTTGATATTTTTTTTTATAGTTTACACTTTTTTCCACTTTGACGACGAGAATTTTGATGCATTATCCCAGTATTAATCAACCAACCACACCATATTCCATAAACCCCTCGTGAATGTATTTGATATGTTTCACATTTTATTTTTATCACCTTTGATGCAAATTCTATTTATACACATTTTTGGACTTTTTACGGAATTGATTAATCAGATCAATTTGAGATTACATCTTTCTTTAATTTTTGTAAGCTAACTTTCTTTGCACCACTATCTTTTCTTTTTGGGTTTTTTAAATTAAATTACAATAAAACTGTATGCTAAAATTTTTTCATATAAATTTTTCTTCTGTTAGAAATTTTACAATATATTTTCGTTGAACTTAAATTTTCTTATTTTGTAGACCCTCTTAGTTTTAAATAATGTATTATTACCAACATTTGAAATCTTACTTCAAAAGATTCGCACACAAACACACCATATTTAAAAAAAATGTATCCCACTTTTATAGCTAGGCCTTGATGATAGAGGAGTTGCTTATGTTAAAATTGTATACCACCACCATGGAAAATACCCCAGTATTTTTTGGCCTTGTTGAGATTTCAATTTCGTTGATAATGCCGCGCCACAGTTAACAAATCCTCCGTTTGAAGAAATGTCATCGTATTCATTCGCACAATATTTTTCGTTTTCTGTGCTGTAGAAAAATACTGGTATTTTTATTTCTCTCCTTTTTATATAAATTTCCAAATTGATTTTTATACATTATTTGTGCGTAAAATGTTGTCGAAAAAACCGGTACTTTTTCTCATCATGCTGCCACAGTTCATAAATCCACTTCCCTTTGTTGCCTTTTTAAGAATTCCCTTCGTGAGGCATTCCACAATCTAACATGCTTTATTTTTTGTTTATAAATACTGGTTTATTTTCTCCAATTTTACAAATTATTCAGTTTCGAAAAAACCAGTTTTTTTTTAATTATGCTGCCACCGTTAACAAATCCTCACCATTTTGTTATAGTTTTGAGGATTATCATCGTTTTACTAGTCTTTATTTAGAACAAATTCAGGGTTTTAATTTCCTTCAGCTTCAGTTTATTGTAGCTCCAAAATTTGTCATAGTGTAAATTCCCATGCTTTTGTAAAAAGACAGTTTGTTTTATTTTTCTCGTTGATGAAATATCGCCGCATGTATTCCCACTATTTGTGATTTTTCTTTTTTTAAAAGAGAAATACTGGTTTTTATTTTTCTCCATGTGTATAACAAACCCTCATTTTATTGCAGTTTGTTGAAATTTCGCCGTAAATATTTCCACTATTTGCGTGTGTATTTTTTTGTAGCAGACAAATACTGTTTTTTGCTTCTCTTAATTTGTATGAAATGCCCAGTTAATTTAACCAATTTTCTTTGTGTAAATGCAATATCCAAAAAACCGGTATTTTTGCTCATTATCATCCTTCTTTTTCCTTTACCAGCATTTTTGTAGTTAACATCCAAAATTCAACATTTCCTTAAGATGGGGTTAACAAAATACTGGTTTTACATTTCTACACTCTTTTAAAGGATTTTGTGAACCTTTTTTTTAATGTAAATCACATTTTCTTTTAAATACCAGTATTTTCCCCTCTGCAGCTTGATCAGTAGTAGCAGTTATGATATGGTTGAAAATACTGTTTTTAATGAGCCCACCGTATCCATAAACGATGACATGGCAATTACTGCATTCGAATTATTCGATGTGGTTGAGGAGTTGGCGTTGGAAGCAGAGGATGTTGCAGATAATTGCTCATTGTGATTTCCCAATTGTTGCTGGGCTTGCTGGTGTTGGTGCTGCTGCTGTTGTTGGTGCCACATTAATTCGAAACAATTGCTTAAAAATTGTTGATCATGCTGTTGTTGGTGGTGCGAATGGTGCTGTTGCACCATTAGCTGTGGAGGTTGACGATTTGTTGTTGGCGTTTGCGCTTGCGGAGTTTTCAGCACCAGGTTATTGAACTGCTTTTCCGCTGTCTCAAACATTTTATGCTCTTTTGGGATTTGATTGTTATTCAAATCGACCAAAAACGATTCCAAGGTGGGTGCTGCTGCTGAAGCACATTTTTTATTGTTGCCTGCATTGGTTTTGCTGCAGGGCGAGGACGACAACATGGGAGTTGCTGTTGATGTTAGAAAATTTGTTGCCACAAATTTTGCTGTGGGCGAGGATGATGTTGATGAATTGTTGCCACATAACAACATAGATGAATGTGAGGAGGATTCGTTGGTTTGCTGCAATGCCTTATTGGTTGAGACTGAAGCAGCTGCCGCCGCTGCTGCTGCTGCTGCAATATGCAAATGATCAAAATTGAAAACTAAATCATCGCCTCCATTGATATGAGCACTCTCAATACCGCTATCGTTGGAAAAGTCGCCAGCACCACAAGAGGAATTTGCCGAGGAGGATGAAGACGAAGATGAAGAGGACGAGGACGAGGAGGATGATGACAAACAGGATGCCGTTGAGAATGAAGACAACGAATTGCAGGAGGACAAAGTCAACTCATTGCCTTCATTGGTGGAGCAAGTCTCGATTAATTTCTTGGAGATTTCATTTATGGAACGTGTCAACAATGTCTCTGCAGTCTCTGGTAAAAGCACCAAAGGCGTTGTAGGTGCCTGAGGCACAAGGGGAGCAGCAGCTTCACTCTTTAGGGAGAAGGAGTTGTTGGCAGCACATGATTTGAATAAATCGTTGGACAAATTTATGCCTCCCAAAATATTGTGGGCATAGAGACTCATTTCTTTGTCGGCAGACTCTTTGGCCAGACCACTGCCACTTAGAGGAGTTGTCTCTTTATGGGTTTGCCTTTTGGAGCCTATAACACCCACAATTTCCGCTCGACTTTTGGGCCAATCGTCATTCTTCAAGGAATCCACATCATTCGTTTCGCATAGAGAGCCAGTGCCACTGGTCGAGGATCCCGAGGAGTCTGACAGAGATCTACGCAAAGGATAATCCCATATGGATTTTAAAGGATCACAATCATTACAAAAACATATGCCATGATTTAAATCAGTACCCAGGCATCGATTTGAGGAAGCCTTCTTTTTGTTGAAGGCCATATCAAAAATCTGTGTTGGCTTTTTATCAACAGCCATGCCAGGGTTAGGATATGGCAGCATATCCAAACCATTCTCACTTAAATTGGATATTTGGGAGAATTTCTGCAGACATTTCAAAAGATCCTCTGAAGATTTAAAGCCTTTCATTGTGGGTGGAGCAGTTGTTGTTGGGTGAGGGATTTTGTCATTCGATGCCATAGTTGAACCTCCTGTCATTGTTCCCAATTTGCTGTTATCCATTTTCATATAGACCGCATTGACCAAATTGTTGGGAGGTTTGCGATCCTTCTTTCTCCTTTTACGTGGCTTTATAATGCGCGGCAAACATGTCTCATTGCTATTGGAAGAATCCCCACCATTGGAGGAATTGGAATTTTCCGCTTCCTTAGCAGTACTACCGCCAGCCTTAAGCTGTTGTTGCTGTTCCAAATTTTCCTTGGAACGTGATGAGGACAGAGCTGCTGGAGCCGAATTCTGATAACGCAAAGGAGTTCTCAATTTATCATTTTTATTAAACATCAAAGCTGGCGAGGCTTGCGAGACTTGGCAAGGAGTAGGGGCAGCATTATTCTGCTGCTGCTGCTGTTGTCCCCGCTGTTTGTAGCCCAGTTGCCCCGGCCAGTATTCTGCACTCTGCTTTTGCTGTTTATTGATCATCAAGGCACCTTGTGCATGGGCAGCTGCAAATTGAGCTGCCGCATAGGAAGTGGCTGCGGAGGCTGAGGCCACCATATTGGTCCAATTTTTCCCTGGTGGAGAGTGGGATTGTTTGCGTGAGATCCTTTGCCTTTGTCCCGGTGTTAAATGGGCACTGGCCGTCGATATCAAGGGAATCCCAGCACATTCATTGATTCTTTGCTGATTAACTGCCGATAGGGGAGGAAGTTTAGCATAATTGGGTGGGGACAAGGGCATACGATCGCCATTTCCTCCAGAGCCTGTCGCAATATTTTGAGAAACTGTCCCATAAGGTCCAGGTGGGCCGTGAGCCATGGGGTGAGGTGGCGGATGATGTGGTGCATGATGCTGCAGCTGAAGCTGAGGCTGTTGTTGCTGCTGTGTTGGATGATGGGAATTATGGGCATTTGGTGGTCCAGCAGCATGATGAGGGAAATGTCTAGGCGGTCCCTGTGGTGGAAACTGGCCGCGATTATTTTGCCCATTCATATGGACTGCTGCTGCATTCTGTGTTGGGTAGGAGCCATTCATCCCATGGGGTCCTCCTCCCCACATATGTTGGCCTGGCGGTCCATTCGCAGTACTTGCCATATTTGCATGGGGATTAACATGATTTGGTCCAGCATGCTGGCCTAAATTATGTTGATGATGATGATGTTGAAAATTTCCGGGATTTGTATGTCCTGGCTGTTGCTGGTGATGTTGATGTTGGGAATGGGGATGTGGATGTGGATGATGAGGCTGATGCAAATGAGGATTTGTTGAAGACTGTGGCGGCGGCTGTTGTGAGGTTGTTGCTAATCCTTGCTGCACATAGGCCGATGATGGTGGTGGTAGTAAATGATTATTTTTCGTAGCTCCCAATAAATTATTGTCCAAAGAACAATAAGGTTGTTGCTGAGGCGTTAAATGATGCTGAGAAAGGTGATGATGATGCTGCTGCTGCTGTTGCTGTTGTTGGCCTGTATTGGGTCTCATAATCTTCGTCGTTGTTATACGGCGTTGCAAGTAACATAAGCTTGCCGAGCGTAACAAACATTAATTGAATTCGAACAAACTTCAATTTTGAAAAATTTTGTAATTTTTTTCGAAAATAAAGGTTTTTTAAAAAACCAGTATTTTTTAATTACTATATTTTTTAATAAAAAATATAAAATTTTTTATTTTTTCGTTTCTTTTTGTTAATTTTAAAATTTTGTTTCCCACTATTTTTGGAAATTTCGATTTTTTTTATCACATGTTCTCACAAAACTTTTCTTTTTGGTTTTCAGAAAATTTTTCTCATTTTTAATTTTTGGTTTATTATTTTTTTTTTCAATTTTTTCTTTTAACAGAAAGTCCATACATAAATGCGGATCTCTGCATAAAACGGATTTCAAGCGTAACACTGCAAAAGCAAACGTTCAGCGACGACTTTTTTGTTGAACGCGAAAGTTGTTTGGAATTTTCTTTTCGTTTTCCGTTTTCTTTTTCTTTAAATTTTTTTTTTCTTGTTATGATCACGCGGCCTGCTGCACCTCTCACTTAGTCAGTAGTAGAAGTCGTAGTAGTAGTAGTTTCGTGCGAAAAATTGTCTTGCTTATTGGAAAGGAGAAAAGGCAGAGCTGCTCTAATGTAAACCGTCTCGTATAACCGTGTTCGAGCCAGACTTGTGGCAGACTAAAAATTCATTTTCAATTAACACAGCTGCCAGCCGCCGCTAGCCAGCTAGCCTATACACCCAAAAGCCAGAGTAGTCTCAATCTCACTCACTACACAGCTGCTGAAGAAAAAGAAGTCCACAGAGTGGCACACAAAAAAGCTTTTGTTATAACCATGGTTTAATAATAACAGAGCACACCGCACCACAACAAAAAAAAAGGCAACGGCACATTACAACAGACTGACTGACTGACAGAGACAAGCAAGCAAGCAGGCGAGTGAGCGAGCACATGGCGCACAACAGACCGAGTTACAAGAAAAGCTGGTTTAATAACAACAAATACAACAAAAGCAGCAACTTACTCTTGTCAATTTTACTTTTGTTTTTCAAAATAAACTCTCCTCTCTCACTCTCTCTCTCTCCTAGCTGGCAAGCAAGCACATGTTTGTTTTCTCTACTCTTTTCCATTCTCTCCAACTCTTTGAAGCTTAAGATCAGCGCTACTAATTGAAAATGTAAACAAGAGACCCCCATAACGTATACTCAATGTTTAATAACATACGCCCTCTCTTACCCACACACTCATGTACAGGGGGCTTAATGTTTAGCCAAGTTTTCAACCATTTTATTCTTTGTTGGAACCTCTAAATGCTTTAAAGAAACCTTTGCTCGAGTTCTTTTTTTTTCATTTGTTTTGGTTTTGTTTGGTTTTATCGCAATGGTAATTATTGCCACCATTAGAAGTTGGAATCTTTAATTACAATGGGTGTTTTAAATCCATCAGAGGCTTTTTTGTTTATATCGTATTGTAGTTGTTTTTGTATTTATGTCGAGGCCGATTAGTTCTTGTTTATGTTGTTAACGCCGAGTAACGCCGAGAAGGGAATATTGAATTATGCTTAAGGCATAACAAAAGAGGTGTATTGGATAAGATTGCGCATATAATTTATTTCGATACATTTAATAAATTATTCAACATAACAAAACATTTTCGGTAAATCAAGTTTTACATGCCGATCTCCTGGTTCTTTTCTTGAAACCACAGAAGACGTAATTAGAGTATGAAAGCCGTTAGATTTTAGTTTTGTATGTTTTTTGTAATTTTTTTTAACTTTTTATCAGATTTCAGTGAATTTCAAAACACGGCTCGGATGACCAAGGGATAGCAAGTAACGGTACTTCGCTCATCTCAATTGTGGAAACTGACCTAGTAGTGGCATCACCTGGAGTTGTTGCTTTTAAAGGTAAACAAGTAAAAGCGAGCTAAGTTCGATCGGCCCGAATCTTATATACCCTCCACCACGGATCGCATTTGTCGACTTCTTTTCCCAGTATCTCTTTTTTAGCCTAAAAAGAGGATACAGAGGATACAAGAAAAGAATTGCTATGCTATTTGAGCTGTATAAAGTTATGGTCCGATTCGGACCATAATTGTATTGAATGTTGGCGACCATAGTAGAAGTCATTATGTCAAATTTCAACCAAATCGAATAAGAATTGCGCCCCTTTAGAGGCTAAAGAAGTAAAATAAGGAGATCGGTTTATAGGGCAGCTGTATCAGGCTACAGATCGATTCAGACCATATTTAACATTGAAGGCCTTGGGAGAAGCCGTTGTACAAAATTTCATACAAATTTGATAATAACTGCGCCCTCTATAGGCTCAACAAGTCAAGATCCGAGATCGGTTTATATGGCAGCTATATCAGGTTATGGACCGATTTGGACCATATTTGGCACAGGTGTTGAAAGTCATAACAAAACACGTCATGCCAAATTTCAGCACGTCATACAAATCGGGTAAGAATTGCGCCCCCTAATGACTCAAGAAGTCAAGATTCAAGAACGGTTTATATGGCAGCTGTATCAGGGTATGGACCGATTTGAACCGATTATGACAGCTACATCAAACCATGGACCGATGTGGCGCATTTACAATCCCAACCGAGTATTTCATTCGACAAACAGAATGACGAAATTCGTATACCCCCATCCTATGGTGGAGGGTATAAAAATTAAAGTGTGCCGCAAAATCCATCAAATTTTACTAACTAAATACAAAATTTCCCATGAACATTCCATTAAAGAACGGAGGATACTTCTCTCATATCAATGAGTGCAGTCCGATTAAAGTTTAAGCTCAATGATAAGAGGCCTCCTTTTTATGCCAGTCCGAACGGCGTGTCGCATAGCGACACCACTTGATAAAGAAGTTTCAACATGGCAGGATACCTTACAAATGTAGCCAGCATTGGTAAGCTGAAAATGTTAACGTTCCTCAAACTATGAAAACACAATCGGGGCTTTAGGCCAGAATGAAGTGCGTCTACTACTATATATAGTCTACTATATATAACAAAAAAGGTAATTTGTTTATGGATACCGATTGATTGCTCTTGATATTGAAAGGAGCATGTCCTCAGCTATTGGTAGCAAAGGTGGGGAGGATACCACAGAACCGATCCCTGCTGACGATGTGTACTGCCTGGTCAGAATGAGGCATTTAAGTAAACTGGCAGAAGAACAACAAAGCTGCAAAATTTAATATTTAATTTTTCTTTTAATTTTTTATTGTTGTTTAATGAATTTCCGTAATTAAAAGGCAAGCAAATGCTTCTAAGTTGAAATTTGTTCAGTTTTCTTGATATTTCGATTGAAGTCGTCAACCATCTCTTGGAGGTATTTAAATGGTTGAACTCTGTGAAAATTATGTTGACTTTCTCTTATTAAAGCATCCAAAAAGCTTTAATAAGACAAAGTCGACTTCATTAATTATTAATTAAATGCGGACTAAATCGGTCTATTACTTATTAAAGCTTCTAAATAAACCGATCCTTCGATTTGAGCCTCAACCTTGTGGAAGCTGCAATTGCAATCCAGTTTGGCTGAAATTTTGTACCGTAGTGCTTTGTTATGAATTCCAACATGCGTGCTATGGTCCAAATCAGAGTATAACGTAAATATAGCTCCCATATAAATCGATATCCTGATTAGTCTTGGACGTAGAATTTAAAATTTTTTTTATTCTTTTCTTTTTTTTAATTTTTTGTTATTTAAATTTTTATTTTATTTTAATTTTTTATTTTTTTCATTTATTTTTTATTTGTTTCATTTATTTTTTATTTGTTTAATTTTTAAATTTTATTTATTTATTTTACTTATCTTATTTGTTTTATTTCAATTTTTTCAATCTGCTTAAGACTGGTTTTAATTTAAGTTTACTTTTTTCTTTTTATTTTTTAATTGTAGCTTGATCTAAATATTTACTATTTAATCTTTTTTTATTTTTATTTTTTTTTTTTGGAATTATTATATTTAGTTTTTTATTCGTAGTCATTTCCCTATTACCAAGCATATCTTAATATTATAATTTATCAATTTGCGGCTAGTTTAGTAACTTATGCCATATCTGTAGGTCACTTCAAACACTTCCATAACTAAAATGAATAATCTCCCCTCGTAGCATAATCTTCTTTAGATTCAAAATAATAAATTCAAACAATACAAAACGATTAACCAACAAACAACTCGAAACCATTACCTTATACAATATTTGCTTGTCGTGCATAACTTTTATTTAAGAGATATCAATTCATATCTACACCAAAGACCCATTCAAGCACCACCATTCATATACGAATACCATCCGCTGCCGATAGGTTCTTGTCATTGAGAGTTTTTAAAAGCGATGATTGCTGGCGTTGCAAGAAATCGAAAACCCAACAAACTGGCCCCAAACTCCAAACCCCCAATAGCAACGCAACTACCAACCAATGTGGTTGCTCTCCACACATCACACACACGCACACACACACACGATTTGGATGATTTCAATATGATTTGATAGCAATTTGTAATTTTTGCCATTTGCGCTTGGAATTGCGCTACTGGTCGCGATACCGGAGCCGGTGATACTTCAAATTGAAGTACACGGTACAGACGACTGAAATGACGACTGCATTGCCATGAAAAGTGAAGTTTGGTGCTTGCCTTGAAGGTCATCAGCCATCATCAATGGTCGGTCGTTCTGTGGTGGTTGGTCTTCGTATTACTTATTTCAATAACTCTGATTCCAAAACCAACAACAAGAAACACCCCACTGTCAGTCGTTGACTGCTGACCCACTCTAACGCCATGACTTTACTTGATTATGACTTCTGTGGCGATTACTCAGAACTTTATGAGTTTCGTATTTTGACCAACACGAAATAAATTTTCTGTTGACAAGAATTTTGGGGGCCCCTTTACAGTGAGTGCCCCATGTGTCTTGTTAATGTGATAAGATATGACAATAATTTGAATTTGGTTGGGTGTTGAGCAGCAATGGACAGAAAAAACAAAACGACAAACTTGGACATTTGCACATAATTTTATGGTTAAATTTGACACAGAGAATTATAAAATTACAACCAGCTTGGTTGGTGTTGGTAAATAAGCAGTGTGGCTGCTTAATTTAATTTTATTAAAATATCAAGGATGACAACATGGGCTAACCTTTCATAAAATGCAGAAAACTTGGCTTCCATGATTGGCGTTCAATGATTGTTGTAAGCCCACATTGGAAGGCCAAGAATGTTGTTTAGAATGATAAATATGAAAAAAAGTATTAGAAATTAAAAAAACAATCTAATAAAGTATTAAAAAATAAAAAAATAGCTAAAAAAATTAAATAAAAAAATAAAAAAAATTATAAAATAAAAAAAGAAAAATAGTAAAAAATTTAAATTAAATAAAATATATAATAAAAAAATTAAAAAAAAAATAAAATATATAAAAAAAGGAATATATAAAAAATTATAATTATATAATTTTCTAAAAAAAGATTGAAAACCGAAAATACTACAAAAATAAAAAATGAAAAAAAAAATAATTTAAAATATTAATATAAAAAAATTTAAAAAAAAATGAAAAAAAATATTAAAAAAATGAAAAAAATATTTAAATAAAATGAAAAAAAATATTAAAAAAAATCCAAAAATTACAAAAAAAAATAAAAAGGTATTTAAAATTTTATTATTATTAAAAAATAATAAAAAATAAAGAAAAAATTAAATAAATATACAAATAAACATAATAAAAAAAAATTAAAAATAAAAAACAAATAAAAAATTAAAAATAAAAAACAAATAAAAAATTAAAAAAAAAAAATTAAAATATAATTAAAAAAAAATAAAAAAAAAATATTAATAAAAAACAATAACAAATTAAAAAAAAAATATAAAATATAAAAGAAAATAAAAATTAATAAAAAAGTGAAAAAAATATAAAATTAAAAAACAAGTAAAAAGGCGTTAAGTTGGGCCGGGGCGAACTTTGGATACCCACCACTTTGGGTATATATGTCAAAATCCGGTACAAAATTCATACCTTAAGCACCATAGCAGCTATATCACTATATGTTCCGATTTGGACCAAATACTAATAAATAAAAGTCATTGTTCAATTGTATATATATACAAAATATTGTTTTTTTTTGTAGTTATATCTAAAAATAAACCGATCTGAACTATACACGACACGGATATCGAAAAGCATAACATAAGTCAGTATGTCAAATTTCAATGAAATCGGAATAAAAATGCGCCTTTTGTGGGGCCAAGACTTTAAATCGAGAAATCGGTCTATATGGCAGCTATATGCAAATCTTGATCGATCTAGACCAAATTAGAGAAATATGAGGAGGGACTTAACTTGACTCTTTGTCCCAAATTTCGGCAACATCGGACAATAAATGCGCCTTTTATGGGCCTTAGGCCCTAAATCGGAGAATCAGTATATATGGCAGCTATATCCAAATCTGGACCGATTTGAACCAAATTGACGAAGGATGTCGACGGGACTAACACAACTCACTGTCCCAAATTTCAGCAAAATCGGACAATAAATGTGGCTTTTATGGGCCTAAGACACTAAATCGAAGGATCGGTCTATATGGCAGCTATATCCAAATCTGGACCGATCTGAGCCAAATTGACGAATGATGTTGAAGGGCCTAACACAACTCACTGTCCCAAATTTCAGCAAAATCGGATACTAATATGGCTTTTATGGGCATTAGACACTAAATCGGAGGATCGGTCTATATGGCAGCTATATCCAAATCTGGACCGATCTGAACCAAGTTGACGAATGATGTTGAAGGGCCTAACACAACTCACTGTCCCAAATTTCAGCAAAATCGGATACTAAATGTGTCTTTTATGGGCCTAAAACCCTAAATCGGAAGATCAGTCTATATGGCAGCTATATCCAAATCTAGACCGATCTGGGCCAAATTGACGAAGGATGCTGAAGAGCCTAACACAACTCACTGTCCCAACTTTCAGCAAAATCGGACAATAAATGTGGCTTTTATGGGCCTAAGGCCCTAAATCGGAGGATCGGTCTATATGGCAGCTATATCCAAATCTGGACCGATCTGAGCCAAATTGACGAATGATGTTGAAGGGCCTAACACAACATACCGTCCCAAATTTAAGCAAAATCGGACACTAATATGGCTTTTTTGGGCCTAAGACCCTAAATCGACGGATCGATCTATATGGGGACTATATCAAGATATAGTCCGTTACATCCCATCTTCGAATTTAACCTGCTTGTGGACAAAAAAAGAACCTGTGCAAAATTTCAGCTCAATATCTCTATTTTTAAAGACTGTAGCGTTATCTCAACAGACAGACGGACGGACATGGCTAGATCGTCTTAGATTTTTACGCTGATAAAAATATATATATATATACTTTATAGGGTCGGAAATGGGTATTTCGATGTGTTGCAAACGTAATGACAAAATGAATATACCCCCATCCTTCGGTGGTGGGTATAAAAAGAAATTCCAACACATATATGACGAAAAATTAAATTATTATAAAAATCAAAATAAAATACAAGTCGTAAAAAAAAATATGGATGTAGATTTTAATTCATCACTCAATAGAAGAAATATGCACACTGTGGTCAACTGAGAAAAAGTAGGATGCAACTGTTTACAGGAAATATAATTTGGGCCACGCTCTTTCCGAATCTATTCATTTTGGAGCCCCTAGTAGTAAAAAAACCAAAATATTGGAAATTTTTGGGAAAATTTGGTAATTTTTCCATATGGCCCACAGTAAATGGCCCACTGTGGCGAACTGGGAAATAGTGGACTAAAACCGTTAACAGGAAACATAATATGGACCACGCTCTTTCCGAATCTATTCAATTTGGAGCACTAAGTATTAAACAAACCAAGATATTGAAAATTTTTTGGCAAAATTTGGTAATTTTTCCATATGATGCCCCATTTTTCACAGTAAATGGCCCACTGTGGCGAACTGGGAAATAGTGGACTGAAACCGTTTACAGGAAATGTAATATGGACCACGCTCTTTCCGAATCTATTCAATTTGGAGCCCTAAGTATTAAAGAGAAAAAGATATTGGCCGTTTTTGGCAAATTTTGGTCATACAGCTGTCAGTCAAGATCAGTGCACTAAAGTTCATAGAGGTTGCCCCCAATAGCACCAATAATCAAGAAAAATCCATCATAGTTAGTCATCAATTTAATCAAACTAAAGCAGCCATTGCCTCAACTGATAGCTGATGTTCAATGAGTCTATATCGAATTTTTATATTTTTATGAATTTTTTCTTTTACGTTGGTGTGGGCTTTTCCAGTTACTGGCGTCTACTAAAGTGGTATTTAAATTACAATTTAAGAAAATATTAAACGCCTGCAAATAGATTCGTACGTTGCTGTGTGCAAGATGCTATTCAATAAGTGCCTCGAATTGCAAAGCCTTTGGAAAAAAGACACTTCCAATTATGAAGTTGTTGAGGTGGTGGTTAAGACAATCGTTTAACATCATCCGCTGCTACAGCATTATCATAATCATCATTTTCAAACATTAGCAAGAGGAGCAAAACAGCATCCGCTGTTCAATTGCAAAGCGCATCCATTGGCATAATTATTGGCCAACTACCACCAGATGGTGGACGGACAAGCAACGACGGCCACCAGACATTATCACCAGAAATTTGGTGTCGCTTGATGAGCTCTCCGGTTGGCAGAATTGCCAGCAAATTTAGTTTCGATCAGGCTGCTACTTGCTATGCCCGGCAGACAAAAAAACACCATGGCCAACACTGTTAAGGAGTTTTCCTTCCAACTGACCATTGAGAAATTTCGTATTTCGTTTTAGTTAATTTTGTACAAGGCGGCATAACAGCTAAACGGCATCATCAAATGCATTAAAGCAAAAAAAAACGAAAACTGCAAACAAATTTCAACTAAAAGAGAAAGTTTCATTTGCTTCATCGCGTCTCGTCATTATCATCTGCAGCACCAACAATGGTGCAGCAGTAACTC
Organism: Stomoxys calcitrans; assembly: GCF_963082655.1. Taxonomy (NCBI): domain Eukaryota; kingdom Metazoa; phylum Arthropoda; class Insecta; order Diptera; family Muscidae; genus Stomoxys; species Stomoxys calcitrans. The sequence goes on along the minus strand of NC_081553.1, from coordinate 40,143,706 downwards.
CGGCATGCTCGTCATGTGGCTGCTGCACCAATAGTAAAAGTAATAATGCAACATTAATACGAGGGGTCCCGAATAAACTTTAACGAAAACTTTTATTATATTATATAAAAATTTAATTCTACAGATTTCCTATGTCATTGCCCGGCTAACAGACACCGGTACTTAGGTGGGGCCACGATACCAGACTTGAACCAACCTAGGGAGAGTGGTATGGAAAACAATTAAGGATTTTGTCAAATTGCAAATGCAAATTTTGCCCATGAACATTCTACTAAGGAACAGGGAAAAACTTCTCATATATCAATGAGTGCAGTCTGATTCAAGTTTAAGCTCAATGATAAGGGGCCTCCTTTTTATAGCCGAACGGCGTGCCGCAGTGCGACACCTCTTTGGAGAGAAGTTTTACATGGCATTGTACCTCACAAATGTTGCCAGCATTAGGAGGGGAAAACCACCGCTGAAAAATTTTTCTGAAGGTCTCGCCAGGATTCGAAACCAGGCGTTCAGTGTCATAGGCGGACATGATAACCTCTGCGCTGCGGAGGCCCCCTAAGAATTTTGTCAGTAGCATGGAAATCCCAACTTAAAATTTTCTTATTCGAGGTTAATTTTTAGAGCCGATTACTGGCTTAGGTGTATGTCTATAGTGACATGGGGCAGATTAATATCTGCACCCTCTTTTCAACTAACCTAATTCTATAGACAACATTGTACAAAGGGTCCCGACCGAACCTTATAAACAATTTTGTTAAAATAAAACCATTTTAATTCTATAGACAATTTAGTTTATATTTTATTTAAGAATTCGTAACTGAAAACATTGTTATAAAAAAATTTTCCAAATTTTAATTCTAAAAAAATTTTAAATTTTTTATTTCTGTGGGAACATTTATTTCCATTTAAAATTTTATTTCTTAAATAATTTTTGTAAAAATTATATTTCTTTAGAAAATTTTTACAGAGAATATTCGAGAATTAAACTTAGCTTTTTATTAATATTAAAAAAATGGTTTTAAAAGTAAAATTTTTTTGAGTTTTTTTATTTTTTATTTAATTTTATTATATTTCTAACCTTTTTTTTATTTTTTTATATAAAAAACTAACTAAAAAAAAGATTCGCAAATTTTAATAATAGTTTTTTTACTTTTGTTTTTATTTTACGGCTTGTGTAAGTAAAACTCATTGTATTGATTAAAACTCAAACTCGAGATTCTTTAATTTTTTTTTACTTTTTTTTATTTTTTAATTTTTTAATTTTTTTTTTTTATTTTTTTTAATTTTTTTTTTATTTTTTTTTTTATTTTTTTTTTATTTTTTTTTAATTTTTTTTTTTAATTTTTAAAATTTTTTTTTTTATTTTTTTTTAATTTTTAATTTTTTTAATTTTTTAATTTTTTATTTTTTTAATTTTTATATTTTTAATTTTTTGGTTTTTTAATGTTTTTAATTTTTCTACATTTTTATTTTTCTTATCTTTTTAAATTTTTTAGTTTTAATGGTTTTAATGTTTTTAATTTTTTAATTTTTCTATACTTTTATTTTTGTTTTATTCTTAATTTGTTATGATATTTTAAAACATTCGAAAAATTTTATAATAATTTTTTTTTTAAATTTTGTTTTTACTTTACGGCTTGTGTAGGTAAAACTCATTGTATTGATTAAAACTCAAACTCGATATTCATTAATTTTTTTTTACTTTTTTTTATTTTTTTAATGTTTTTAATTTTTCTATATTTTTATTTTTCTTATTTTTTAGTTTTAATGTCTTTAATTTTTTAATTTTTCTATATTTTTATTTTTGTTTTATTTTTAAAATTTTTTTTTTTAATTTTTTTATTTTTAAAATTTTTTTTTAATTTTTTTATTTTAAAATTTTTTTTTTTAATTTTTTTTTTCAATTTTTTATATTTTCACTACTTTTTTTTAGCTTCTTTTGAAATTTTTGTTAATTTTTTAAAAAAAAATTTAATTAAAAATTTTTTTTTTACCATTTTTATTTTTTTGTAAGCTTTTTATTTCTTTTTATTTGTTAAGCTTTTTTTATTTCTTTTTTTAAGTTTTTATACCCTCAACCATAGGATAGGGGTATACTAATTTCGTCATTCTGTAACTACTCGAAATATGCGTCTAAGACCCCTTAAAGTATATACTCTTGATCGTCGTGACATTTTAAGTCGAACTAGCCATGCCCGTCCGTCTGTCCGTCCGTCTCTCTGTCGAAAGCACGCTAACTTTCGAGGGAGTTAAGCTAGCCGCTTGAATTTTGCACAAATACTTCTTATTAGTGTCGGTCGGTTGGGATTGTAAACGGGCGAAATCGGTCCATGCTTTGATATAGCTGCCATATAAATCGATCTTGGGTCTTGACTCCTTAAGCCTCTAGAGGGCGCAATTCTCATGGGATTTGACTGAAATTTTGCACGTTTCACCTTCAACAACTATGCTAAGTGTGGTTCAAATCGGTTCATAACCTGATATAGGTGCCATATAAACCGATCTTGGATCTTGACTTCTCGAGCCGCTAAAGGGCGCAATTCTCATCCGATTTGGCTGATATTTTGCATGAGGTGTTTTGGTATCACTATGAATATTTTTGCGAAGTATGGTGCAAATCTGTTCATAACCTGATATAGCTGCCATATAAACTGATCTTGGATCTTGACTTCTTGAGCCGCTGAAGGGCGCAATTTTTATCCGATTTGGCTGTAATTTTGCACGTGGTGTTTTGGTATCACTTCGAATATTTTTGCGAAGTATGGTTCAAATCCGTTCATAACCTGGTATAGGTGCCACATAAACCAATCTTGGATCTTGACTTCTTGAGCCGCTGAAGGGCGCAATTCTCATCAGATTTGGCTGAAATTTTGCATGAGGTGTTTTAAAATGACTTCCAAAAAACTGTGATGAGTATGGCATAAATCGATGCAAAACCTGATATAGCTGCCATATAAACCGATCTGGGATCTTGACTTCTTAAGGCTCAAGGGAGAACAATTTTCATCCGATTTAGCACAAATTTTGTACAACGGCTTCTCCCATGGCCATCAACATGCGTGAGCAATATGGTCTGAATCGATCTATAGCTTGATACAGCTTCCATATAAACCGATCTAACGATTTTGCTTCTTGAGCCCCTACAATTCGCAATTCTTATCCGAATGGACTGAAATATTACACAATGACTTCTACAATGTTCAGCGTTCAATTCATTAATGGCCCGAAGACATGCCTTTTTGACAAGTCCTACCGAAGAGTTTGTTGGTACCAAAGGAAATCGAGATTTAGGAAACCAGTCAAATGCTATTACAAAGCAAAAAACACATTTTCTGCCTAAGTTTAAAAAACAAGGGTTTTTTTGTTTTCTATTTGTAATAGAAACCGGGTTCTCTGGTCTGCAACCGGACAACGTCCGATTTTTTATTTTTGTTAATATTTTTTTTATAATTTTTTTATAATTTTTTTTTATAATTTTTTTTTATAATTTTTTTTTTTAATTTTTTTCTTTTGTTTTAGTTTTTTTATTTTTTTTTAGTTTTTTATTAGTTTTTGTTTGATACTTAATATCATCTTAATTTTTCTACTATTTATTTTTTTATTTTTACTTTTTGTTTTCGTTGTTTTATTTCTTTTTATTTAGCTTTTATTTGTATTAACTTTATATTTTATTTGTTTTTTTTTAATTTTTTACCTTTATTTTTTTTATCATTATAATAACCATTTAAATTTTTTTTGTTTTAAAATTTTTTTTATTTATTTCTTTATTTTTTTTTTATTTTTTTGTGTATGAACTCTTTTTAGTACCCTCGTCGCCCTTCATTCACTTCGCATCATTAACTTTATATTAACATCTTGGTTACTTCCATTTCTCTTCATGTTGACTCAAAAGTCAGACTCATGGATGGCATGGTCCCAGTCTGACTGAAGGACGGACATACGGACAGACAGACATATGGACTTGTACTTGTCTGCAAAAGTGTTGAGAGTAGTGTTGCATTACCGCTTCAACAAGTTTGCCGTAAAACACAAATGCTGCCACAAAATAAACAAACAAACAAACCAAAAGACCGTTTTATTTTGTAAATCGAAGTGCTTTTGCTGTTGCATGTTGTCTTGTGTGTGGCGGGTCTTTGCCAAAGATTCCCCCTTTGGCATCAGCAAACAAGATGCATGCAACCCCATCATTTGTTTTGGGTTTTTTCATATATTTTCTTGTTCACTGCAGCATATGATTGCAATAGAGTCAAGGAAAGAGCAAAAAAAAAAACAAAAGGCTAAAACATATGGCACCGCATTTTGTACTCCTTTTCGGCAATATTAACTATAAACGAAAATAAAAATCAACAGCTTTGGCTACTGTGTGTGCTGGAGCGCGCCTGGCACCAAAATGATTCGCTACTTGATGGACGGACGGACAAAAGTTATTGCCACCAACGGCCAGGCAATAACTTTTTATGTTCCTTGCTGCAGCACTCACTCCTTTTCAGATACTATTATGTGGGAGGAAGTAATTTGTTATTGCTTCCTCTGACACCTTCTCACCTTCCCCCACTGCCACCAACAAACAACACAGCTTTTGCAATTGGCCTCACTTTCATTGCATTGCATTCGAGTATTTTTTCCTGCCAATTGCATTTTGGGAGGAGGAACGGAGGCATACTATTTTTGTTTGATGCTAAATTTTGATGTTGGCGTTTTGGGTTTTACTTCTTTTTGCTGCCAAATGGAAATAAATTTGGAAAAAGGAAAAACATACAAATGGGTGAAATCAAAACGGTGTATGTTTGATGGAAATCATGTTAACAACTGGAAAATGTTATTTGATATGTAAGTTGTTTCTTTTTATTAGAGGCAATAATTTTGGAATTTTTCAAAATGAGTTCCGCCACAACGGCTGCAATAAACAATAGAAAATAAATTCCCAAAAAGTAATTTATTTTCTTTTATGACATTTTTTAGTTTTTCTTGACAATTTTATTTCTATAGAAAATTTTGTCAAAATTTTATTTCTATAGAAAATTTTGTCAAAATTTTATTTCTATAGAAAATTTTGTCAAAATTTTATTTCTATAGAAAATTTTGTCAAAATTTTATTTCTATAGAAAATTTTGTCAAAATTTTATTTCTATAGAAAATTTTGTCAAAATTTTATTTCTATAGAAAATTTTGTCAAAATTTTATTTCTATAGAAAATTTTGTCAAAATTTTATTTTTATAGAAAATTTTGTCAAAATTTTATTTTTATAGAAAATTTTGTCAAAATTTTATTTCTGTAGAAAATTTTGTCAAATTTTTATTTCTATAGAAAATTTTGTAATTTTGTCAAAATTTTATTTCTATAGAAAATTTTGTCAAAATTTTATTTCTATAGAAAATTTTGTCAAAATTTTATTTCTATAGAAAATTTTGTCAAAATTTTATTTCTATGGAAAATTTTGTCAAAATTTTATTTCTATAGAAAATTTTGTCAAAATTTTATTTTTACAGAAAATTTTGTCGGTAAACCCCTGACGCTTGTCTTTCATTCGAGTGCAACAGGTCCCGGTCAGTGTTGCTTTTATTGGGAGGAGGGGGTCGTTCTCCCCCACACTTGGACCCAAATGATAAAAACAAATGATTACTCTACTGTCTAAGACCTTCTATTTGAGTTCTTCATTGTCGCGATGTACCGCGATTGTCCGGTTGAAAGGTTCGACATGACCTAGATACTTGGATCGTTATATTAATAATAGATTTGTGCTCTACTGTCATAGGCATTTCATTAAAGTCCCTTATAGCGCCGATCAACCTACATGACCTATTTTGGGGTATTAAGTGGGTGGGGCGGTCCCCAGACTCTTTGTCCCAAATTGGTATACCAAATTCTTAGTCTACTCCCAGAGACTTTTCGTTGAATACCCATTTTGTATACATGTCCGTTTTGGGGGTTTCTGATGTTAGGGAAGCTCCATTGGACCAAATTCTAAAAATAAGGTTTGGTAGAAAAATAGTACGTTTAGCCCCGAAATTGGTATTATTTGGTACTTTCTTCACAAATTGAACTAGAGCTCTGAATTTTGGAACTAAGGTACACTTTGGCAACCTTAATTGGGTGACTACAAGAGTTTTTGGAAATTATTACATTTGGGCACTAAAAAAAAGTACCAACAAGGTACGAAATAAGTAAACTATATAAAGAGCGGATGGATGGAGGTAGATATATGAAATTTGACTTAAAAGATATCGGTTGCAAAAGGATGAGGGTGAAAAGGAAACATGGAAATATAGTACTGGTAACGGGAGAAAACGTACCTTTAGTACCGCAATTGGTACAATTCCTTTTACAGATGGAGCTAGAGGTCTGAAATTTGACATGTAGTTACAACTAGGAGATATGGGATGAGTGACTAAATTATCTATTCACAATTCGTAGATTTTGGTACCAACATTGGTAGCATTTGGAACCTATTTTTTACAAATGGAGCTAGAGGTCTGAAATTTGGCATGCAGATACAACTAGGAAAAATATGATGGGTGACTTTGATTTTTTTTACAATTCGTACATTTAGGAGGTGCCAATATTGGTAATATTTGGTACTTTTTGTGTAGATTGAGTTAGAGGTCTAATTGAGTTAGAGGTCTGAATTTATACATTTGGGTACCAAATTTGGTAACATTTGGTACTTTCTTTACAGATGGAGCTAGAGTTCTGAAATTTGACATGCAGATACAACTAGGAAAAATATGTTGGGTGACTTTGATTTTTTTTACAATTCGTACATTTAGGTACCAATATAGGTACCATTTAGTCCTTTTTCGGTAGATTGAGTTAGAGGTCTGAAATTTGATATATAGGTAAAACTTAGAAATATATGATGGGCGACTAAATGAATTTTTCACAATTCGAAGATTTTGGTACCAAAATTGGTACTATTTGGTACTTTCTTTATAATTGGTCCTAGAGGTCCGAAATTTGGCATGTAGGAACAATCAAGAAATAAATGATGGATGACTACATAATCTATTCAAAATTCGTACATTTTGGTATCAAAATTGGTATCATTTTGTACTTTTTGTTCAAAAGGAGATTGAGGGCTGAAATTTGGCATACAGATACAACTAAGAAATATATGATGGGTGACCAAAAATGTTGTATTAAAAATTCGTTCATTTTGGTACTATTTAGTACTTTCTTTACAGTTGGAGCTAGCGGTCTGAAATTTGGCATGCAGGTACAAGCAGGAAATATAGATAATGGGTAATGATTCATTAAAAATTCGTACATTTTGGTACCAAAAAGTGTAAAATAATACTAAATAGCTGCTGCGACGGGAGACTGCTAAATTAAGCAATTTGACAAACATTATCGCAGTCTTGACTCCTTGTGGCAGAAAACAAACTAATTGTGGTGTAATTGTTACCTCGATAGAATATATTGGGCAACAGGAAGACATTTTTTTCGTATGTTTAGGTACTCAAATGTACAAAATTGTACTTTATTAAAGAACTGAGTTAAAGCTGGGATAAAAAGTGCACCTTAACTATAATTTTATAAATTTTGGGTCACCAGAAGATTATTCAAAATAGTTTATACAGATAGTAAAACGTATAATGGTACGTTCTTATTTTTTTTATTTTTAATTTTTATCCTAGGTTTTCTTCTATGAAAAAAAATTGTCAAAAGTCCACTCCCCCTCTCTTCTACCGCTTGGCAAAAAACCCCAACTCATAAACGCTGAAGAAAAACAATTTAATTTTCATTTCACTTTACACAAGAAGAAAATTGCAGTTAATTGAAGCGACAGCAATTTATTCGATTTAAACTTTAAACAACACCACCACCGCACTATTGTCGAACGATAGATGGATGGGTGTAAAGCATCATTGGAGGTGATCACTTCACTTCATGGCATGCCATGGCATACGTTTTCAATCCTTAGACATACATACATAGTTGAGGAGTAAGTGCAACACACTCTCACTTCTTCTTTATGGCATCTTCAAGCATTTGTTCATACCTTAGTCTGTCTGTCCTTCCTTCATCGTTTGTTTGCTGTTGTTTGTCAACGGCAACCCCATCATCATTCACTCCAGTTTGGAAATTGTTGTTCAAATGCCATCGTGGCCATTTCTTTTATGATAGGGAGAGTTTGTAAATAATGATTTACGAGATTATCAAATGCATGGCTGGGGCTTTCAGGAGAAGGTGGAGAGACGTCCTGTCTTTGCTTTATTTCACTAGGCTGTTGCCAAAGAGTTGGCTCCCATTGCCGGCTGCTGCTGATGCTACAACTCCTTCGATGTACGTTCGGTTCGGTGTGCCATTGTCGTTGATTATCAATTATTTGATCTCTTCATGTTATTTATGGTGGCGGTAATTTGATTAAATGTATCCCATAGATTTCATATCAAAAGAAGAAAGCGAAATTTATCACAACCGGCTAGCTTCAGCTACACAATCTACAATCAAGCCATACCATCTGTCCGTCCTTCAGTTGTCTTTTTGTTTTTTTTTTTTTTTTTTGGTTAGCTGCTTGATAGAGCGCCATCCATGCTTTTTGCCTATTGTCGTAATCACAGAAATTGTTGATGGCATGTGACTTCAATTCGCCATACCACTCCACTTTCGATTGAAAAACAAAGATCGAAAAGTTGCATATTGAGGACTATGCAAAGTTTCGAATCAAAGTGAATAACAAAGAAGATCGAAACACACAACTATTGATAGTAATTTTAAAATGTTGTTGTTGTTGTTGTTGTAGCAGTGTTATACACCGGGGCGGCAGCCTTGCCGATGAAGAACTTCATCGGGTCAATCCGGTACCTACAACCGGCTGCCATGGGATTGCAAAATTTTTGTAATTCATTGTGGTGACATAAAGGGTTACTAGTAATGACGCTAAAATCCAGTCGGAATGTTTCTTTTTATATTGAGAGAGAAGAAAATGACAAAAACTCAATGAAAAATCAAAAAGCGTCATCTATTGGAGATGATCGAGACTACACTTAAGGAACATACAATTTTGTTGTTTTCTTTTTAATCATTGTTTATAATGCATGAAATAAATCGAAAAGTTTTAGCCCATCCAGAGAAGGTTAGGTTCGATCGGCAGTCTATTTTGCTAAACAGACTCACTTAGTCTATTTTTGGCCATTATGATGATGTAGCGACAGACCAGGTCTCTGGTGTGGATCGAACACACGCATTGATAATCCGAGCCTGCTACCAATTCGGCTACCGGGGCGACACAGAAAAAACTGTCAATATTCTGCAGCGCCATCTATTGGAGGGTAGCACTGCTTAAATTCATCAAACCTACATTTCTTGACTTTCAACAGGGCTGTGAACCACGATTTAGACAAAATTTTGCAATAACAATTTTACATTCGAATAAAGCCTCAACGCCGATTGCAACTGTTGTCAAGGAAAGTTTTACCCGGATATACCCCAAAAATTTGGCTGACCTCAAGGTTTTAGCATTTCTCACAAAACCTTATGTTCATGACATAAGGCTCATGTATTCCTCGAATTATTTTATCATGGACATTGATAGATTAGAGATATGAATTTTTCAAGTTTTTCGTTTTTAAATATTAAAAAAATTATGAAATTTTGGTACTTACTTGACAAATTATCCAACATATACGTCAATAGTTTCTGTGTACCATTCGGTTCATTGTAGATTGAGAGAAATTCTTTTTGTAATGGATTGCCCATTAAACCCAAAACATGCAAATGAAATAATTTGCCAATTTCATATGGCAATACACGGAGAAAATTATTGTTTAGTAAAAGTTCTCTGCAAGGAAAAAAAGATATGAAAATGGAAATTTAATAGGGAGTATAAAACAGTGCTAGAGAGGTAAATCAAAGTTCAGAAATCAAATTAAAAACAAATTTGTGTCAATATTAAAATAGGTTATCGCTTGGAGCAGCGGAGGCAGTTTTGGCAAAATTAAGATACGGTTATCGCTTGGAGGAAGCATTGGCAACGATGATGCTACATTTAAACAGTCAAAAACCAATCCAGCGGCAGTGACTGTCCAGAAGGGTGGCCAGACTAGCAAAAACATCACAGGCAGAATACTTCAAACGGGATGCACCAGATGACAATGAGCACCACACGGGTTGCAACTCTCAGCTCCGATTTGTGTGGTGTTCTTCGTCATTACGAAAAGCTCCGCGGAGTGATGGCGTCCACTGGTTTCGGATGATATGATGCTCCATATACGGAGTTGCCATAACGTTCCCGCGGCGATGTTATTGTTATTGTACAAATGTACTGTAGACTGTGATCGGTCCTATGAACCGGAACGAACTTGCTCACCTATGGAGCCTGACGAGGATCTCCACTTTCACATATAAATGTTGCTACAACAGCAACAATAAATGCAAATGATACTATGCATGAAGAGGAAGAAGCGAGCAAATTAAACTACACAAAGATGGTGGAAGAGTTCGTGTCACCCTGCAGCTACCAAATGGGAATGTTTGCAAATCGAGGACTCCAACCCCTCTTAAGAGAAGAAAGACGAAGGCTAGCATGACGGCAGCATTAACAATCAGGCAATCCCAAGGCGGCCGGTTGTACGTACCGGATTGACCCGATAAAGTCCTTCATCGGCAAGGGCTGCCGCCTCAGTGTACAACACACTGCTAAACAACAACATTAACAATAAGAAGGTTTTTCAATGAGGTCGTTAAAGCATACCTAATGATTGCTCTTGTGAACGGCAAGAAAGTTTGGGTTGTAACCCTTCACCACGGCGGTATGGGGCAGAGTTGAATCCAAGTTGGCTGCATTTGTTACGGAACATGCGCTTAACCTAAAGGGATCTCCCATATAGTATTTCGAGGTTCACCGTGGTTTAAGAGTCAATGCATTTAGCATGGACGAATCCTCGAATAGGGTTTCTGATAGAAGTATAGCAAAATTTAGCGATGCGTGGCTTGATATCGACCTGAAGCTTATCCCGCCATAGAAAATTCCAATAAAACCACGAGTCAGAATTTAGTGGCGATGGACAATAGCGTTCCTATGGACGACTGGATCGAGTTATTCGATGAAATATAATCAATCGGTCTATATAGCGGCTATATATAACTAAAATTCGATTTTGAGATCAGAAGATCAGGTTTATATACAAAGAATACAAAATCATCAAAAATTATTTGGAATATATTTTCATGTCCAAGATATGGGCAAAATTATAAATACCCAAAAAAGGTATTTATTGGGTATTCACCCAATAAATACACAAGCGTTGGGTATTTACCCGGTAGAAACCCATCTCTACATATCTGCCGAAATATGGTCATTTGTATCATATTCGTCGCATATTCTTTCTCCTAAACTGTTAAACAGAAAATGCCGCTCCATTTGCAGCCGCTATATCAATGTGACTAACGCCTGCAGCCCATTTAAATGAACAACTCGGGTGAGAAATGTACCTTTGAACACCGAAGATCCAAGGAAGACAAAACTATATAAAAACATTTCCATAGAAAATTTTACCGAAATTGGTTTTCATAAAAATGTCGTCGTCCTTGTAGACCCCCTTTGTCATGAAAGGGCTCATTGACTTTAAATTAGTTTTCTTACTACTTACCTTAATTGTATTAATTCACCCAACTCGGCAGGTAGACTACGCAACTTAAATTAGTTTTCTTACTACTTACCTTAATTGTATTAATTCACCCAACTCGGCAGGTAGACTTCGCAACTTATTACTGGATACATCTAATGTGCGTAGATTCACCAATAGGCCAATGTCAGCCGGTAAACGCAGCAAATGATTATCATTTAAATATAGAGCGGTTAAATGTTCAAATTCCCACAGAGAAGGACTTATGTTACGGACGCAACCTATAAAGAGAAACCCAAAGATATAAAAATTAAAAACCATATTCCAAAAGCTCCAGAAAAAACGATTGCTTACCAGTTATTTCAATGCCTGTCCAATTAGATTTTTTGCCAGCAGCCACATCTTCGGGTGACATAAAGATCTGTTGTCTACGATTTGCACTTTCATACTTGTCCTTGTTACGAGACATTTTATAGAGGTTGCCTGGACGTGGTGATGAAATGATACAAAATGCATGGATTAGCTAAAACTACAACAATGGGGCATGGAGCTTCGATGGATAGCTGCTACAGTGAAATGCAAAGCGGTTTGAGGAAATGATTTTTTGATTTGATTTTTGGCGTGCCTTTTGTGACAATTTCAAGAGCTGTTAATCTACATTCTAGGAACATAGAGTATGCCGAGTGTCCCCTTAAATTGATCGTTAGTCATCTCTTTTTTTTTGGCTAGGGAAACTGTTGGTAAAAAGTTTACAGTGCAAAATGATTATGGGTGGATATGCGCGTGGAAAAGCATTCACAAAATGTAAATTTTTGTATTGGATTTTAAGCTAATGACCAGCAGCATTTCAGCCTAAGTTTATGAAGATGTGCATTAAGCGATTTGGAAAAAGAGAATAAAGTTTGTGCGATTAGTATGGAACATATTACAACTTTTTGTTTTCAGTGCTTAATATCATGTCTAAAACAAGCGTTTATATGTAGAACGGCAAAAGCGATTTTTTTAAATTTCTCCTCAGCATATAGTATAACTACAAACTAAAGCTGTCGCTTAAATTTGCATCTAAATGATCTAAAGCTAGGGATATGGACAGTTTTTCTACACAGGCTTGATCGCCTTTTTGCTACATTCTATAAACCCTTTACATAATCCACGTTCAATGCAAAAATGTATATATATCTTTGGGCAGAAATTTGTACATGCCTTCTATGCATGGCATAGTACCTAACAAAAGTCACCAGCGTTATGAGGGGAAAACCACCGATGCCCAATAAATTGAATGGTGAACAACGTGGAGCTTTCCACGGAGATATATTCATCGCATACATGGTATAGAGCCGATAAACAAAAATTCCGCCCACCCTATCGTACAGACCTAAAAGGGTACTTTTTCTCATCAATAGTTCAAATATTTGAAGCACAACTACCCTTTCAATAGTCAGGCATCAACATGAATTTCGTAAATAACATGGCTTGACGAATGCTTTGGCCGCTATCACCGCACATAATAGCCAAGGTCTGAAACTAATCAATCCAAGTCATACAACGGTTCTGTCTATCGATATTTTTTTTCTAAATATCGGTTAATATAGGGTTGCCCAAAAAGTAATTGCGAATTTTTTAAAAAAAAGTAAATGCATTTTTAATAAAACTTAGAATGAACTTTAATTAAATATACTTTTTTACACATTTTTTCTAAAGCAAGCTAAAAGTAACAGGTGATAACTGACAGAGGAAAGAATGCAATTACAGAGTCACAAGCAAAATTTGTCAACGCCGACTATATGAAAAATCCGCAATTAATTTTTGGGCAACCCAATATTTTTCCTCTATCGATAAAATAATTTGTTTTGCAAAATGTAACAAAAATAAGAGATCCGAAACTAAATGTAGCCTTTAAGATACATTGCGCCTATAGAGGGCGCAATTTTTATCCGATTGTGTTAAAAAGTTGTACTTTGATTTTTTTCTTAACTTCATTAAATTTGGTTTTGGTTTCGTCTGTTGTTGTTGTTGTAGCCACATTCGCATGTGCAAGTAGCGACTTTCGTCCAACCCTTCTAGGTGAACAAGTTCGTTCCGTTCCATGGGACCAATCGCCGTTGGAACATGATGGCCATTGGTTATTTAAAGGCGCCAATACCTCGCCTTGTCATATCCAGCATCATAGGCACTCAGTATTTATGCAAGAGCCAGTGCCACCCAGCCTCTCACTGAGACTCTCCACTTGATACCGCTGATTGTCCGGTATCAAGTGGACAATCAGCGGTGTGGACGCGCCAAGTTGCTCCCAGCTACGCTTCTTGTGATAACGGTGACACCACTCAATTCGGAGCTCAAATTTTGTTATCCCGTGCCGGGTCTATGCATTGATATTGCTTATATATAAATCGATCTCCTGATTTTTTACTTCTCATTTTTGTTTAAAATATAGGTAATGGGAAATTACTGATAGTATCGATTTTTATTATTAGCAAATGCAAATTTTGCCCATGAAGATTCCACTAAGGAACAGGGGCAAACTTCTCACATATCAATGAGTGCAGTCCCATTTAACTTTTAAGCTCAATGATAAGGGACCTCCTTTTTATAGCCGAGTCCGAGAGACTTGGAGAGAAGTTTTACATGGCATAGAACCTCACAAATTTTGCCAGCATTAGGGGGGGAAAACCACCGCTGAAAATTGTTTATGATGTTCTCGATAGGATTCGAACCCAGGCGTTCAGCGTCATAGGCGGATATACTAACCTCTGCGCTACGGTGAATTCCGTATTTTATTATTAGAAATATCGAAAATACCGAATGTTGCGATTATCGATAATTTGTCAACTCTATTCTCTTGGTACTTGTCCCTATGTCAACATCTCCCTTCACCTGTCGAGAATGCAACGTTAGATAGCGAATTACGTTCATGGCATTTGCCGCAGCTTACACACGTTAAAAACGTCTGCGGTGGCCTAAACGTCTGCAAATTTGCCAAGGAACATTCAATAAGTTATAGGGGTCAAGAATTATCTGTGTGGTCACTAGTCGTTAGTGGAATTTAGAGGTAAAAAGTCGAAACCCCGTAGAATATAACTGGGTTTTTTCCCAAGGCGGGGTTATATCTCCGGCACTATTTAACCTTTACCTATCCTCTATTCAGGGACATGGTGCTCTTTAGATATCAGGCATTTTTTTGTACTGCGGGGTCCGCTGGCGTGGGACGACTACACGCAATTGGTGACGCGACGGACAATGTGCCGGGCGGATATTTCTTCGATGGCGACCTGGAGGTTGTCTTCCGGTGCAGGCTTCTTTGGTCCCTCTGTCTACACGGATGGGTCCAACCGTGATGGGGGCACCGTGGCAGGGGTTTTTGTTGAATTCCTAGGAATTTGGGAATCACATATACTTCTGTATGGATGGAGTGTCTTTCAGCCCGAGGTTTTCGCGATCCTTAGGTCCTTGAATGTGATCCTGAGTCAGGAGCGGACTCAGGATCATCACTCTACGGGAGATCTAATGACATTTCTGTCGGAACGTTGGAGTAGCTCTATCCATCAGTTTGGTGAGAGTAAGGTCGTGGCTCTGGATATGTGTTCCAGGGATATTCGTCTTCTTATAGCTGATGTCAGGATGTTCACCAGGAATACAAGACTTGCCAGGAACTCACATCCGTTTGTAATTGATTGGCCAGTCGACCGAACCATCCATTACCGAGAAAATTCATTTTTCGCCCGAACCATTGGTATGTAGAATCGACCCGCGGCTAACGTCTTTCCCTCCAACATTGACGTTCAGAAATTTAAGACGAATATCAATAAACACTACTCTTTCCTCCCTCCCAACCTTAACTTTCCTAATTGCCTGTGCAATGCACTGCATATATATGGGAATACAGCACTTAAATTATATAAACACATTTTCAAAAAATTTAAGTGCTTTTTACTCTTTTTTACAATTTTTGTTACGCTATTGCTGTCAAATTGTTGGCATCACTGTCACGGTGTTCAGCGCCGCCTGACTGACCAGAATCCGAGGCTTATCGGGAGATGCAAGGAACGTTTAGGACGTTTGGAGCTTGCAGTCAGATTCCGCTGGGTTTGGGACATCAGGGGTGGCTGGTAACGAAGCGGGAAGATAAGGATTTCAGCAGATTCAGTGGATTATGGGTGAACACCTCTTCTCTTCATTGAGGTCTCTGCAGTCGTTTGACACCCGATTCATTCTGGAATTCTACAAGGGTCTGGTATGGTTGACGGGGCAGGCCTCTAGTCGGTGAGACTTCTTTCGGTCTCTATGTCGGCTTTTTAGTTTCTACTCATATTTATACCCCACACCACCACTGTGGTACAGGGTTTTTGTTGTAGTTGAAGCAGTGTGTTGCACACTGAGGCGGCAACTCTTGCCGATGAAGGATTACATCAGGTCAATCCGGTACGAATTGATAAGTATACCGATTGACTCAGAATCACTTTCTGATTCGATTAAGCTATGTCCGTCTGTCCATGTTAATTTGTGTACAAACTACAGGTCGCAATTTTGGTCTAATAGGCTTAAAATTTGGTACGTCCATGTTTTTTGGCCGAGAGACGTAGCCTATTGAAATTGAAAAAAATTAGTTCAGATTTAGATATAGCTCTCACTTTGTATTATAGTGTAGGTGTATGATATTATACAGTCGGCTCCGACCGACATTTGCTTTTCCTTACTGGTTTTCTATTGGCTTTCGTTTCTCTCTTCTCGCCCCTTCCTTTTCTTACTAGGATAAAAAAATTTCCCTAGTGGCCTCTGAGTGAAGTGGTTGGCAATTGCGGTTACCAGGCGAGTAGCCTTTAACCTAACCTATCCTCTATTCCATTGAGTTTGTATCTATGCGGATTGTACGATCGTGGTTTCACCTAACCAATGGCTTCTGGACTGTCATCGCGGAGACCAATTGAAATCATCAACTTGTGGATAGGTATCCATCACCCATAAGCCTTAAGGTGGATCTACATGATCTAGAGCGTGAGATTCAGCCCTACAAGAAAGAACCTCGAGATCAACATCCATGCAGACACGGTAACAGGTGAATAGCTACTGGCTGAATTTGCCCCTTGAACGAACGAATTGCCCCCATTGCACATGAAGAAATTTTCAGTTTTTGCGTTCATATAAAAAAACGTCCAAAGAAGTTGACAAATGTGACCAATTTTGGGAAGCAGGGTTACCCTTTTGAATTTTAAAATGGTCGCACAAAAAGTAAATTTTTCTTAAAAAAAAATCGCACAAAAAAGTCGTTTTCTCAAAAAAATAGTCGCATAGTCTGAGAAAGGCAATAGTCGCATAGTCTGAGAAAGGCAAGTGAATGCGGGTTTTTGAAGTCGTATACCATAGTGGAAAAAAATCCATGTCTGTGTCTGGTTTCTCTGCAAAAGTAGAAAGACTTTGCAGTGTGACATTAGCTGACACTTGAACTTCAGCAAAAATAGAGAAGAACGTTTTTAGACCAAAAAGCGAGAAAATCTGTCAAGTGATCTTCGACCTTTACCTCTTTGCCTTTAGTAAAATTGAGAGAAATCCTTTCTATTGTACGTTCTCTTATGAGAATCAAAGAAGTTGCTACAGCCAGAAAGTCATGCGAATAAACACCTGGCGGATCACACAGACAGAAAACATCAAAATTAAGAGCCGAGCCAGATATCTCGTAAAGCAGTTTGAAAGTAAAGAAGAAACTACGAGACAGACACGCTTTGGGATTTTTTCCCCGTTCAGTTAAAAATATTTTTCTACAAATTGTATAAACATTTAAGCAAAAAGTCGTAAAAAAGTGTTAATATTGAAATGTCGCATAAGTCATTTGACTCCCAAAAGGTCGGAAATCCAACTTTAAGCCTAGCCGACATCGACTTTTCGTCCGAACAGCTGTTAAAAAGCATTATGAAAAATGGTGACGAAGAAAATGCATTTAATTGCAAATGTAATGAAATGTCATGAAATGGTCAACAATCGACTCTGCTTCAACACTGTTGTTATTATGCCCTCCACCATAGGATGGGGGTATACTAATTTCGTCATTTTGTTTGTAACACCTCGAAATATGCATATAATACCCCATAAAGTATATATACTCTTGATCGTTATGACATTTTAAATCGATCTAGCCATATCCGTCCGTCTGTCCGTCGAAAGCACTCTTATTTTCCGAAGGAGTAAAGCTAGGCGCTTGAAATTTTGCACAAATGCTTTTCGGACCATGTTTACTCCGCTATGTATGGTTCAAATCGGTTCATAACCTGGTATAGCTGCCATATAAACCGCTCTTGGATCTTAACTTCTTGCGCCGCTACAACTGCTTCTCCCATGATCTTCAACATACGTGTCGCATAAGGTCTGAATCGATCTAAAGCTTGATACAGCTCCCATAAAAACCGACATCCCGATTTTGCTTCTTGAGCCCCTACAAGGCGTAATTTTTATCCGAATGGACTGAAATATTACACAATGCCGTCTACAATGTTCAGCATTCAAATCATTTTTGGTCAAAATCGGACTATAACTCTTTTCTATTTGTTATGTGTGTTTCTGGAGAAAAATAGAGACCGTCGAATTTCGCAACAATTTAATGGGCATTTTCTCTGCGAAGAAAGCCAGTACTTGGCTTTTGACCTGCACAGCTAAAGTTAAGGAGCTTTTCATTTTCAAGTTGTTTGCCTGCTAGGGCGAACATCATTAAATTTTGCAATTTCTGTTTGTTTTTCTTACGAGCTCAATGGTCGGAGATTTTTCTTTGCATATGGAAAAGGAAAGCCAGAGATAGCAACACACACCAACCACTATGGTATGCGTTTCATCTTTATTAGGTGTGATGGCTTCAAGGGCCGTCCGTTGGTATGTTGTATTTGATTCGTATTTATTGCGAAAACGCCTCTATTATACAATTGCCACATTAACCACGTTCGACAACCCTGTCTAGTAGCTGTACTTTTTCCCAATGCATGTATTTTTTAAGGCGTATAGCGGACACAATGAAACTTATCCTTTAACCTAACCTGTAGTTATGGAAAAATCCACCATTATAAACAGCTAATTACTTTTAGAGAACAAAAATTTTTTTATATGTATCTGTCAGCGTTATTTATTTGAAATTAAAGCCAAACTGCTTTGATGCAGAATTCACTAATAGAAGTTGCATTACTTGCCAAAAACAAAAAGTGTAAAGGCCCCATGAACATTAAATATTGAGCCATGGTGCCATGGTGCCATATTTCTTCAATAAAAATTCAATCCCAAACCGGTTTGCATTTTCCTGAAACTCATATCAAGAAAATATTTTTGTATATAATTATTATATTAATAAAAAACAAAAGGAAATTATTATTAAAAAACATTAATGAAATATATTAAGTATAAAACAAATATTTTTAAAGAGAAGTTTGAATAAAGATCAACAAAATAGATCGAGATTATTTATCTTTCTTTGTTCAAACCAAAATAAATTTTTTTTTGCTATTTTCGATAAAGGAAAAAAAATTAAATGTATGTAGATAGAGATTTGTTATGATTGAATAAATTATAACCTTTCATAATAACCGCCTGATGATAAGCGTCTCTGCAAAGAATATTAATAAAGTTGTTGTTGATCGATTAATAATATTAAAGAAAATATTATATTGAGTCTTAAATATGGTGTGTATCAGATCAGCAAGAAAGAGATTCCATTCGTTTTGTTTTGTTTCAATCAGATAGCGGAGATTTATTTTTGGTAAGAGTTGGAGAGAGTATCTAGCTTGTGATATTGTGATGCATACGTTGTTGTTGTTAATAATTGATTCTGTGTTTTCGATTGTGTGGATGTGTGTGTAAGAGTTGTGACGAGAATCTAATTTTTTTAATGGAGAAAATGAAAAATCTCTTGAAAAATTTCCAATCAAATATATCATACACTACAGGAAAAATAATATGTGAGAGGAAGAATAAGTTAAGAAACTAAAGATTTTTCGCTATGTACATACCACATACACTTTTTTACATACAAAAGAAAAGAAGAGAAGAAATCAAGATTTTTTTGACAAACTTAGGATCATATCAATAGAAAAATTCTGTGTCATTTTAACATTAAATGTAGGTATTAAGTTCGTTTACTGTGGAAAGTTACCACAAAACATATTCGAAATCCTCAAAAATGGGTTTTTACAACAACAAGACTTATAGGCAGCGTTACCGTTGGAAATTTTCAAATAGTGGCACAAACAATGTCACTTGTAAAAAAAGTGGCACAAAAAATTGCACATTTTTTAGGTTTTATTAAAAAAAATGCTAGGAGTAACAAAAAAAGCTTTTTATATAAATAACATAAAAAACTTTTTGAAATTGGTCTAAAATTTGGCACAATATTTTTCATAAAAAATAAAACGTGTATAACAAAAACAAAAAATTGAGTTTTTTTTATACATAACATAAAAATGTGTATAAAAGATAAGATCGGTCGATCCGAATCTTAGATTCCACCACCGTAAATCAATCCTAGGTTTTCGGTCGAGACTTTTTGAAACCAAAAAGCTAAATTCAAATTTGGACGGACGAACGAATTTCGCAAAATCGATATACGATATACAGAACATGTATTTGTAGGATTTAAAATAAATGTTTTGGCGAGTTGCGGTGGTGGGTATTTAAATGCTTAAGTGATATATTTCACAAATATAAACAAACTTTACTTTTTTGTTTTGTCCACTTACTCTCGTTCAGCTCAAAAATTTTAAATTTTTCGAAAAATTTAACATTTATATGCGATTTGTTGGACGACAAACAATAGATAATCGCTACATAGTTGTATTTTCGAACAAGTGGCACAAGTAGATGGGAAAGGCACACAAGTGGCATCGTCCAAAAAAAGTGTCAAATTTGATACAAAGAGTTAGTATTCTCTTCTGATTTCGGAATAAACGCTGAAATTTTAAATTATTTCGCGAGCGGAAATTGACAGCGAGCAAATGTTGTTATTTTCATACCAAAACCCATTCCTTTATCTGCACTTATTGTTTTCTCTATTTTAAATATATTTTTTCTTAAATAAAAAAAATTAACCATTGAAACCAATAAGTCAAGCAAAATGATGCAGGCAATAGTTTCAAGTGTTGTCACTATAATAGATCTTTGCATTTTCCTCACTTTAAACAGAGTACTACTTTTCCTCCGATTTTCAGCCAATGTTTCGTCGACGTTTTTTTAATGGAGTTTGACAGCATTCCGCTCGAAATACTGAACAGAATACTCAGCTTAAAGTTGTACAACGGTAACGCTGCTTATAGGTAACCCCATCATATGTTTTACAACCAGCGCTCATTTTTGCAAATTGAGTTGTTTGCGTAGTGTTATCATAAAACATACAAGTGGAAGAGATTTATTTGCTAAGAATTGTAATTTATTTAAAAGACAATGAACGGCGAACGTAAATGAAAATGTTTCCACTATTTTTTTATGTGGAGTTTCACGGTAAAAACTGAAATTAATACCCACCTTTAATTCAAATTTTTAAAATGATCTGACAACAAACAAAATATTTAAATTTCATCAACAACATTCGATTTAGGACTACATACAAACTTTTCTTGACAGTAGCTCAGAGGTAAGCTCGTCCGCATTTGACGGACGAGATAATCAGAAAAAATTGTCAGTCACAGTGCCCCACTTACTCAGAAATCTTTTATTACTATTTTTTATTACCAATTCTATTTTAATCTCATTTTTATTCGAATTTCATTGTTCATCAAATTTGCATTTGAATTTCTCTTATCATATTAGGATGTTTGCATATTTGATTAGAATTTTATTAGTTAGTATTATTTGCATTAGGTTTTCTGTATTATGATTTTATATTTGACAAGTAGGGGGCGCTCTGTCGTGAACTTTATATTATAATCAGTGTTGACGTTTTTGTTAGATTCCTCCAAAATTGATGACGTCAATTTTTGTAGGTTTTTCCAACATAAAAATTATTCAAGATTATTTTACTTTCCTTCGTTTCTGTGTTTTCGTTAGGACTGTAGAATAAAACTATGGATGTCGAGAAGCCAAATACTGTTACAACGGTTGTCATTGCTTCAAATTACAGGAAAAAGGAAGTAATTTCTGACATTGACTGCAACTGGTACGAATTTTAAGGGATCTTAAATACTGTATAAGAAATGCGGCTTTTATGCGTTCAATGCCATCAGTCGGACAACAGAGCTATATGGCAATAGCATACAGATCTGGTCAATGCTCAAATGTGGAATAGTCCATGCATCTCGCTGTAACGACGAAAATTGGTAGTAATAGGGCATTTCTGAGCTCAAACTATTAAATTAAGAGATCGCTTTATTCACACTCGTCACGTTTGTTCACGTAAATCAAGGCAATAATTCAAGATTTCTTATCGGAAAATCGGATATAGGCCAACTTTGAGCTTTAGGCTGCATGGTGATTTCCACAAACAAACGGACATACATGTCTAGATCGTCTATGAGTATAACGACGATCTAGTTTAGTAATGGCAAACTGGCCAACTCCTCGGTGGTGGGTAAAAAACATATACCCCATTTTTAGCTTGTAAAACATTTGGTAGGTTTTGGTTAGGTTTAGTAGGATTTTTCTTCAATTTTGGTATGAAATAATTTTCTTTAGTGACAACACTGATTATAATATATTTTCACACACATCTTTTGCCATAAGTGCTAAATTATTTGAACCGTTCAATGGTCCAAATGGGTTGTTATTTCTCTTCGTAATTACATACATATATCTCTGCACCAAGTAATAAGTACTAATTTATGTAAGAAATTTGACAACCCCTCAAAGATAGCTACAATAGCGTTATCTACTAGACGTTTGAAGGTCTGCGTCCAAGTTTCCAGTGGAACGAAAAATCTAGAGCCCGGGAGTAGGCTCAGAATTGACTCCAAGGACGCAATAGCTACGGTGGTAGTTCATGCCTTAGGCCTTTTGTCTGCTGCTGAGACCTCGACCGATAGATCGGCTGCGCCCACTCCATTGACTAAGAGAAGGCTGGTCAGCAGGGGCTTCTAACGAGGATACCTGGTTCGAATCTTACCGATCCTAACAAACTTTCGCATGCCCTAGGAAATTTACCTTCTCTGGTAAGGATAGGTTATGTTAGATTGAAAAGAAAGTGCAGATTATAATCTGTCCCATGGAGGTCGATAGGCCCAATGTCCAGTTTCAGAGCAAAAAGTTCCTTTATTGAACTTGCAAGCCTCAAAAAGTATAAACGATGTTTTATACCCGTGAGTTTGGAAAGCCCACAAACAAAATGTTGGACCAGATGGCAACTCTGTTTTAGAAATGTTCTGTTAAAGTTATTTAGTGGTTGTGTTTAATTGCTTGGCTTTTTTTACAATTGAAAGTAAAAAAAGTTTAAAGTGTATTAAAATGAAATAAATGAAAAATGCTCCTACAGGTGTGTAATAAAAAAACTAAATCTTTTTAAACTCTTGTTGCAGACTATAATTTTGTGCGCTAAAGTGTGTCGCCTTTGATGTGTTGATTGCGTAAATTTCTTTGTGGTACTTGGAGCATAGCTTTGTTCGTACGACCATATGTTTATATCATTTGAAAGGTAATTATGTCTACTTTCATGTTTATAAAGTTTCATGCGCTCAAATTGGCCCTAAATAGGAAAATTGGGTCAACCTTTAGATATAGCACCCATATAAACTGATCTCCTAGTGCATTATTGAGCCTCTACAGGGCGCAATTATTGTCAGAACTGACTACATTTTCACACACTGACTTCTCCTATGACCGCCAACATATACGCCAAGTATTGTTCAAATCGTTTCACATTGTGATATACCTCCTATATAAACGCATCTCGCGATTATACTTCTTGAGCCTCTAAATGGCGCAATTATTATCCGATTAGGCCTATAACCTGATATAGCCCCATATAAACCTGCCTCTGAATTTGAAGTCAAATCCGGAATCGAACTATATTAGGTAATAGATCGATTCAGGCCATATTTGGCTTGGATATTGGACGTAATAGCAGAAATTATCGTGCAATATTTCAAATCGGATATGAATTGCACCATCCAGGGGCTCAAGAAGTATAGTCGGAAGATCGTTTTATATGGGAGGTATATCAGATTATGGACCTATTTAAAGCCTATTTGGCGTGGATGTTGGTGACATTAGTAGAGTTCGGTATGCAAAATTTTAGCTTATCGGATAGTGAGCTCAATTCAACGCCCATCGCTAAAATTAAGCGTGCCATAGAACATATAGACTTCAAATTCTGTCAGTGCTTTTTTGGCGCCCTCACAGTCGCTGGGTCAAGATTTTAGAGTCGTAACTGATTTTTGAGATATGTTGCCCCTAAATCCCTTTACTGAGCCTATAGCGCATGGCAGTGATCGGCTTGTTGTGTGCTCTAAACTCTAAAAAGTAACTTCAAAAAATCTAGGTCAGGAATTTCGAGCTACTTACAAAATTCAAAATTTATTCAATCCATGCCCTTAAGTTTGTTCAAGTCTGTTGTTTTGCCACACCTTAATGCCGGAGTCTGCTAGTCGCTTAAGCCAGGTAATGACATAGGAAATGATCTTACGTTTCATAATTTGCTCCACATGTCCAACACAATCTACATCTTGCTGCACCTATCTTGTATATTAAAAACCAATTTTTGTTTGTTTGTTTGCTTCGTATTGACTCTGAAACGGCTAAAGAGATTTTTTTGATACTTTAACAGATGTCACAAAATGGTCTTGCGGGGAAAACAGAGTGAGATATATGAAGGAGGGCGCAACCCTTGCCCCAATTTTCAAACACTCCAGATCTTGGAGGTTTGCACCCCCAGGGGTGGGGTGCCTAGGGGGACAGGTCAGCCCCAACAATAAACAAAAGGGATATATAGACCAACCATGACAATATCTGACTCATGAAATGAAAAGCACTTGAGAGCAGGAGACGAATCTGAAATTTAGGTTTGGGGCCAAGTGTTGGGTGGCCGCCCCAAAGCCCAATGCGCTCCCAAACCGAACATATTTATCCACCATGGCAATATATTGCTCAAATAGGACTTATTTACTGGCCATGGCAAGATGCATTGGGACGCTGTACAGATCGATCTCTCTACTCTCACCAGTAGCCAAGTGACTTAAGGGACGTCTTGGCTACTGTTGTATTGAAGACAGCTTTGAGGGACTACCCCTCCCTAGACTCGTTGTATAACTTCTATTCGCCGAGCATTTTATGGATTGCACAGCACAACAACAGCTTTGCTGCCATCTCCGCTTACATTTGCAGTGGCTTCAATCAGCCTAGGAGGCTAGTGGTAGGACGGTCCTTGTGGGTCTGAACCTATCGAAAGCATGCGACAGATTTGACGACATCGCCAACACGTCCCGCCAACCAGGCCTGAAATACTGCACCATGAATTATCTGTGTTGTTGTTGTTTGCTGTTGTAGCAGTGTATTGTACATAAGGCGGCACCCCTTGGCAATGAAGAACTTCGCCGGGCCGATCCTGTATGTGAAACCGACTGCCGGCTGTGTCGTCGCCAGTCGTTTGGGGAATTTAGAGATAAGAAGTCAAAACCCCATAGAGTAAAATAGGTCCTCAAGTCACTTGCCGGCAGCCCTTGGGTTGCTGAAAAAGAACCCTTCAGTCCTATGGTAGCCGGTTGTCTGTACTGGATTGACCCGATGAAGTTCTCCATAGGTTATGTTGCGCCTGTGTGGTTTCATCAGCTATGTGGCACGCAGAATGCCGCTCATCGAACTGCGACGTCTCCTCAGTTCTCAAGTGGACCACCTCCATCAGGAGACAAAGATCTTCCCCGTGCGAAAACATAACTACATGCTGTCCAAGCTATATCTTCTGGGATGTTATCGCCGGTACTAAGCGAATCATCACCATGCATCGCAGTAGGTTTCTTTGGCGCCATAAATTCGCCAAGCATTATTTTGCACGAACAATCTGCAAGGGACAGACATTTTTTCATATTTATTTAAATAACAATATGCCCCGTTTTATTTAGTACGGTAGGCCGAGCCGCAAAAGGATGCATCCTCAAAAGTTTTGAAAGACTTAAGAACTGCCATGATAATGAAGTGATTCCAATCCCACGAACTCCGCCGCGGCATGTTTAAAGAAAATGTGGACAGAGGTGTTCCTAAGACTCAATAATAATTAATTGTGCCATAACAATTAACAACAAAGTTAAGATTCTTCGTTTTTTTTTTTTTTTAATTTAACTTTATTGGTTTTTACACCTACCACAATCAGAACAACACATTTTACTTGATTAAATTTTTTGCTTTTAAATGAAAGTCTAAATCATTTAAAAAGGCAAAAATCCAATTTCCCTATAAACTTCGATATGCAATAAGCCACAAACTGTTTGGTGGGGTCGGGGGAGTACTATGGTTGTTTGATTGACCTCCCCCAAACACATATGGGTTGAGTGAGAGACGCGTCAACACAAAAAAAAAACCAAACCTTTTCATTGTTATTGTTGCTTTTCTTACTGTTTTTTGTTTTTCTTCGTCGGTCGTGGTCAACCACAGAACAGAAAGCGCAATTATACTGCAAACACACACATAAGCGCACTCTAGAGAAAAAATATTTAATATTGCCAGCCACCAATCGCACACAAAAAATGACGTTGTTGTTGTCAGAGTTTGGTGGCTAGTGAAAAATTCTAAAGTATTTTGGTCCTGTTGGTGGCTGTAGATCCGTCAGCCTGCCTAACTTAATAAAAGCAAAACAAAAATTGCCATTAATGATGGTGAAGAAGAAATATAAAAATGAATACACCAAAGCAGGGATAGGCAACAGACAGGCGGCAGGCGGTAGGCAAGAAAGTCAAAGGAACACTACATAAATACATACATACATGCGTAAGTGACAACAAAGAAACAAAAGTAGTGAACTATACAAAATAACAAGAAAAAAGCATAGTAATGAAAAGCAACAATGTAAACTAAAAAAAACTGATATTAAAAAGGAATGGAAAGAGGGACAAACTGAAAAAATAACAAATTCAAGCAAATAGTTTTGGTCGGTCTTATTGGACAAAAGAAAAAATAAAATGGAAATAGCAGACAAACAAAACAAATAAAAAGAAGTAAAGTAGCAAGAAAACGCACACACAAACAAAAACAAAATGCAAAGTCAAAGTGAAATTTAAGCAGCGGCAAGGGTTAAGGAATAGGAAAGGAGTTCACCAACAACGAAAAAACACAATTTTATAAAAAAAACAGACAAAATGGAGATGTATGCATTGTTGTTTTTGTTCGGTGGGAAAGATGTTATTAATGTGTTGCGGAAATTCATTTGTGTGGTTTTTTTCTCAGTGAATTTTTTATTTTATTCATGTTTCAGCAGCAGCAGACAGAAATACAACATAATTTAATGCACACAATTACTTATAAACAAACAATATGCAAACCTGGCTGCATCCAACAACTATAAATTTTACCAGATAATTCAATCTCAAAATTAGGTCTTTTGATTATTATTCCCAATTTCAGTTTTGTGTTTCACTTTTTCCGTATTACTATTTTGGTTTTTTGTTTCTTTCCACTACACAAATCACACACGCACTTAATTTACATTAATCGTCGCCAAAATATTTTTGGGTTTTATTCTTTCTTTCTTTTTGTGGGGCTATTCTTTTTTCAGTTTTTTTTTTTTTTTTTGTTAACAAGATTTTATTTTTTCGGCAATATGGAGGAATATGCGACGATGATGACGACTACGACGGGGGGATTGCACTTGTTTTGTTTGTATCGACTTGTATTTTGGCTGTGTTATGTTATTTGTTTGCTATTGATCATCACTTCATGCAGGTCCGGTTGTATTGTTTTTTAATTTAATTTATTTTGTTTGTTATTATAAAATGTAATTTTCTCCGTTTGTTGCTCCCCAACAACTTCAACTTAACCACACTTTTTCACTCTCTCTCCGTTTATTCGCAACAGAGAGTGAAGCCGAATCACGGTTGTGGTAACGGCGTCATCATGTACAAGATGAGCGGCGGCGGCAAGTCATTAAATTGATGAAAATTTGACAAAAAGAAATTGGTACAGAAATTTTTGGAAATTTTGTTAAAATGTGTTTAGAAGATACATTAAGGAAAAGCTACCGTGAAAAAATTACTTTGCAGGGGGCATCTGTGATTTTGATAAAATTGGTATGAAGACGTCATCCACGTTTCGGGAAAGACTCGTGGATCCCCGAGGGTAAAAACTATTCTTGGGGGAAGTGCTCTAGATAACGAATTTGAACTTGGCACATAGGCTTAATTATTATTGTAAATGTTACTAAAATTATGTGTAAAAATTATAATTGTAAAATTATATGTTACTTATTTAAATCCATATTTTTTTGCTACGTTGAATGTCATTGATATCTCACATACGATAATTATAAGATCATTGTTATCTTGTTGTATGTGAAAACAAAACAAATAGAGAAATCTAAAATGT
Source organism: Stomoxys calcitrans (assembly GCF_963082655.1). NCBI lineage: Eukaryota > Metazoa > Arthropoda > Insecta > Diptera > Muscidae > Stomoxys > Stomoxys calcitrans. The sequence continues at coordinate 40,115,686 of NC_081553.1, read as the reverse complement.
AAATAAAAAAATTTAACATATAAACTAAATAAAATAATTTTTTTTAAACTTAGGCTGGTTGGTGGCGCTTGTGAATATAGATAATCTAAGAACATGCTGCAGAATTCTGCTCTCAATGGCATGTAGTTTTTCTCGTTTGCATTTTCTAAAAATGGGCTTTATTTCCTTTCCCGTAAAGGAAACTATGGTGTAGTGCATGTATACAGGGTTTCGGCAATCGTAGCTTCCAATATGTGTACCTTTCTTTCTTTTATTTCTTTTCTTTTTGCTGTAAGTTTGACTTTATTAATTTTTTCGGCAGAGCGGCTTGCTTTGAAGAAAAATAAAATAAATACCGACACCTTTAAGCTTGACATTTGCTGTCAAATTTTCAGAGTATAAAAATTTCTCTGTTTTCATTGTCTTTGTATGTACGACATGGCTGAATTATTTTAAAGGTTGTCTCATTTGTACAACAACATAAAAACCATATGGTGAAATCACCATCTTGCCATCAAGCTGATCGATATGTGTTTGTGTACGTGTACAGAAAGTGTGCACACGTGAGCAGAGAATAAGCGAAAAAGAAGATAACAACAAACAGAATGCAAATAAAAATATGTCATCTTAATACCAACAAATCTGGCCGGCTGTTAACAGCAGTTCGCGTGAGGCCACTTTTTACATCCGCCTTAAAAAGGTGGTCTCACGCGAACAGCTGTTAACAGCCGGCCGGGTTTGATGGTATTAAGATGTCAAATTTTTGTATGCGTTGTCTTTGTTGTTATCTTCTTTCTCGCATATTATCCGCTTATACACGCACACGTATACATACACGCACACAAATTTGCTTGATGGCAAAATGGCGTATTGTACCATATGATTTGTGGTTGTGGAACAAATGAGACCACCTTTAATTGTTTCGCCATGGGCATTGACAAGTCCATATAAAAAAAGGTCGGCGAAACGATGGAGAAAAATAGGCGAAAGGTCCGTTTTTTCTTTTTGTTAATTTATTTATTGGGTTGCCCAAAAAGTAATTGCGGATTTTTCATATAGTCGGCGTTGACAAATTTTTTCACAGCTTGTGACTCTGTAATTGCATTCTTTCTTCTGTCAGTTATCAGCTGTTACTTTTAGCTTGCTTTAGAAAAAAAGTGTAAAAAAAGTATATTTGATTAAAGTTCATTCTAAGCTTTATTAAAAATGCATTTACTTTCTTTTAAAAAATCCGCAATTACTTTTTGGGCAACCCAATACTTGAGAAAAAATATATAAAACCATAAGCACAGATAAAAACGTTCTTTTAAACCCCGTTCTGTTCATTAAATTCGGATTTAAGGCTCTCGTCAGCTGATTTTATAAAGGAAAAACAGATGATCGAACCCTTAAATCCGGATTTAAATCACGTTTACATTGATTTAACTAAATCCAAAAACAAATCCTCTCCGTTTACACTGCGTTTTTAGGAATTCAAGTGACATATCCAAGCGTACATGCGTATACAATGTGCAAAGCACACCATGCATTTTGGTACTTCATCGATGATTTAGCCATGAAATTGGGATTATTTGGAATTTAAAAATAAATCCTGTAAAAATGGGATTTATTTATGCATGGTAAAACCTGACAAAAAACACAGGAATTAGCATTTGAATCTCGAAAAGGCCATAAATCCGAAATTAGTGACTTATGTAAACATATTTTTAATCTGGTACATTCCTTACTTTCATGCAAATTATTTTGTGGGAACGAACCATGTGTTATTAGGACATATTCGTAGAACCCGGTCGATTAACCCCGATGGCCTTTAAAATAGATGACGCCGTTATGTGTATTGATGGGGCCTCAGTTCGTTAGCTTGGTTTTTGCTCTTTTGCTCTTTTCATCTATTCGCAATTCTCTGTTATTCTTTGACAATGCAAAGTCCTATGGAATGAAAAAATGGCAAATGCACAAGTTGAATTTCTTGTTAATAGATGTCGTCTAAGGAAAATCAAATTGGAAATCCAATTCAAATGGCAAATGCAAGTGAAATTCTTTATTAATAGATGTCGCTTCGAAAAATCCAATTGGATCACACAAAACTTAAAATCCCGCCGAGTGCCCTACCCTAAGCAATTTGGGTGGCTGGTACTGTGGTCGTTTTTCACCGTTAAAAACCCATGTTTTTCGCGTTTCCTTTTTTGAAACACTACACAAATAACAATGACGAAATAACATATTTATTAAAATTTTGCCATAAGTAATGAGGGAATGTCCTACTATCTGATATCAGCATTTTTTTTTGCATTAAAATCGATTAACTTAAAAAAGTAATTAGGGATATATATTGCGAAACGCGAATATAGTACCAACCTCTAAATGCATCTTTTTGACTAGATTCCGAAACCTAGGAACTAGATATGTTGTCTTCAAATATCAGCCCATTCTACTTGGGCACAAAACCATTTATTGATGCAGAAAACCATTCTTTTTTAAAAACAGTGAACACTGAACCCATATGATGTTGTATTTCAGGACTGCTGAAAAAAACAGTTATACGAACAAGTTGCTGTTGAGTAGATAATCTTGAAAAACAGCCACCATTCAGTACTTGGGAGTATTCTTATCTCGAGTTCGACGCCGCTACAGTGATACATATGAAATTATTCGCTGTATTTGAAAGCGTCTCGCTGTCATTTTCAAAATATGAACTGATCACACAAATCGTTTGTAAACTATTTGTTTTCTCATATAAAAAAACTAGGTGTGTGTGTGTTTACCCAAGATTCCTCAATAAGGTTAAGCCAAGCGATAAGCCAACATATAATTTTTTGAATTTTCGTCATTAAGCTTGTAAAACTTTCGTTTTTCTTACTTGCTTGCAATGTGCGTTTGTTCATATTCAAATTCTATTAATAAAATATACAAAACTAAAACATTTCAAGCCGTATTTGGAAAAGATGTGTAATAAAAAGAAAAAATTATGCGTGGATGTGAAAAATGCTGAATTTTGTAAGAGAAAAAAATTAACTAACATATGTTAACATTCACAATAGGCAGATTTTGAAAATCTTAATGATGTTCATGGGGCCTACCCACTTTATGTTTTTGTAAGTGACATAATCTTCTATTAATGAATCTTGGCTTTTGCCAAATCAACCATGTTGCCTTCGTACGAATTTCGTACTACGAAAGCAGACGACAAGTAAAATAGTACTTTATCTGAAACAAAATGAATCCGTATCAATCTTTTTTTTTGCTGAAGGGCTCATTTTATGCATGTACTCATCTCGTTACTTGGGTCTTGTGTATCTATTTTACTCAGTTCTCAATTGTTTCATACAATGTTGTATTTTTAAACGAAGAGTTCAGGTCTTGAAATTCTCAATGATTGTTAGTGTGTCTTGAAAGCAGAAATTAATAGTTAAAAACTATTTTCAGACCGGTTAAAATTTTTTTAGAAATTGTTTCTTTAATAATGCTAACTTCTTTGGGTGTTATACAAAATGTTGTAGATTTTTTTTAAACATTATCATATAAATGTTTCTTTACTTGTATATATGGACATATCTCTTCGGTTCCATAATACAATTATTCGAAGTGTGCCAATGACCCATTATATTAGGTGTCGACCTATTTGCATGGCTGAATGAAAGCCATGGCGAAACAATTAAAGGTGGTCCCATTTGTTCAACAACCACAAGTCATGTGGTGCAATCCGCCATCTTGTCATCAAGCTGATCGACGTTTTGCCAACACCCATAAAGAAATTTGTGTGCATGTGTGTATACGTGTGGGTACATGAGCAGAGAATATGCGAGAAAGAAGATAACAACAAAGAGAATGCAAACAAGTATCTGACATCTTAATACCGTCAAACCTGGCCGGCTGTTAACAGTTGATCGCATGAGACCACCTTTTAAAATCCGCCTTGACGGACTCTATTCTTTAGCAGAACACAAACAAAGGTTAAGCAACAACACAACAAAGACAACATCATTGGAACAGAGTTGATTGGTGCCCATTTCGTAAGCATTTAATTACATTGGCAATTAATTTAAGCGATATTTATATTGGCGCTGCGTCATGTCGCTACTATTATACTTATAGAAGTCAGTACCACTTCTACGGAATGTGTTGCATTTTTTTCGTCACCAGTATTTTTATTATGTGTTTTGGCAGTTGTTTGGGCGAAAAGTTGAAATCAGTACTAGGCTTAAGGGTTAAAAAAATAATGATATAGTGTTTAAGTTTTTCGCAATAATTCCGAAAGCTGAGCAGAATACTCTGCTTAAGCAATTTTTTACATTCCAGAACGTTTTATTATTTAATAAATATGTTGCGTTCTTCACCTTTGAGTACCGCCATTCCGCTATATGACGATTAATTAGGAAGCGTGTACTAATTAATAACAAGTTAGAGCATGCTAAGTTCGGCCGGGCCGAATCTTATATACCCTCCACCATGGATAGCATTTGTTGAGTTCCTTGCTCGGTATCTCTTTTTTGGCAAACAAAGAATATTGATTACGAACTGTTATGCTATTGGAGCTATATCAAGTTATAGTTCGATTCGGACCATAAATGAATTGAATGCTAAACATTGTAGAGGTTATTGTGTAATATTTCAGTCCATTCAAGAAGCAAAATCGGGAGATCGGATTATATGGGAGTTGTATCAAGCTGTTTATTGATTCAGACCATATTGGCCACGTATGTTGAAGGTCATGGGAGAAGCCGTTCTACAAAATTTCTGCCAAATCGGACTAGAATTGCGCCCTCTAGGGGCTCAAGAGGTCAAGATCCCAGATCGGTTTATATGGCAACTTTATCAGGTTATGTACCGATTTGCGCCATACTTAGCACAGTTATTGGAAGTCATAATAAAATATCTCATGCAAATCCAGCGGCTCAAGAAGTCAAAATCCATGATCGGTTTATATTGCAGATATACCAGGTTGTGAACCGATTTGAAACATTCTTAGCACAGTTGTTGAAAGTGATACCAAAACACTACGTACAAAGTTACAGCCAAATCGTATAAGAATTTCGCCCTCTAAAAGCTGAAGAAGTCAAGACTCCAGATCATTTATATGGCAGCAATATCAGGTTATTAACCGATTTCAACCCATACTTATTACAGTTGTTGGAAGTGATACTGCCATACTTAGCACAGTTATTGGAAGTGATACCAAAATACCACGTGCAAAATTTCAGTCAAATCGGACAAAAATTGCGCCCTCTTGAGGCTCAAGCAATCAAGACCCGAGATTGGTTCATATGGCAGCTATATCAAAACATGAACCGATTTGTCCCATTTACAATCCCAACCGACCTACACTAATAAGAAGTATTTGTGCAAAATTTCAAGTGCTTAGCTTTACTCCTTGGAAAGTTAGCGTGCTTTTGACAGATAGCGGACAGACATGGCTAAATCGACTTAAAATGACATGACGATCAAGAATATATATACTTTATGGGGTCTTAGACACATATTTCTAGGTGTTACAAACAGAATGACGAAATTGGTATAACCCCGGCCTATGTTGTAGGGTATAATAGACGGAATTGGAGGCCACCGTAACGCAGGGGTTAGCATGTCCGCCTATGACGCTGAACGCCTGGGTACAAATCCTGGCGAGACCAATATAAAATTTTCAGCGGAGGTTATCCCCTCCTAATGCTGGCGACATCTGTGCGTTACAATGCCATGTAAAAACTTCTCAAAATAGGTGTCGCACTGCGGCACTCCGTTCGGATTCGGCAATAAAAAGGAGGTCCCTTATCATTGAGCTTAAACTTGAATTGGACTGCACTCATTGATATGTGAGAAGTTTGCCCCTGTTCCTTAAGGGAATGTTCATGGGCAAAATTTGCAATAGACGGAATTAAACCATACAAAAAAAGCGAGAAAATCCGCTTAGGGGGTAAATAAAACAACCCTATTATCGCCACTTAAGGGTTGGTATTCTGTTCTGATTTCGGAATAGCCGTTGAAATTTGTAATTATTTCGCGACGGAATTTTGACAGAAATCAAATGTTTTTGTTTCCATACCAAAACACGTTTCTTTATCTGCACTCATTGTTTTCTCTATTTTATATATATTTTTTCAAATAAATAAAGAAATACTGTACCATCTCAAGTGTTGCCACTATAGTAGTTTTTTGCCATTTCCCTCACTATAAACAGAGTACAACTTTTCCGCCGATTTTCAGCCAATGTTTCGCCCACGTTGTTTATATGAAGTTTGACAGCATTCCGCTCGAAAAACTGAACAGAATACTCAGCTTAAGTATGTGTTCTAGCCATTAAATCAGGTTCAGTCCCCACTTTTTGGGGACAGGTAGTAAAAATGCAAACTTACCTCTTGAATGCATACAAAAACAATATTGTTGTGTATATTTTAAAATTTCTTTATAAGTATATATTATTATTATTATTTATTTTGTTTTATATTCATTTCCATGAAATATGATATATGTATGTATGTATATGTTCACATTGCTCTCTTAGCTTGTGACACACATGTGCATTAAATATTAACTACAGCTAAATTTTAAATTGTTTTTGTTTTACTTAAATGTGTTAATTTTTTTTCTTTTTTATGTTGTTATTTTCTATTATTTATAACTTAATCGACGTACCATCACCAAACATTTAAGGTGATGTATACTTTCTCCGAATAAATTCTTTCGATATTCTCTGCTAGTCGAATTTTAAATTCTTTTTTTTTTTGAGTGTTTTAAAACATGCTCCTATTTTAGAAAAAACATAAAAAACACACACAATTATAAACATGTAAGTACAATATGAGTACAGAATAAGCACACATGCGATTATGACATTCTTGCATTATTGGATTCTTTAAATGACTAAGTGCTAATCTAAGTAGTTTTTTGTATTTTTATTTTTTTTTAAGTTTTTTAAATAATTTTTTTAAATATAAAAAAAACCTTGTATCTAATGTGTTATGCATGTAAGAAATATTAAACGCTACTAGTCAATGTTATATAAAATATTATATACAGTTATTAAGTATATGAACAATTTTTTATATATTACGAGTATTATTTACACTTTATATTTTTGTTATTTTTTTAATATTTAAAACATATAGAAAAAACATAATACATTAAGTTGAGAGTACTTTAAAAGTACTATATGATTTTTTTTATACAAAAACTTACGAGCTATTATTTAGATTACATAAAAAAATTCTATACTACATTTTAAATACTTTTTTTTATAGAAAATGTTTGCTTCTAAAACCTTAGCTATAATAAAGGCCTGGCTATGCTCTCGTAAATGTATCGTAAATGTGGAACAAATGTATCGTAAATGTAAAGAGGCAATTGCGCTTATTACAAAACGTTGCATTTGACATTTCAAACCGAACAATTTTATTAAAAAACAAGTAAAAGCGTGTCAAAAAAGGATATAAGAAAATATTTGCTCTGCTATTAGAGCGATATCAATATATGGTCCAGTTTGGACCACAATTAAATTATATATTGGAGACATGTGTAAAATGTCAGCCAATTCAAAGAATTGCGCCCTTTGGGGGCTCAAGAAGTAAAATAGAGAGATCGATTTATATGGGAGCTGTATCGGGCTATAGACCGAGTCAAGTCAAGATCCCAGATAGGTCTATATGGCAGCTATATCAGGTCATGGACCGATTTGAACCATACTTGACACAGTTGTTGGATATCATAACAAAATACTTCGTGCAAAAATTCATTTAAATCGGATAAGAATTGCGCCCTCTAGAGGCTCAAGAAGTCAAGACCCAAGATCGGCTTATATGACAGCTATATCAGGTCATGGACCGATTTGAACCATACTTGGCACAGTTATTGGATATCATAACAAAACACGTCGTGCAAAATTTCATTCCAATCGGATAAGAATTGCGCACTCTAGAGGCTCAAGAAGTCAAGACCCAAGATCGGTTTATATAGCAGCTATATCAAAACATGGACCGATATGGCCCATTTACAATACCAACCGACCTACACTAATAAGAAGTATTTGTGCAAAGCGGCTAGCTTTACTCCTTTCAAGCGGCTAGCTTTACTCCTTCGGAAGTTAGCGTACTTTCGAAAGATATACGGACCGACATTGCTAGATCGACATAAAATGTCACGACGATCAAGAATATATATACTTTATGGGCTCCCAGACGAATATTTCGAGTAGTTACAAACAGAATGACGAAATTAGTATACCCCCATCCTATGGTGGAGGGTATAAAAAGGCTTGAAGCTAAGGGAAGGTCTAACCTTAAGGACAAGACCGCCTTCCACGCACTTATGAGTCGAGGCGGTTCTCTAACTGAAGGAGTACGCGATGGCGGCCTTCCGGAACATTGAAAGGGAGGAAATGGGTCGACTGTCACCGCTCTAAGCCGCATAGCCGTCTCCCTATAGACGGACTGTAAGCTACGTGACAGCACTATCAACGAGGACTTCGAAAATAGTGTAATCAGAAGCCTGGTGATAATGGGAACACCTCAGGGAGGTGTTTTCTCACCGATTCCCTGGAAAATAGTGAATGATTGCATATGCGGACGATGTCGTACTACTGATACGACACAAATTTCTGTCGAAGATAAGCGACATCATGCAAAGGTCACTGTCAAAATGGGCTACAACAAAACTTAGGATGGTAGAGCTACTTTCAAATATAACCAATAGGTTTTTAGACTCCCGTCTTTCGGCGGTCTTCACAGATGGCTCTTTCAGGCAGAGTTCTGTGTCAAAACGATAGCCGCAAAAGATATTCTAGGAAGGAATTTACTATCTTCCACACTCTGGATTTATGCGAACAGTATGGCAGCCCTCAAGGCATTGGGTTCGAGGAGAGTGAGGCTGAAGTGCGTGGCGGAGTGTTTGAAATCTCTGAGTAGACTCCAGGGTCACGCTATACGATAATCTTGTATTTTCTTCTTATATCAACAATAATAAATTGTAACAAGTAAAAAGGCATTAAGTTCGGCCGGGCCGATCTTTGGATACCCACCACCTCGGGTATATATGTAAACCCCCTTTCGTTACAATCCGATGAAAATTGGATAACTTGTGCACCCAAATTCGACACGGACATTGAGTGGTCTTATAAATATAAGTCACTGTTGATTTTTTTTTAATTTCATCAAAATCGGGTAATAAAGCTTTTGAGCTTCAGACCCCTTATCGGCATATCGGTCTATACGACAGCTATAGCTAAATACAGTCCTATTTTTACCATATTTGGGTCGGATGGGAGGTGACCTAAAACAACTCTCTGTTTCAAATTTCAATGAAATTGGTTATAAAATAATGCTTTTATGGGCTTCAGATACTTTATCGGGAGATCGTTCTATATAGCAGCTATTTCTAAATATAGTCCGATCCAAACCATATTTGAAGCGGATGTCGGGAGACCTAAAACTACCAACTATTTCAAATTTCAGCGAAATCGGATAATAAATAGGACTTTTATGGGCTGAGTCCGTTCTAAATCATATTTGGGTCAGATGTCGGGAGGCCTGAAACTACTAACTGTTTCAAATTTCAACAAAATCGGTTGAAAAATGAAGTTTTATGGGCATTAGACCCTTTATCGGAAAATCGGTCTATATAGCAGCTATATAAAAAAATGTGGTCCGATTTGGCACGTTCAATAACTTATCCAGCGTGCATCAAAAAAGACGTATCTGTGCCAAATTTCAGCTCAATATCTCAATTTTTGGGGGGGTCCGTTTTTACTATTCCTTTGTTTTTCATAGTAGTTCTATGTTTTCCGGGGGCGGGTTACTGGCCCAGCGCCCCAACCGCATGGGTTTGTGGGATTGCATGTATCCCTCGTTGTGGCGAGCCGCTTGCTCCAAGATCCGACGCTCGCCGCCAGCCGCTCCTAACCTGGGAACAGACGCTGATGTTGGCCATTGGTTATTTGAAGGCGCCAATAACTCGCCTTGTCATCTCGAGTATCATTGGCACTCAGTATTTAGTTAAGAGCCAGTGCCACCTGACTCCTCACTGAGACTCTCCTCTCGAAAATCGCTGACTGCCCGCGGCCGCATTTGCAGCTACTCCGCATAAAAAAGGAGCTTTCCACCATCCGCAACCTGTGGACGCGCCCGGTAGCTTTCAGCTAAGATTCCCGTGATAACGATGGGCACCACACAAGTCGGAGCTCAAAGTTCCAGCCTATATGGTGCTCATAGTCATCCCGTATCAACACCTACCACCTCTTTGTTGAATACAAAGCCGCCTTCGATACTGCTTTACGTTCAAAGGTATTTCAAGCCATGTCTAAGTTTGGTATACCTGCAAAATTAATAAGACTCTGCAGGATGACACTTGCTGATACGCGTTCCTCAGTAAGAATAGGAAAGAATCTCTCCGAACCATTTAATACCAAACGAAGTTTCAGACAAGGAGACAGCCTCTCGTGTGATCTCTTTAATATCCTGCTGGAGAAGATTATACGAGATGCAGAAGTGAATAGATATGGCACACTAATCACAAGAGAGCACATGCTACTCGCCTATGCCGACGATATCGATATCATAGGTCGGTCACCTGAAGTAGTAACTGCAGCCTTTGAAAGAATCGAAAGAGAGTCAGTGAAAATGGGTCTGGCAGTAAATGGAGATAAGACGAAATGGATGGTCTCCACTCCCAAAAAGCCATGTACAACCGAGCAGATAAAGAATATGGAGAAAGTTGGGAACCACAACTTTGAGATAGTCAGAAACTTTATCTACCTCGGCACCGCCGTAACCGAAACCAATGACACCAGTTTTGAGATAAAGCGAAGAATAATACTGGCAAACAGATGCTACTTTGGACTAAGTAAGCAGTTTAGAAACAAGGCCACCTCCCGACAGATGAAGACTACACTTTACAAGACACTGATACTACCTGTGCTGTTATATGGTTCTGAAGCATGGGTACTTGTGAAAGCAGATGAGGCAGTGCTTGGAGTATTTGAGAGAAAGATTCTTCGTAAAATATATGGACCAGTTTGCGTTAACGGAGAATATAGGTGACGTATGAACCACGAGCTGTATGACGACGATAGCATAGTTACACGCATCAAAATACAACGGCTACGTTGGCTAGGTCATGTTGTCAGAATGGATGAAGAAGCTCCAGCAAAGAAGTCTTTTGAAGGCAAACACGGTGGTGCACGCAAACCGGGAAGACCAAAAGCTCGATGGAAAGATCAAGTTGTGGGAGACACCTCGAAACTTGGTGTCAGAGATTTTAGAATGAGCGCAGAAGATAGAGGCGCTTGGAACGTTATTCTACGTTCGGCTAGTGGAAGAAATATTCTGTCATAGCCAATTAAAGTAAAGTAAAAAGTAAATATCAATTTTTGAAGCCTGTAGAGTGATTACAACAGATGGACGGACAGACACACGGACATCCTTAAATCGTCTTAGAATTTTACGACGATCCGAAATATATATTTCGATGTGTTGCAAACGGAATGACTAAATGAATATATCCCCTATCCTAGGGTAGTGGGTATAAAAATTACTAATAAAAATCATAGAATTTAACTACCAGTTTGATAAATACACATTTTTGGCTTTGAAATTTGTTCAAACTTCGAATATTTTATCAGCTGACACGAAAACAGAACGTAAATTTTTGTTTTTACATAATTCCACTTTCCGGTTACGGTCGACAAACGTTCGGTAGTCGTTTGCATGTGTTTTCATAAGGCAAAACAAAACAGCTGACACGTTGTTCTACATTTACTGTACATTTACGAGAGCATAACCAGGCCTTTAGTTTTTTTTTTAGCATTTTTTGTATACAAATATCTTATTCGATTGGAATTTGTTCCATTTTCTATTATGATTATGACAGACCAATTGATATATAAACCCTCTAATAGTTTACAAAACAAGCTCTAACTTAAGGGTGAAACTTCACATTAATTTTTTACTATGCTTTTAAACATAATAACAAATTTTCACGTTTTGCGCCAAATGCAATCGGTCTTGAAATAAAAGTTTAAAATTTTTACACTAATTGGTCTATGATAGACTTAGCTTATATATACAAATGTATTATAAATATTAAAAAAAAAATATTTACAAAACAATGAATGGCTAATGTTGAGCTTTCCTATTTCTTTAGTTAATTTAAGTTATATTACATGAAGAGATTTTGTAACATTTATAAAAATTTTTATATTGGGTTGCCCAAAAAGTAATTGCGGATTTTTTAAAAGAAAGTAAATGCATTTTTAATAAAACTTTGAATGAACTTTAATCAAATATACTTTTTTACACTTTTTTTCTAAAGCAAGCTAAAAGTCACAGCTGATAACTGACAGAAGAAAGAATGCAATTACAGAGTCACAAGCTGTGAAAAAATTTGTCAACGCCGACTATATGAAAAATCCGCAATTACTTTTTGGGCAACCCAATAATATTAATACATATTGCAGATTTTATGCTATTGGACAAGGCGTATTTAATAAGGTGGCCGCATCAGCAGAGCTGATGGAACTTGATATGTCAATTCATTTTTGGATTCGCCTTATTAAAATATAAAATTCAAAATAAAAATTCTGTAAATTGATTTTTGTGTTTGCTGCTGTTATGGCTCTTAAACTTAGGTTATATAATGCTACCCGTCTAACAACCTTAATTGCTATCAGCTGCCCTCAGGGAACTATATAGGTTCATAGTTTCGCCCCCGAAAAAGATTGAAAAAGCGCAAAAGCGCTCAAGAACACGGACAAAATTGATGGCAGTACAATGCCAGACATTAGAATGAAGAAGATAAGGAGCCAACAACAACAACAATAATGGAAGCCAGGCGGGCTGGGGAAGGTCCCCCCTATCTGACATTTTAAGTCCCTATTGTAGACAAGAATGGCGAAAGGACTATGTCCCTGGAAATAATTATGGAAAAAAGTTTCTCTCTAAAACCCATGTCCAAACTGAAACTTTTGTAGACGACATGGGAGTGAGAGCAGAGACAACGGAGGACATGTTGAGGCTTTTGATGAAAACCCATTTTCCACAGGATATGAAGAGACTCACGGAGACACCGGAATCTTGGAATAATGACGTTGATCGAAGGTTTATAATAACGGAAATTATGGTGAATGAATCCTTGAATCCATTTAAGTCGCCCAGACCTTATGGAATATTTCTGGCGTTACTACAGAAAAAGGCAGATTATCTGGCGCCTCGTCTGACCAAAATTTTCACAGCGTGCACAGGACTTGCATATATTCCGAAAGCCTGGCAGGAGGCAAGGGTGGTGTTTATACGCAAGCCCGGCAAGGCAAGTTATGCGACACCAAAGGCCTACAGACCCATAAGCCTTACGTCCTTCCTACTCAAAACCATAGAACGTATTGTGGACACCACGATAAAGATTATGACATCCAGCGAACTGCTCAAATACAAACAGCATGCCTATATCTAGGGAAGGTCGGTGGGGACTGCCCTGCACGAGGTTGTGCATAAAATAGAAGAATCCTTCGATGCCAAAACGTACACACTGGCGGTATACATTGACATCGAGGAGCTTTTAACAATGTGCGGACCGACACTCTGATCCAATCCTTAGACCAGTACCGGGTGGACCCAATCATAAGAGACTGGATAAATCCTATGCTAATCCTATTGTGTGTCTCATGGCATAAATATAAGGGAGAAAATGGCAAAGGGCACGCCACAGAGGGCATTTTATCGCCACTCCTATGGGTGACCACCATAAATGACCTATTACGGATGCTGACTGAGAAGGGATTTGAATCCGTCTGCTATGCAGACGATGTTATAATACTTCTAAGGGGTAAGGATTCGAACGAGCTATGCAGACGGGCCGAAAGGGTTTTGCATATTGCATATGACTGGGCTAGACCCAGAGGTCTCAATGTTAACCCAGAGAAGACTGAAATATGCCTGTTCACGAGGAAGATGAAGGTGGGCCAATTTAACGCACCACATTTCCTCAATAAGACGATTTCGCTATCTGACAAGGTCAAATACTTAGGTGTAGTGCCTGAATCCGAGGATAGTCCTCTGGCTCTCAGTAGTTTGGTGGCTGCTATGGAGAAAAAGTGCAATATAAGGACCATACAACAGGTTCAGAGAAGATGTTGTCTTGGTATAGGCGTAGCGAAAAGGACCACGTCCACTAGGGCACTGGAGACTATTCTAGATATCCGACCCATTGACATACAGATTAAGTGTGAGGCAGCCACTGCGGCTATGAGACTTAAGGCGATGGGAGAATGGATTGAGGATGGGAGCAGCTCACACCATCGCGGTATAATCGAGGCGACCATAGGAAACCTGGAAGGAAGGCAAGAGGTTTCCGATCGGATACCTGAGATGAACCTTGAAGTCGGGTGCGAGGCACTGCTGCCATCGGCACAGTCTTGGATTGACGCAACCCTAGTATTGCCATCTGGATGGATGGATAAAAGCTGGAGGACAGAGTGGGCCTGGGGATTAACATTGAGAACCCAGGGACTGAGATCTGTTTTAGACTGCCAGACCATAATACGGTTCTGCAGGCGGAGATCCGGGCGATCACAGAATGCGTGAAGTGGTGTGGTGCTAACACGATGACGTCGAGTGTGAACATCTTTACCGACAGTAAAATGGCCTTAAGGGCAATAACAACCAGGACGGTAAGGTCACGAACAGTCTTGCAGTGTAAGAAGGAGATTAACGCCTTTTCTGAGGATGGCAAAATCCGCATCGTTTGGTTGCCGGGCCATAACGGAGTAAGGGGAAATGAAAAGGCAGACGATTTGGTGGTAAAGGCCAGAGGACTGCCGTCAATAAACTTGATTAACACGACCCCTTCCTTTTCAAATGATTGGAAAATCGCACAATTATCCAAGAGCCTCAAAAAGGGGTACAAAAACCGTACTTGTGGTGATTGAGCTTTAATCACAATATTCCTATTTGAGCCCTTTGCTAGTGGTACGCTAATTATCCTGGCCTTCAAAATAAACTATTGGGTTGCCCAAAAAGTAATTGCGGATTTTTTAAAAGAAAGTAAATGCATTTTTAATAAAACTTAGAATGAACTTTAATCAAATATACTTTTTTACACTTTTTTTCTAAAGCAAGCTAAAAGTAACAGCTGATAACTGACAGAAGAAAGAATGCAATTACAGAGTCACAAGCTGTGAAAAAATTTGTCAACGCCGACTATATGAAAAATCCGCAATTACTTTTTGGGCAACCCAATATATTCAGGAGGAAGAGAGTCATGCATTTGACTCATATGATGTGTAGTCCCTGGTTACAATCGAGACACACGCCAATGATGTTGAAAACAGTTCCAGCCCAATTGAGTCAGAACTTTCGTGGTTGGAATTTTAAAAATTTCATAATTTGTTTTTTCTTGCTTGACACTCAAATGTTAATAAACTTCTTTCTTCTTGCTCTGCTTGGTCGAATCAAATTTGCTGTAAATTTTAAATGTCACTGCGAATCGAATTTTTTTCGCTCTGTATACATATCAAGTTCTCAAAAAAAGTTGCTTTGTTGTAGCAATTCGCCGATGCGGCCACCTTATAACTACGCCTTGCTATTGGATTTAGAATTCGAAATGACATTTGATGGTACACAATATAAAAATTATTAAAAATTTAGAAAAAGGCAAAAGTCAGACGGAGACTATATGATATTCTATATTATTGAGTGTACCTTATTATTACTTCATATATGTGGGCTAGAGGGTTCCGATAAAATCGAGGTTTTATACCATAGAATGGGGGGATACTATTCTAGTCAGTCCGTTTGTTATAACTCAAAATATCGATCGTCTTGACATACCAAGTGAATCTTGCCATTCTGTCCATCTGTAGAGAGCACGATAGCGGTAGAACGAATAAAGATATCCGCTTTTGCACAGCGACTTGTTATTGATGTATGTTGTTGTTGTTGTTGTAACAGTGTGTTTCAAATCCAACATTTTGGAAAGGGCAAGAAAGGCCACTCTTGCCCTATACACCTGCAAGGGAGCCATTGGCATAAGTGGGGATTTAGACCGCGTGTCATGCATTGAGTATATACTGCAGTTGTAAGACCTATCATGCTACATGGTGTTGTGGTCTGGTGGACGGCGCTTCAAAAATCCACCTACTGCTCAATACTCAATACGATAGCCGCACTGAGGACGACACCATCTGATGCATTGAATTTAATGCCACATCTTATGCCTCTGGACATTGTGGCTAACCAAATTGCAGCGACCACTGCCGTGAGGTTAAGGGAGCTTTCTCATTGGTCATGTGGTGGCTACGGACAGTGTTATCCTTGATTTGATAAAAAATTACTGTAGCACTATTCCTGATAGAACCGATTGGAACTAGGATATCCTTGGTAACAGAAATTACATAGGCTTCTATATGGATGGTTCCAAATTAGACGACCATGTGGGCTTTGGGGTATACTCTTAAGATCTAGAAGTGGTCATATCGTGAAGGTTACCCGATCACTGCCATGTGTATCAGGCGGAGATCCTTGCAATTAAGGAAGTAGCGGAATGGAAAATAATGTCATAACGACGATTGACATAAATATCTTCTCAGGCAGCCATTAAATCCTTGGAGAACGTATTTCTAAACACAAAAACCGCGCACGACTGTCAAAGATCTCTTAACAAGATGGCTGAACAGTTCAAAATTCACCTGTTCAAGGGTGCCGGGCCACAGAGATATCCCAGGGAATTCTAAAGCAGACGAGCTTGCGAGACTAGGAACTACCTTACACACTCTCGGGTCACTGAAATCTGAGGGTATGCCTCTAGCCACATGTAAGTTAAGTTTTCAGGACCAGGCCCGAAGGTCAACGAATGATAGATGGTCACAAAGAGGGGGCTATGAGCATTCCAAAACTATGTGGCCTCATCAAGACTTCAAGAGGTCTACTGCTTTGCTGTCATTGTGTCTGTCACTGTCTAGTCGGAAAATATGCTGACAGACTGAAGGTTGCCAGCAACGACTTTTGCAAAAGCTGTAGGGACATCAATGAAGAAGAGACTATAGAACACCTTCTGTGTGTGTGTCCCGCACTAGCAGTTAGAAGGAGTTCCATTTTCTCTCATTCTCATTGAGAACCTGTCTGATTTAGCGGATATGAACATTCGCAAGTTATTGAGCTTTTTAAAGCGAACGGGATGGTTCAACGGTAGGAATTAGAAGCCATCTTCCTTCTTCTGTTCCTATGCTCTCACAATGGACGAAAACGTCTAAGTGAGTCTGATGGCAGACTGCCACTAAAACCTTACCTTAACAGAGTGTTTTTCTATCTTTCGTCTGCTTGGTTCTGTTAAATATCCAGATCTAGGAACTCTGCGACTAAGGTGGTGTGTGTCCGGATGGATCTGGGCCTGAGTCGAGTGCGTCTGGCTGGGCAGTTAAACTGGTGTTGTGTGGTCCGTAGTTAAATTCGGGACGCACATCCTGCACCTTGGCATCAATCCTTGCTCCGTAGGAGTTGAGGCGGCTGCAGCTGCCGGATGGAAATTGAGCCAGAACTACTCTGGCTTACCAAGGGAGGTCAATTTCTTCAGGCGTTATGGGTGGCGACTGTTCTTCAAGGACAACATTCACCAGTTAGCTATTCATCGCATCTGCTACCGTGTCGGCATGAATGTTGTCCAGACCGGGTTGATCTAGAGGTTCTCTCTTGTAGCGCTGAACCTCTCGCACTAGATCATGTAGATCTACCACAATGCTTCTGGTAGGTGAATACCTATCCACAAGATGATGATTTGGATGGTCTCTGCAATAACAGCCCATAAGGTATTGCGTGTGGTTAAGTATTCGCACGGGTAGGATCTTTGCCTCCTGATGGAAGTGGTCCATGTGAGAACTGTGGAGAAAGCCCATCGCAATTCGGAGAACGGCAATCTCGCAGATCTGAATATTATTCCACTGTATGTCACAGAGCTGCCGAGACCACTCCGAGCTGCATATATTACCACAGACCGGCTAATCGCTTTGTACGTGGTCCACAAGGTTTCTTTGTCAGCACCCTTAGTGCTCCCGGCAAGTGACTTGAGGACCTGGTTTCTATTCTGACCTTATGGCAGATTGCTGTGGCATGTGATGGAAATTTGAAGGAGCTATTACACCAAGTATTTTGGGACACTTAATGGTCGGAATTGTTACTCCATCGAATATTACATTCAGCGCCCTACCCACCTCATGCGTGCATGTATTGACCAATGTGGCTGAAGACTTGGTGGCAGACATCTTCAGATCTTTTATAGCGAAATAAGGGGCAAGTTCGTTGAAGTAGAAGTTTAACCTATCGCAGATGTCACCAGTGGATGGGGGCTTGGTGCCATGATCGTACAATCGTCCGCATATGATACGATCTTTATGACGTCTAGAGGGTGTGGAAAGGAGGTTAGTTAGAGGCTAAACAGTGCCGGAGTTATCACCCTACAGAGTTTTGACTTCTGATCTCTAAATTCCACAAACGACTTGCAACGACACAGATAATTCATAACGTAGCGTTTCAGTCCTGGCTCGAAGGACAAATATTTTGGCATGGCTGACCGTGTTGCCTTGTTGTTGTAGCCACATTTTCATATGGAGTTGGCGATCCTTGTCAAGCTTCTGTAGATGAGCAAGCTCGGTCCGGTCCAAAGGACCGAACGCCGCGGGAACAGGTTGGCCATTGTTATTTAAAGGCGTCCATAACTCGCCTTGTCATATCGAGCATCACAGGCAAACAGAATATGTCCAAGTGTCGAATGCTTTCGATAGGTTCAGTGCCACAAAGATTTTCCTATAACATGGCCTGAGGTAATTGAAGCCACGGCAAATGTGTGCGGTAGTGGCATGCAAAGCTGTTGTTTTCCTATGCAGTCTTCGAAATTCATGCTGAAATTCTCCAAACGAGGGTCGAGAGAAGTGAGTAGTCCTTAAGAGTCTTCCTGACCCAACGTCTTGGATGACATTTGAACTTCGTCCACGGTAAATTATAAAGGGTGTACGTCCACCGGCTCAGAGACTACGGATACGAAGAATAGCTCTCCTCCTTGCCTTGTCACTCTCGAGATGCACAATTAATTGACGGTTGAATAGCCTGGCACATCTCTTCGAATCAGTCAGGTTACGTCGCCAAAAGTGAGTCATCCCGTCTACCGGAGTGACTTAACAGTAGACCACAGCTTGCCTAAAAATGCAACTTACAGTTACATTGCTCAAAGTGTTCCAGCCGCAAATTCCGCTTATGTTCATTGACTATCCTGTTTATTTGCAGAGCTAGCTCGCTGATTCTGGGGTAAGTGGGGTCCGTGCAACGAATCCCATCACGTTCGTCTGCGAGTACGATAGCCTGCGACGGGAAATCGGGTCACACTTGGGCTATTTGACAGGCTGGTATAAAGCAAGCTGCTACTGCGTTCAAATATGTCTCAGAATTTCTTCTCAGCAACTGGCATATTTAGGGGGACGATTGGTGAACACTCTGAAGCCGACGCAATCGGCTCTTCTTCTGATTGATAAACGTAAGACGCTCAAAGGTTATGTAGTCGGTTGGTCGGTCTGGTTCCAATGAAATGACGGCTTGCCAGGATACGTCACTCAGGAGATCAAGGGATGCAATGGAAATGTCTGAGAATACCTAGTGGGGGTATTCTCATTCACCGTGCAGAACGTGGGGCCTTCAATCTGCCAATGATTCCCAAAGCTATGCCGGTCGTTACCTAGGGGAGAATGCCTCTCCTGGATCGCTGCAACCTATATGTTCTTCCGACTCATGATTTTGACACACCGACTCATGTTTGTGACTATTCAGTGCGACTATACTCCAGAGCAAGTTCGGAAATACTCTAATGACCCGACTCGAAGCCCCATTGTAAAAATAAACTTCGAATTTTCCCACATACATTCCATTTAGAAACAGGTGGCTATCTTCTCACATATCAACGAGTGCTGGTCGATTCAAGTTCAAGCTCTATGAGGGAAGGGATCTCTATTTTATATTTTTCTCACAACCATTTTTTCAAATGTCACTCTGCTTCACAACATTCGCCAGGATTAGGAGGGGATAACCCCCGCAGGAATTTTTTGTCGTATTTTATTGCCAGGATTCGAATCCAGGCACAAGGCGTCATAGACGGACACGTCTTTCCACATTTACAAGATACCCAGGTTGGAACTTCAGCTCGACTCCGGCCTAGACTATAGGCCACAAATCCCATGGCAGCCGGTTGTACGTACCGGATTGACCCGATGAAGTCCTTCACACACTGCTACAACAAAAACCACATTCGTTCCACATCTACCATTGAAAATTCAAATAAAACCGTAACCGTATTACCAAATTATAAAAGATGCGGCATTATCGATTTGGAAAACAAAGGATAAACTGTTGTGTCAAGTATGAGGGTCAAGAAGTGAAAGCAAGAACCAACCACAGTTTCGAGTTACTTTAAAAAAAATGTGTCTGCCACCAAATGACTTTTCGCACTGCTGTGGCTTTATGAAACCCTTAGGGATTTATGTTTTAAAAACTAGTCCACAAATCACAGACAAAAGGGAGTTGCTGTACAAGAAGGGTGCCGTAGAAATATAATAAGCAATATATACTATGATACAGATATTCAGGAAATGTTCCCTCTTACTTATTACAATTATTGAGAAAATTTCTCCATAGTGTTGTTCCTTTTCGTTTGCTTTGATAGCTTAAGCTATCAGTTCGTATGCAGCTCACTTTCATCAAAAGTCATCGAACATGTATTGCTCAATCAGCATATCTATGTCCTGCTAGTTGGAATTCTCCGGATATTCGTTGATGGAAATGGTCATCTTTTCCTCATCATCACCGCTGTCCTCATCCTCCTCCATTTCATCATCATCTTCGTCCTCACAGTCATCATCTTCACCATAGCTATCAGTTTGATTGGATATATCGCCATCGTGCATCATCAAGCCTCCTGGGCCACCGCCCGAAGTGTTCGTAATACTCAAATTGCCATCCAACGAAGAGAGTGAAGTATTTCCCCCACCAGCAGTCGAACCAGCAACTGTTGATCCATGCAAATGATGATGATGGCCTCCCGCCCCTCTTTGCTGTTGTAAATCTATGGTTACCATATTATCCATATCCTGCATGGCATGGTCACCGCCTGGCTCTTGCTTAATGTTCTCTTGTTTGATATTTTGCAATTCCATAAGTTCGAGGGCAGCTCTTGATTTGTAGTGAGTCTTGATGTGTTTGGACAAATGATCGGAACGCATGAATTTCTTATTGCATTCGGGACACTGGAAACGTTTCTCGCCCGTATGTGTGCGTCTATGACGCTGCAACTCATCGGAGCGGGTAAAACGTTTGCCGCAGAATAGCCAAGAGCATACAAAGGGTCTCTCACCGGTATGCCAACGCAAATGGGCCCTCAGGTGGGAGGTTTTGCCATAGACCTTATTGCAACCGGGTATATGGCAGATGTGCTGTTTCTTGCGATCCGATTTATTTTCACCATCCACACAATTGGGGCAGGTACAAGCCACCCGTTTTAGGCGGGGTTTAATACCCAGATTCCCAGGATCATTTAGATTGATATTGACATTGACCGAGGTCTGTGAGGGCGGGGGTAGCGATATGGATGTTGTGGTGGGAGTTGGTGCTAAGGGTTGTGGAGCATTGCTTGTTTGATTGTTGTTGAGCGAAGATTGTAACTGTCCCGATGTGGCATTATTTGCCGCGGTTGTTGTTGTGGCTATTGTAATTTGTGCTCCACCCACACTACTGGTCACCGAGGAGGTGGAGGTTTGTGGTGGTTGCTGCTGCGGCTGTTGCGGTTGCTGTTGTGTGGTGGTTATAGTTCCATGCGGTTTTATCAAAGTGGTTCTTCCCAAGGGTATAGTAAACTGTTGTGGCTGTTGTTGCTGAGGTGGCTGCTGCTGCTGCTGCAGGTTTGCTGGAATTGGCGTTATCTGTAATGAGGCGGGCAGAGTTACTGGTATTCCCATATTATCGATGGCTGAGACGATATGTTGCTGCTGCTGGTGCTGTTGTTGTTGTTGCTGCTGCTGCTGTTGCTGAGATTGCTGTTGGAGTTGTTGTAGCTGTTGTTGGTGCTGCAATTGCTGCTGCTGTTGCTGAGCTTGTTGCAGCTGCTGTTGGATTTGCTGTAATTGCGCCTGTTGCTGCTGTACCTGTAAGGATGCGTAGACTGTTAGTTTAACAGTGTGTCAAGGGAAAGATCATTCATTAAAATTCGTTCGTCTTCAAGGATTTTGTTTTGGTTGTAGTTGTTGTTTTTCTATAATTTCAAAAAAAGCCACCATCACCAGATTTTATTATGAATGAAATGCAACCAACATTGATTATCGTTTTAATTGTAACAACAACAACAAAAATTGTATTTAAAAATTATGATATAGATTAAATTTAGTTAAAGCGTTATTTAAAAGCAATTTTGGCGTTTAATATGAATTTGAGCTGAAGGAATTTTAATTAAATGTTTAATTGAACAAAAAAAAAAAAAAAAGTGTAAAGTTTGGACGAGTTGATTCTTAGATAACCTATTGGGTTGCCCAAAAAGTAATTGCGGATTTTTTAAAAGAAAGTAAATGCATTTTTAATAAAGCTTAGAATGAACTTTAATAAAATATACTTTTTTACACTTTTTTTCTAAACCACGCTAAAAGTAACAGCTGATAACTGACAGAAGAAAGAATGCAATTACAGAGTCACAAGCTGTGAAAAAATTTGTCAACGCCGACTATATGAAAAATCTGCAATTACTTTTTGGGCAACCCAATACATCTGCACAATATCAAATGGATTTTGTTCTGTAGTGAATCAAAAAGCCAAATCAGAATATCAGTTATTACAATTGTAGACACTGATCTCCACGTGGTATCATCGAGGGAAGCTGTCTTCAAAACATGGTTATGATAGTGAGCAAAGACGGTGAGTCCTTAAACTACAAAAAAAAAGCTTGAGCCGTTGACCCAGTTATTTTTGTTGTAGCCACATTTGCATGTAGAGGTGGCGATCCACGTCAAGCTCTTATGGGCGAGCAAGCTTGTAACGGTCTACACGACCGATCGCCACGGGAATATGATTGGTTATTTAAAGGCGCCGATATCTCACCTTGTCGTATCGAGCATCATAGGCACCCAGTGAGACTCACTACTCGAAGCCGCTGATTGTAAGCGACTGCCGTTGCAGCTACTCTGACCCAGTAATCTGCCCTTGCAGAAAAGACCAAAAATACTTTGAAGAACGAGAAAAATTAACTCCCCTAACTCAAAACCCACCAAGGAGTTATGGACACTGCTTTGCGAATCTTCAACTGGAATGACCGAACCCTGTGGTTAGGTGTGTTGGAGGGCATGTGATTAATCCAGGATAAGTAGCGGCCTGTTGCGCGATGAACACCACACAGGTTGGAGCTTAAAGTTCCAGCCTGTGTGAAGCTCATAGTTATCCCGTGCCGGGCTGACCCAGTAATCTGCCCTTGCAGAAAAGACCAAGAATACTTTGAAGAAAGAGGAAAATGAACTCCCCTAAGGTTGACAAAATCCACAAAGGAGTTATGGACCCTGTTTTGCGAATCTTCAACTGGAATGACCGAACTCTGTGGTTAGGTATGTTGGAGGGCATGTGATTAATCCAGGATAAGTAGCAGCCGGTTGCGCGAGATACTCTGCAACAGGGTTTTCGCCACCCTGTTACCCATTCCGCGCGGTTATCGTAGAAGGCGACCATCCTAACAAAAAACTCTACGCTAATCAGCGATCCATTGCAAGCCGCTTCGTTTCTCGCCACTGCTTGATGGCTGGGGACCCAGCAGAATCAGACAGCCTTTACTTAAAACGAAGAAGCTCTATGCATTTTCTAACCTCACATGTGCCGACGTCAAAACCTACAGCGTTTTTCTTCGTTCCCCCTTGTTAACGGCATTTATGAAAGATTAAACGTCTACCTCATCAATCGTACCGCTTATTTCGCTTCAATGAATTTGTAAGCATCCATCATGAAATCTTCTGTCACATAGTTTGTTCCATGGACAGCGGAAGAACGCCAGTGTTTGGAATCACATTCAACAGCCTTTTCCTCTGAACATGCTACTGCAAATTGTATGGTGAGGTGCTCAAGTCACTTGCCAGCAGCATTGAGGATGCTGACGGAGAAACTTTGTTGACTTTATGCAGAGCAATTTGACGGTTCGTGGCAATATATGAAGCTCCGCTGTATACATGTCAGCTAAGTGATTTTTCAGAATGCTGCTCTACGAACTGCGACGCGACCATCTTCATCAGGAGAGGAATATTTTGAACAAATGCACAATTACATTTTGTCTAAGCAGATTCTACTGGACTGTTATCGCAGAGACCATCCTAATCACCATCTTTTGGAAAGGTCCAAATTTTAGCCCAATCGGATGAAAGTTGCGCACTCTATAGGGGCAATGTATCTAAAAAGATACATTCAGTGTCGGATCGCTTTTTTTTTTGTTTAATTTCACAAAAATTTCTTGGAGATTGACCTGAAGAAGTTAACCTCCTTTGGCAAACTAGAGTAGTTCCATCTCAATCGCTTCCGGTAGATGCAGCCGACTGGATGTGTAACCACAGACCATAGACCACACGCCACATTTCACTTGTTCAATTGCCAAGTTACTTGACTATTCGACTCAAAACCGGATACCTTTGAACGCATCTCACCCTAGTCGAGGATTTTCCAGATATTTAGCAGAACCTAGCAGACGAGTGGACGAAGATACAAAACACCACCACAATCACAACAATATCTGTCTTGTGTGTGTCCTTGCCCCGACGGAAGACCAGGACCAAGAGACCAATCATGTATTTTATGAGCAACTGCTGAGACAATTTAGACTACACAAAGGAATGTCCGATTACGGATTGACTCTTAAAGGTTGTTCCAAGGCAAAAAAACATAATCAGAAGGCTACATTGTTTGACGTGCGATAGATGGGAGGAGCGAAAACCGATTCGGAATATTACCTTGTTGCCGAAAGGTCGAAATCCACCGTAGCGCAGAGGTTAGCATGTCAAACTATAACGCTGAACGTCTGGGTTCGAATCCTAATAGAACAACAGAACAAACATTTTCAGCGGTGTCTTCCTCCACCTTACGCTGGCGACATTTGTGAAGTGCTATGCCATGTAAAACTTTTCTCCAAACGAAGCCCAAATCGAAGCCCGAAACCAAGTAAAAACTTTTCCCCAAACGAGTTACGGACCCTGCTTTGCGAATGATTCGGTTAGGTTAGGTTAGGTGGTGGTTAGGTATGTTGAAGGGCATGTGATTAAGTAGCGGCCTGTTGCGCGAAATACTCTGCAAGAGGGCTTTCGCAACCCTGCAACCCATTCCTCGCTCGCGCGGTTATCGTAGAAGGCGACCACCCTAACAAAAAGATCTGCGCTAATCAGATTGCATTGCATCACGCTGTTCGGACTTGGCAATACCCTAAAACCTATTATCACTTAAATGAGCTTCGGCTAGTAGTAAACCAACTGAAGAACAACAAGACAGCCGTTGTCGATGCGTTACTAGGTAAAGGAGAGGTATCAGGAAAAAGGTAGGGGTAAGAAATGTCTATTCCGATGTAAGAAGAGAGAACAAGTAACAAGTAAACGCGTGCCAAGTTCGGCTGGGCCGAATCTTATTTACTATCCACCATGGAACGGATTTGTCAAGTTCTTTGCCTGGTATATCTTTATAGGCAAACAAAGAATGATGAATAAGAATTGTCATGCTATTAGAGCCATATCGGGTTATGAACCGATTCGGACCATACTAGGTTTAAATGTTGGTGACCTTAGTAAAAGTCATTGTAGAAAATTTCACCCAACTCGGATAAGAATTGCGCCCTATAGGGGCTCAAGAAGCAATATCGGGAGATCGGTTTATATAGGAGCTATTTCAGGTTATAGACCAATTCAGACCGTAATTGGCAAGCATGTTGAAAGTCATAGGAGAAGTCGATGTACAAAACTTCAACCATAATGGATAAGAATTGCGCCCAGTGTTGCCGATTTTTGTAGGTTCCTACCAAAATTGGTAGGTTTTAATTCTCTTGGTAGGTTGGTAGACTGACCTAAATTTTTGGTTGGTTTTTCCAACTTATAGTTACCAATTACCTTATCATTGAACTTAAACTTAAATCGTCCAGCACTCAATGATGTCTGAGAAGTTTGATCCTGTTCCTTAATAGAATGTTCATGGGCAAATTTGCCGTTGCATAGTTGCCAAGTTAATTCCTGAAAAAATCACAGGGGATAGCTCCAAATTATTTCACTTTTTGTCGTTCCAGTGTATTCGTTAAGAATATAGAATAAAATCATGTATGTCGAGCCCAATACTGTCACAAAGAGTCTTAGAGACTGTATTTGGATGCTTCAAATTTCAGGAAAAAAGTTCTGATATTGAATGTAACTGGAACAAGTGTTAAGCGATCTCTTTCAAATTTCGTAAATTCTAGGTAAGAAATGGGGCTTTTGTGCGTTCAATGCATTCAACCCGAAAACAGGGCTATATGGAAGCTGCATACAAATATGTATAGTCAGATCTACTTCATACTCAGATGTTGAGGGGTCTATGCAACTCACTGTAATAGAGAAAGGAAGTAAAAGCGCATTTCTGGACTCAAAACATTAAATTGGGAGATCGCTTTATCAAAACTCGCCACAATTGGTAATGGAAATCAAGGCAAAAATGCGACCTTTATAAAGAAAAGATTTCTTGTTGGGAGAGGGTATCGATGTCAAGATTTAGGCCATATCAAGATTTAGGCTGTAGAGTGAGTGATGGACGGTCATGTCCAGATCGTCTGTAAATATAACGACGATCTAGTATGTATACTTTGTAGGGTTGAGTATGATGTGTTGCAAATGGAGTGGCAAAATGGCAAACTCTTTGGTGGTGGGTTTATTGGGTTGCCCAAAAAGTAATTGCGGATTTTTCATATAGTCGGCGTTGACAAATTTTTTCACAGCTTGTGACTCTGTAATTGCATTCTTTCTTCTGTCAGTTATCAGCTGTTACTTTTAGCTTGCTTTAGAAAAAAGTGTAAAAAAAGTATATTTGATTAAAGTTCATTCTAAGTTTTATTAAAAATGCATTTACTTTTCTTTTAAAAAAATCCGCAATTACTTTTTGGGCAACCCAATAGATATGGCTCATTTACAATCCAAACTGTTCTACACTAATAGAAAGTATTTGTGCAAAATTTTAACCGTCTAGCTTTACTTTTCGAAAGTTGCGTGCGACAGACAGACGGACGGACAGACAAGGTTAGATCGACTTAGAATGTCAAGACGATCAAGGATATATGTATACTTAGCTGGGTCTGAGAAAAATTTTTCGATGTCTGACAAACGGAATGAGGAAATTAGTATACCCCCATCCTATGGGGAAGGGTATAGAAAGGTATTAAGACCTCGGGTAGATGTAGTAACCACCTTTCCTAATAATCCCGTGAAAAATGCATCACCCATAGAATGATCATTGCAGTCACGAGAAGCTTAGCTGCGAGCTACCGGGCGCGTCCACAATTTGCGGATAGTGGAATGCTCCATACGGTGAGGCTGCAACGGCAGTCGCGAGAGGCGGGGCGGCATCCGTTTTGCACAAATACTGGGTGTCTATAATGCTCGATATGACAAGGCGGGTTATTGGCGCCTTTAAATAACCAATGGCCACCCGGTTTCCGCGGCGATCGGTCCTTTGGACCGGAACGAGCTTACTCACCTACAAAAGCTTCACGAGGATCGCCACCTCCACCTGAAAATTTCGCTATAAGAACAACAACGAAAACACTGATGGAATGACCTAATTGAGAAAGAAAACTCAAAGTCAAGTGTCAGAAATTGGAGGAGGGCAGAAGATCGGAGGCCACCGTAGCGCAGAGGTTAGCATGTCCGCCTATGACGCTGAACGCCTAGGTTCGAATCCTGGCGAGACCAGAAAAAATTTTCAACGGTGGTTTTCCCCTCCTAGTGCTGGCAACATTTGTGAGGTACTATGCCATGTAAAACTTCTCTCCAAAGTGGTGTCGCACAGCGGCACGCCGTTCGGACTCGGCTATAAAAAGAAGGCCCCTTATCATTGAGCTTAAAAAATCTTTAATCGGACAGCACTCATTGATATGTGAGAAGTTTGCCCCTGTTCCTTAATGGAGTGTTCATGGGCAATATTTGCATTTGCAGAAGATCGCGGCACTGCGAAATCTAAACTGAGTTCGTTTAAGGGAGCAAACGGTAGCTAACTAAATAAGTAATATCAAAACATATACAAAATTAATTTGGAAATTCATATAAATATATATACATATGTATTTGGACAGATTAATATTTTGCCTTGAAATGGCAATTAAAACCTTTGGTTAGATTGGTTATATAAAAATTAAAAAAACAAATTCATTTGCATTAAATAAAATATATTGGAAATTGGATAAGAGTACTTGCCTTGTTTTAAACTCGTAAAGAAATAAAAAGGTAATGTCGCAGGAAAAGAAAAAAAGGAAGATAAGAATTTGAGCAAATTTTGGTGTAAAGGAGTGGGAATGAAATGAGAAAAATATTAGTGAGAGTGAGATGAATGTGGTACGGGAACATACCTCTCTACAGATGGAGATGGTAATCTGTTTACAGACAGACAGGCAGAAAGCCAGCGTTGGTATATTAAAGATAAGCTTAGATTGACAATCTGCATCAGATTCAGACTATATTTGAGGGAAACCTTTTTAAACCCGTGGCAGTCGGTTGTACGTTGTACCGATTGAACCGTTGATGTCCTTCATCGGCCTTAGTACACAACACACTGCTACAACAACAACAAAAGAAACCTTCAAGTTTCTACCGCTGAACCAACTGCTGATAATAACGAAATATTCCAAATGCTGGAATGCAGTAGTGAAGGAGACAAGAATAGCCCAGAAGCAAGCATTTTTATAGTGATTTTAAATGGCAAAAAGAAGTAAAAATTCAGCAAACTGTGCACAGAAATAAAGATTGAGTGTCCTAACCATTGCGGCTAGGCAATTTAGAACTTTTAAAGAGGCATTTTAACCAGGCATATCAAGTGTCTACCTCATATTCATTCTACCCCGAAGGAAAGATGAACATTTAAAACCTATTTGCAACCTTTGAAAGTCCTACACCTGCAAAAGTATTTGAAGTCATGCCAGGGTCATACCTAAACTGGCATATGCTCAGTTCAAATTGGTATACAGTGTTTGTTGACAGCCATAACTGTGAACGATTATGCTGGCCTTGATATTTTCAAAATGTAGAGGCTTCAGCTTAAACCTCATATGAAGCTTGAGTGGAATTGCTGTATTAGGCGCAGCAACAGTATTACAGGCGCATAGCTTAGCACAGATGCCCTCGAAAATCCAATGACGCTGTGGACAACAAAGTCATCACTGAGATATATCAGTTTTGACTTGTGCTACTATCATACATTTGTTAGTTCCCCCCTAAGGTCAGTTTTCCTTTTGTTTCCATAAATCGCACAAAATCTTCATTAAAAATAATTTTATTGTACTTAAAAATAAAAAAAAATTGCACTAGTATAAGGAAATTAAAAAAAGGCAAATGTTTAAACGAAAATTATGGAAGGCCTATTTGACGCTGTCTCCGATTTTCCAATATATTTTTTAGATATATGATGATGATTGGCTGTGATTGACTTTGTCTTTAATGAAATCTGGAGATTAGCAAGCGGGAGTCGGTTCGCCAAAAAATTTCCAATTCAATAGTCATGAATGTCTACGACCGAATTCCGGGTTAAAACAAATCCATTCGAAACGACTTCCGCAATTCTATGTGCTTTGCTGGATATTTTTTTCTATTATTTAAGTCTCTGCTTTTTAGTTCTCACCTGGGTAACTGTGGTGGCCTGCGGCATTAGCCATTTGATTTGGGTGCTGCTAACGGCATTGGCGGCATTTATCGCATTGGCAGGAATACTGATCGTAGTGGTATTGTTATTAATGGACGTGTTGGCAACGGAAGCGCCCGAGTTGGAGCCCGTATCTGGGGGCTCTTGCTTTATGTTGGTTATCAGAGTCTGGCCGATTTGTGTGGGCGATTGCGGTTCCTGCTTGGGTTGTTGTAGCGATGTTATGGCCGCTGTGGTCGTACTGGTTGGGGTGTTCTGGCCTGTGCTCAGATGGTGATGCTGGTGAGTGTTGTGGGTGCTCACAGGCGATTGAGTAGGAGGTTGGGAAACCGTTATGGCATTGGTCACTGGCGATGCATTTACATTTGATGTTGCTGTCACCTGTTGAAGCGTTGTTGTGGGTGTTGAACCACTGCCATTGGGATTGGTAGTCGATGTGGGCTGTGAAGATTGCGGTGAAGGTTGTGTGGTAGTCGTTGTTGCTGTTTGCGATGGCTGGGGAGTTTGTGGGGTGGACTGAGTCTGATGCTGTGACTGATGTAGGGTCTGGGGGGAAGAATGCTGCTGATGTGTTTGCTGCTGCGTTGTTGTAGCTCCAGCCGCAGTAGCTGCCAGTATCTGTTGAATATTGGCAGCTTGCAAATTAGGCGGCAGCTGTTGGGCTTGTATGATTTGTACCTGCCCTATGCCGGGAATATTTTGTATAGGCAATGCCTGTAGGCCAGGCATTTGTTGAAATTGTATGAGATTTGCTGCTGAAGTCTGGGGAACACCGCTGGCAGTGGTGGGGGCTGCCGCCGTTGGATTTGTGTTTTGTGCAGGGGTGGCATTGGCGGCAGCAGCGGCATTTGCCGTTTGACTTGGAGTGATATTGGCACGTTGGAATTGTTGCAGTTGTTGGGCTGGTATGACAGTAACATGCTGCCCTTGAGCATTTGTTATGGTGATGGGCTGATTGGTGGGAATTTGAGCACCAGATTCGTTGGCCGCATTTATGGCCTGTATGATCTGCTGCTGTTGTTGCAATTGCTGCTGCAGTTGTTGCTGTTGCTGCTGCTGTTGGGCCTGGGCTTGGGCAGCTGCAGCCGCAGCTTGCTGCTGTTGTTGCACTTGCTGTTGCTGCTGTTGTTGTTGAGCTTGTTGCTGTTGCTGCTGTTGTTGGACAACTGCCGCCGCAGCCGCCTGTTGCTGAGCCGCAGCTGCATTTTGTATGTGAATAATGTTGGCATTTGTAGGCAATTGCTGATAAGACGTCAGCGCATTGAGCGGAGCCAACTGCACCTGTTGTATCTGCCCGCTGGGGGTTACTATCTGGGCTATTTGCGTATACTGTGGTATTATTTGAGGCATCGCCATGTGTTGGGTGGTTGGCAAAAGATTTGCCGTGGAAATGCCACCGCCTCCTCCCCCGGTGAGCTGTTGTACGGGGACATGAACCGTTTGGTAGATGGTCTGTCCATTGGCAGTTTGTATGGGAACTTGCACAGCCACCGTGGTGGTAGTTTGTTGTATAGTGGGCTGTGGTAGGGTGGCCGCAGGTGCCTGTTGCAAAGTAGGGGGGAATTGGACAATTTGTTGTAGCTGTGACGCAGTTCCTGCTGTGGCAGCTGCGGTGGGGCCAGCTTGTCGTATTTGTATGTTCTGCAACGTCTGACCATTTTCGAGCTTAATGGAAGCATTGCCTCCGGCTGCGAGTAATTGTTGTAAGTTGCCCAGCAGGCCATTGGCAGCGGCAACCGAGGTGGGAATTTGTATATTGGTACCAGGAATTGTTATGGTACTGGGTAATGTGGTGGTGGTCGTTGTTCCCGTTGGGGCGGTTGCTCCGCCACCTGTGGCGAGTCCCGAGTTTTGTGTAGGTCCAGTGGCGTTAGCTACTTGCCCAGAATTGGCATTATTGCTACCAGCGGTATTAGTAACTTGTTGCTGTGCTTGTTGTTGCTGCTGGGCCTGTTGTTGTTGCTGCTGTTGCTGGACTTGTACTTGCGCTTGAGCATGGACTTGGGCTTGCAGCTGGGATTGCTGGTGTTGTTGTTGCTGCTGCTGCTGTTGCTGCAGCAACTGTTGCAATTGCTGTTGTTGTATTTGCTGAGCCGTGGGGGCAGTTGTTATGGGTATTTGAATATTTGTACCCGGAATGGTAAACATTGCTTGTTGTTCTTGCAGGGGCCCCGTCGTCGAAGCAAAACCAGCCGGCAGTTGTATTGTCTGTCCCAGGCCTTGTATGAATTGTGTGCCCGGTTGCAATTGCACAGCTGTCGTCTGGGGAGCTGGTTGTGGTGCCCTCACTATTTGGCCATTAGGTGTCAAATACATTTGTTGGCCATTTATATTCACTGGCTGGGCAGCAGATGCCGCCAATTGGGCATTGAAATTCGGTATAAATATGGCTTCCTGGCCATCAATATTCACTGTTTGCATGGGCTGCACTATCTGAAACATATTTTGTGGCAAAGTCTGTGTTTGCTGTTGAGGTCCCGTATGCTGGGCGGCAGCCGCCTGCAGAAATTGTTGTGGCAATTGCTGCAGATTGATTATTTGGGACAAAGGAATTTGATTGGGCTGTAGAGTTGTTGTCGTTGTGGTGGTTCCAGTGAGTTGTTGGGGCTGCCCAGTAGCTGCATTTACAAAAGTAGCCTTAACTTGTGTTGGCTGGGCGGCGGCGGCAGCAATTTGTGTCTGATGTACCTGCTGTTGGTGTTGATGCTGGCCGGGATTATTTTGCACAGTCGCCTGTGTTGGTTGTTGCTGTTGTGCAGGCATTTTTAGGCTTCGAATTATGGGAAATCCTTTGCGGTTGTGATACTTAAAACATGGTCGCTTTCGCTTTGCAGTAAACTAAATTGTTTATTTATATTTTGTTGTTGTTGTTAGTGTAGTACCGCCATAATCACCCAGTCTCCGTTTTATTTTTCTCTCTCCTCTTTCACTACTGATTTCATGTATAACACACACACGCACACATACACAAACGTTTTTTCTTTTCTTTTTTTTCAATAGCTGCTGCTGCTGCTGTACACGACCTCTTCTTTCTTTGGCCTCTCACTCACTTGCTGCAGACGACCATTTAGTTTGCCCCAATTTCTTGGCCATATTTCGTAAACAAATGCCTTAACTTGATAATTTCCTAGTAATTGATTAAATTTACAAACTTTTTATTATAAAATATACACTGAATTTACAAATAAAACGGAGCACAAAGTGGAAATTTAGGCAGCGGTAGGTAATTCACTTCAAAATGGAGATGTAAAACAGGGTTGATTAATTTCGTACATCTTTTGACATTGTTCAGCAGTGCTGATGCAAAGTACTTGTGTGGTCGGTAAATATCGATTTACGCTTTTTAATCGTTTATCGGAAACAAAACGATTAAAACGAAGTGAGAGGCATGGCGGAATGTTTTAAACATGGGATTTTGGTGAACTTCAATTGAACTTTCAAAAGTTATTTGTGGATCCCAATATAAAGTTAAATGCCAGTTATTAGCTATTAGCCAGATCAACATTGCGCTTAGTCATAGCAGTTCGGATCATTGATGATTGATGATTTATTGCTACAACAAAGCGTATTTTTTGATAACTCGATATGTCAAAATTTGTAAGCAAACAAATTAAATTCGATTCGATTATTTATATTTGAGTGTCAAAGCAAAAAACAAATTTAAAAGTTTTTAATATTCCCATTAGCTCCAAAGATTTTTCCCACCAAGATAGCAGGTTTGAAAAATTTTCATTAGAGTATGTATAATAGCGCTGGACACATGGAGAGGCGAAGTAATCCAGGATTTGTGTAAATGGAGAGTTTTAGAAGGTTGAGCAACAATTGTGGCACTGCCCTGAAATTGTGGGGGAAGTGCAGGATTATGGCTAAACGAACACGCTTTTTCTTAGCACCTGAGGGATCTTTTCCAGTTCGCCAGGCATTGTACTGCAGTAAATTTTTTCTGTGTATTCCTAAGCTTTCTGAATCCTTTTTCGAATGCGATATTATGAACTATAGGACTGATCGCCGCGAGGACATGCGATTGGTTATTTAAAAGCGCCAATAACATGCCTTTTCACATTGAGTATCACAGGCGTATCAAGTGTGTATGTCAGGCAATCAATTGTTCGGAAGCTTCTCAAGAATACCACATAAATAGGAGCTTAGTTCCGAGGAGTTCCGCTGAAAATGCAAACTGCAATGGCATGCAGTTTGCATTTTCAAAATATGCACATGGCACTATGGCGTAATGCACGTATTTAGGGTTTCGGCAATCGTAGCTTCCAATATGTGTATCTTTCTTTCTTTTATTTTTTTTCTTTTTGCTTTAAATTTGATTTTTTAATTTTTTTTGGCAGAGCTACTTGCTTTGAAGGAAAATAAAATAAATACCATCATCTATAATCTTGACATTTGCTGTCAAATTTTGAGAGAACAAAAATTTATCTGTTATTTTAATCCTCTTTGCCTTCTGCCGGAAAGTGATGCCAAGTTCACAGAATACATTGGTTTTGTGCACTGCTTATATCGTTATAAAGGTTAATGTCTGTGCTAATGACCAACAATGTAAATTCACTTTAAAGAGGTCTCTGTAGTATTCTTAAATAACGCCAATATAATTTCAGGAGATGCCTTTTGTTCGACAACGTGCCGACAGAGTGGAAGATGGTTCGACGGTTTTCAACCCGAAGGCGGGGAAACCGGGCCATTTAGTCTGGATGGGGGTGAAGTTGCCGCTCTTACCGTAGGCCAACTACCTTTACAAGATTCTTGACTAGAAACTGAACAGTGGAAGAAACGTCGAGGAAAGGGTCAGGAGTGGACTGAATGAGATTTATTCCTGTCGCAATTCGATAGGAAGGAGTATGGGCTTCAGGCCGCTGACAGTACACTGACGTTTGCAGCGGTGGTTTGGCAGGTTCGTAGGGATGTCTGGTATGGCATCAGGCTCTGAGCAGGTGTGCCTTCCGCAGGACGATTAAGAGGGTACAGGATTCCAGGACGATGCTGGTCACTGAAGCAAGGAGGTGTGCCCCAAATCAAGCTTTAAATGACATGTTCGATCTAAAACTATTGCACCTTTACATTGGGTGCGAGGCAACGAAGATCGCCCTTAAACTGAGGTAGTGGGGGAATCTGGCATTCCACAATCGTTGGGCATGTTTTTCTGAGCTGCTGGGCGCAGACAATGTGGTGCGATGCGATCAGCGGAATTCTTCCTTGTTGGTTGGAGGAAGTCTCCCGCCAACACTAGAGGAGCACTGCGCCGGGAATATTTATAGAGTTCCATGGGATGAGGGAATTAAGTAGAGTTTTCAAACTGGTGTAGCGTTTTTAGCGTAGGTCGTTGCGATCATGGATACTTGGCTCCGGATACTTTGTGGATGCAGGAGCAGCTGTCCGATTGGACTGTCGCGATATACTTGGATAGTCAGGCGACTGATGGGCGGCATGTCGTTCTATTAAATCTGTGAAACCTCCCCTTGTATAGGCTTCTTGGACGTCATCTTCCTGGAAAGATATCTGTGGACTGAGGGTACCCCGCATTTTCCACGACTTTGTGTGTAAACGAATGGATATAAGTTGAATGAGTGCACCGGAGGGGAAGTCTTCTCGTAGGTTCTTAGGGTTTAGGTAGGCCTTTGACGAGCGTCTTTTTCGGAGGAGGTCTTCTCGATCCTAGAAGACTATGGCGATGCAGGGCATCTGCCCTCTTGGGCGGGTAACTGCACGGCGGCACTAAAGGCCCTATGGCGATCGCCTATCTTTCTTAGGATGAGGGAGTAGTGGTCTGGACGGTTATAACGTTTTTCGGATGAGGCTCTTCGCGAGCCTATAGACTTTGAAGACTTTGTTGATATTGGAGCAACTGCAATCGGATTGTCACGATACACGTGAGCAGTGAGGCTGAGTTAAATGCTTTGCAGTCGGATCATATGAGATGAAGACAGGTTAGGAGTTTCTTCGAATCCTGGAAAAGGCTGTGCTTCTTAAATGGCTCCTGGGTTTTAAACGCGTGGCGGGAACCGAGAGCTAGCCATAGATCGCTGATGAGCGCCGATCTTCATGCAGTTCCTAGGGATTAATAAATCCTGTAGGCTTCTGGAGGGGTGTAGTGTTATCCAAGCAGAGGTCTTCGCGATTCGGAAGGCTCTGCAGACTTTGACAATGCAGGAGCGGTTAACCGATTGCACCGATATACATGGACAGTCAGGCTTCAATGGAGGCTTTGAAGTCGGGTAATGTTAGGTTGAGACTGTTTAGGAGCTGCAAACCATGGGGAAGGATGTCAGGCTCTGCTGGTTCCAGAGCTGAAAAAGTACCACTACGGACTACTAATAGAAGTTCTGCCTGCCCTTTGCAGTGTCAGGTCTTTGGTGTCGCTCTGAGCACAGTAGGAGGCAGACTTCTCCAGGGTCTTGGTGGTGTCGGTGGAGCAACTTTTGCGTTATTACCCCGTAAATGCCAGGACAAAATATTCAACATTTACTCGAAACACCTAGCACTGTCATCATTATGTACTACTATAGAAGCCTGAAGTGGTCGATTGGACAAAGCTCTGGTCCACCTGGATTTTCTCTAGGCACTTAGCCTATAGGGGTTATACTAATCTAGTCATTCCCTTTGCAACACCTCGAAATATTCATCTCAGACCCCATTAAGCATATATGTTCTTGATCGTCTCGACATTCTGACTCGATGTAGCCATGTCCGTCCGTCCGTCTGTCGAAATCACGATTAGCGATCGAACGCGTAAAGCTAGCCGCTTTAAATTTACTACAGATACTCACTATTGATGTAGGTCATTGGAGATAGCAAATGGACCATATCGGTTCAGATTTGGATATAGCTCCCATATAAACCGATCTCCCGATTTGACTTCTTGAGCCCTAACAAACCGCAATTTTTGTCTGATTTAGCTACAATTTTGCAAATTGTGTTCAGTGATGACTTCAAACAACTGCGCCAAATATGGCCCAAATCGGACTATAACCAGATGTAGCTTCCATATAAACCGATCTCCCGATTTGACTTCTTGAGCCCTTTCAATCTACAGCCTTCAAAAATTGAGATATTGAGCTGAAATTTAGCACAGATGCGTCTTTTTGCTGCACGCATTTTAAGTTCCTGAACGGGCTAAATCGGACCATATTTGGATATAGCTGCTATATAGACCGAACTGCCGATAAAGGGTCTGAAGCCCATTAAAGCTTTGTGTATTACCCGATTTCATTGAAGTTTGGAATAATGAGTTGTTGTAAGTCTCCCGACATCTGACCCAAGTATGGCTCAGATCGGAGTATATTCAGATGTAGCTGCCATATAGACCGATCTGCCGATTAAGGGTCTGAAGCCCATAAAAGCTTTATTTATTACCCGATTTCGCTGAAATTTGAAACAGTGAGTTGTTTGAAGACTCCCGATATCCAACCTGAATAAAAAATCAGATCAGAGGTTGGACTATATTTAGATATAGCTAACATATAGACCGATCTGCCGATTTACGGTCTAAAGCCCATAAAAGCTTTATTTATAAACCGATCGCGCTGAAATTTGAAACAGCGAGTTGTTGTAAGCCTCCCGACATCCGATTCAAATGTGGCTTAGATCAGACTATATTCAGATATAGCTGTCATATAGACCGATCTGCCGATTAGGGGTCTGAAGCCCATAAAAGCTTTATTTGGTATCCGATTTCGCTGAAACAGATTTGAAACAGTGAGTTGTTTTAAGCCTCCCGACATCCAACCTAAATAAAAAATCAGATCAGACAATATAGTTATAGCTGTCATAGAGACTGATCTTCCAATTTAAGGACTTAATCCCATAAAAAGCGGATTTATTGCCTGAATTCGCTGAAACTGTAACTTGTATAAGAGTTCTCCGGACCTGAATAAAATATGATCCATACCAGCGCCTATTTAGATATAACAATAGATATGGTAGTGAAATTATAAGAAAATAGGTTGATTAATATATCCATGGTGGTGGGTATACAAAGTTCGGCACGGCCGAACTGAACGCGTATTTACTTGTTTTGGTCTCATGGAGTCATATCGTGATATCAGTACTTAAGGGGGGTCTATATCATCATATTGACCGATTCGGATAAAACTTGCCACTGATGTTGTAACTCATGAGAGAGGGTTTTGGGCCAAATTTCAGTCAAATCAGGTGAAAATTCAGGCTACTAAGGGTTCAAGAAGTCAAATCGGGAGATCGGTTTATATTGGGTCTAGATCTGTTTATAGACCGATTCGTATCATACTTGGCATGGATGTTGGAGATCATAACACACGTCTTTGTTCTGAATTTCAGCCAAATTGGATGAAACTCAAGAAGTCAAATCCTGGGATCGGTTTATATGGGGGCTATATCTGTCTATAGACTGATTCGGATCATACTTGGCATGTATATTAGAAGTCATAACACAAGCTTTTATTCCAAATTTTCGACAAATCGGATGAAAATTTACGCTTCTGAGGGCTCCAGAAAGCAAATCCGGAGATCGGTTTATATGGGGGCTATATATCCCAGATCGGTCCAGATTTGAATATAGCTGCCATATAGACCGATCCACTGATTTAGGGTCTTAGGCCCATAAAACCACATTTGTTATCAGATTTGGGACAGTGAGTTGTGTTAGGCCCTTCAAGATCGTTTTTCAATTTGGCCCAGATCGGTCCAGATTTGGATATGGCTGCCATATAGACCGATCTCTCGATTTAAGGTCTTGCGCCCATAAAGGCGCATTTTTTATCCGATTTTGCTGAAATTTGCGACAGTGAGTTGTGTTAGGCCCATCGACATCTTTCTTCAATTTGGTCCAGATCGGTCTAGATTTGGATATAGCTGCCATATAGACCGATCTCTCGATTTAAGATTTTGGGCCCATAAAATGCGCATTTATTGTCCGATTTCGCCGAAATTTGGGACATTGAGTTGTGTTAGGCTCTTCGATATTTTTCTGAAACTTGGCCCAAATCGGTTTTGATTTGGATATAGCTGCCTTATAGACCGATCCGCCGATTTAGAGTCTACGGACAATAAAAGCCACATTTATTATCCGATTTTGTTGAAATTTGGGACTGTGAGTTGTGTTCGGCCCTTCGACATCCTTCTTCAATTTGGCTCAGATCCGTCTAGATTTGGATATAGCTGCGATATAGACCGATTTCTCGATGTAAGGTTTTGGACCCATAAAAGGCGCATTTATTGTCCGATGTCGCCGACATTTAGGTCAGTGAGTTAAGTTAAGCTCCTCGACATATTTATGCAATTTGGCCTAGTTCGATCAAGATTTATATATAGCTGCCATATAGACCGATCCGCCGATTTAGGGTCTTGGGCCCATAAAAGGCGCATTTGTTGTCCGCTTTTGCCAAAATTTGGGACAGTGAGTTGCGTTAAGCCCTTGGACATACTTCTGCAATATGGCACAGATCGGTCCAGATTTGGATATAGCTGCCATATAGACCGATCTCCCGATTTAAGGTTTTGGGCCCATAAAAGGCGCATTTATTGTCCGATGTCGCTGAAATTTGGGACAGTGAGTTGAGTTAGGCTCTTCGACATCCTTTTTCAATTTGGTTTATGATCGGTTTAGATTTGAATATAGCTGCCATATAGCCCGATATTTCGATTTAAAGTCTTGGCCCCATAAAAGGGGAATTTTTAATCAGATTTTGTTTGGCTTTTCGACATCCGTTTCGTATATGGTTCAGATCGGTTTATTTTTAGATATAGCTACTAAAAAGGCCAATATTTTGTTATACACAATTCGGCAATGACTTGTACTTATTATGGGTTGCCCAAAAAGTAATTGCGGATTTTTCATATAGTCGGCGTTGACAAATTTTTTCACAGCTGTTACTTTTAGCTTGCTTTAGAAAAAAAGTGTAAAAAAAGTATATTTGATTAAAGTTCATTCTAAGTTTTATTAAAAATGCATTTACTTTCTTTTAAAAAATCCGCAATTACTTTTTGGGCAACCCATAGTATTTGGTCCAAATCGGAACATATTGCGATATAGCTGCTATGTGGCATAAGGTATGCATTTTTCACCGGATTTTGACAAAAGGTGGTTTACATATATACCCGAGGTGGTAAGTATTCAAAGTTTGGCCCGCCTTTTTACTTGTTTTCGAAGCGAAGAGTTCCAACAACAATCTGAAGGTAATGCCTTTTAAAACTTTATATTCACTTCAAATAAAGGGAATCATAAATTTCATTTTATTAAAAAATTTCAACAGGAAAAAACTTTCCTGCGAATGAATTAAAACAATCAAAATGGCTCTCTAACAAGTATAAAATGTACTTAAGGGATTTCTCCATCCCTGCAACTAAATTCCCTTTAGTTGCGAAAGACATTGGAAAACAATTACAAGGCGTTGTTAACAGTCACAGCAACGCCATAAGCATTATTAGGGAACGAGGAAGAGAGGGCATAACGTTGCTCCCGCAAAATCACACCACACAATGTGATGGCCTTAATGCTCAACTGTGCATAAAATCAATGCTAAAATATGCAAATTTTCCGGTGAGGGAAAACCTACCAAAAGAAAAGTGGGGAAAAAACAGCGACAATATCAATTTTACAATAAACTCTTAAAACTGCCACGAGAAGAAGATGGAGGAAACAACCAGAAGGTGGAGAAGATAAACAAACTTTTCCCATTTTTTCTTGCTTCCTGCTGTCAAAAATTACTCTCCATAGTGTCGTTAGCAATGTTACTACGTTAGCAGGCAGCAGGGCTGACTTGACTGGCTGAATGCCATATTCAAGTGAAAAAATATACCTTCTTTCCAGATTTCAGTCAGTCCCACCACGATGGAGTCTAAGTGGAAGTTGGCATTGCCTTCGATTCGGCTAACAATCTTAAATATCAACATAACAATAAGGAGCAACAAATAACTAAAATAACATTAACATCAACACCTCTATGCTTTGATAAGCTTTCTTCTGCTGGCAAGAGAAAAAAATTGAGTTTTATGCCCCAAAAAGACACATCCCCAAAGAAACAGCAACAAGAAAATGGGAAATTCTTTAAACATTTTCCAATTTTACATTTAAGGAGTTCTTAGTTTTTGTTTTTTGACAAAGTCCTTACTTTTTGAAAATTTCTTTTCTGTTTATATTTCACTTTACTTGGTGGCACTTAGTTTGGGGCCCTGCTTTGGTAATTCTCACACTTTGGGGACATTTTATGTAATGTGCGGTGTAGTTTGGGGTATGGACCATTTTGTGAAGCTATTACGGCCATTTTCCAAACTAATTATGTGGAGGCGTTATTTGGCCTACCGTCGAGTTTTTTTTTCTTTTGGTTTGATTTCATGGCAATGTGGCAAGCTATGGGGGCAGTTGAGGTTAGTAAAAACAAGTAAGAGCGCGCTAAGTTCGTCCGGGACGAATCTTATATACCCTCCACCATGGATCGCATTTGTCTAGTTCTTTTCGCGGTATCTCTTTTTAGGCAAACGAAGAATAGTAAATAAGAACTGTTATGCTATTGGAGCTGTATTATAGTCCGATTCGGACTATAAATGAATCGAATTCTGAACATTGTAGATGTCATTGTGAAATATGTCAGTCGGATAAGAATTGCGCCTTGTAGGGGCTCAGGAAGCAAAGTAGGGAGATCGGTTTATATGGGAGCTGTATTAAGCTATAGATCGATTCCGACTATATTGGACATGTTGAAGATCATTTGAAAATCCGTTATTTCTGCCAATTCGGTTGAGAATTGCGCTCTCTACAGTCTCAAGAAGTCAAGATCCCAGATCGGTTTGTATGGCAGCTATATCAGCTTATGTTGTTGGAAGTAATAACAAAACACTTTATGCAAAATTTCAGCCCAATCGAATGAGAATTGCGCCCTCTGGCGGCTCAAGAAGTCAAGATCCAAGATCGGTTTATTTGACAGCTATACCCGGTTATGAACCGATTTGGACCATACTTCGCACAGTTGTTGGCAGTCACAAAAAAATACTTCGTTCAGCCTAATAAGATAAGAATTGCGCCCTCTAGAGGATCAAGAAGTCAAGATCCCAGATCTGTTTATATGACATTATATCAGGTTATGAACCGATTTGAACCACACTTAGCACAGTTGTTGGAAGTGATACCAAAACACCACGTGCAAAATTTCAGTCAAATCGGAGGAGAATTGCGCCCTTTAAAAGCTCAAGAAGTCAAGACCAAAAATCGGTTTATATGGTGGCTATATCAGATTATGAACCGATTTGAACCATACTTAACACAGTTATTGGAAGTGCTATTAAAACACCGCGTGCAAAATTTCAGTCAAATTGGAGGAGAATTGCGCCCTTTAAAAGCTAAAGAAGTCAAGACCAAAGATCGGTTTATATGGTGGCTATATTAGGTTATGAACCGATTTGAACCATACTTAGCACAGTTATTGGAAGTGCTATTAAAACACCGCGTGCAAAATTTCAGTAAAATCGGACGAGAATTGCGCCCTCTAGAGGCTCAAGAAGTCAAGACCCAGGATCGGTTTATATGGCAGCGATATCAAAACATGGACCGATTTGGCCCATTTACAATCCCAACCGACCTACACTAGTAAAATATATTTCTGCAAAATTTCAAACTCCTAGCTTTACTACTTTGAAAGTTAAAGTACGCGAACGACTTCCGGCAATAATTTGCACAAATTTTTGAGTACGTGAACACACATTAGGTATCATTACAACACCCGAGGCTGGGACATTTTGTAGACGGGCCGCGGGCTCGAAATGGGCCCTGATTCCGAGGATAGTCGACTGGCTCTACAGGAGCGTGATTAGACCAATACTACTTACGCCTCAGTAATACAACAGGTTCAGAAGACATGTTGTCTTGGCATAGGCGATGAGATGCACGCCCACTATGGCACTGGAGACTATTCTAGATATCCGACCCATAGACATAGAGATTAAGTGTGAGGCAGCCACTGCGGCCTATGAGACTTAAGGCGATGGAAGAATGGATTGAGGATAGGGGCAGCCCATCTCATAGCGGTATAATCGAGGCGACGATAGGAAACCTGGAGGAATGGTATTCCGATCGGATACCTGAGACAACACTTCAGGTCGAGTGCGAGGCATTGCTGCCAGCGGCACAGTCTTGGATTTACGGAACCTCCGAATTGCTATCTGGAATATCATGTTACAAGGATGGATCAAAGCTAGAGGACTGCTTCGTTTGGGTGCTGGGCCATAGCGGAGTAACTGGTTATGAGAAAGCAGACGATT
This sequence comes from Stomoxys calcitrans, assembly GCF_963082655.1. Lineage (NCBI taxonomy): Eukaryota > Metazoa > Arthropoda > Insecta > Diptera > Muscidae > Stomoxys > Stomoxys calcitrans. The sequence goes on along the minus strand of NC_081553.1, from coordinate 40,072,595 downwards.
TGGCAGTGAAGACCAGAGAACTGCTGTCAATAAACTTGCTTAACCCGAAGCCTTTCAGGTCGACGCAGTCCGAGTTAAGGGCATGGGCGACGAATGCGCATGCAACCATGTGGAACAGCGAATCGATCGGTAGGACGGCGAAAATCCTATGGGGAGATTCAGATGGTAAGAAGACGAGGCTATTACTGAAAGTAAGTAAGTAGAACGCAGACGATTTGGCAGTGAAGACCAGAGAACTGCTGTCAATAAACTTGGTTAACCCGAAGCTTTTCGGGTCGACGCAGTCCGAGTTAAGGGCATGGGTGACGAATGCGCATGCAACCATGTGGAACAGCGAATCGATCGATTGGTCGACGAAAATCCTATGGTGAGATCCAGATGGTGAGAAGACGAGCCTATTACTGAAAGGAAGTAAGAAGAAGGTCAGTATAGCTTTCGGTATCCTAACGGGACACATAGGACTACGAGCTCAACTATGCAAATTCGGTGCGGCAAGTGATAGCATGTGTAGGGCATGCGGGAAAGATGATGAGACGTTGGAGCATTCCCTTTGTCATTGCCTGGCTTTCACATCAGATACCGGCACTTAGGTGGGGACACAATACCAGACATGAACCAACTTAGGGGCCTGGCATGGAAAACAATTTAGGATTTTGTAAGTAACACGGAACTTCTAACTTAAAATTTTCTTTATAAAGGTTACTTTATAGTTTTTAAAGCGCACAACAAGCCGATTACTGGTTTAGGTGTATGTCCATAGTGGCATGGGACGGAATAATATCTGCACCCTCTTTTCAACCTAACCTAACCTAAAGCATTTTGTATAAAAAAAATCTTTTGTGATATCAGCGAGGAGAGCGGACCCTCTCTCCAAGCACAAACGCCAGATTTCGGAGATGGGTGCATCGATTTAAATGAAATTTTGTATGCCATCTTATAGTAACCCAAAAACACAAAATTAGAATAAAACTTTGGGGTCAAATAACCGAGGGGGACGCCCTACCCCCAAAACCCACTCAAACGGTCATATTTACCAATTGGGATAATATGGGTATCAAATGAAAGGTATTTAAGAGCAGAGTACGAACTTGACATGATAACCCGATTTACCGATTTGGACCATACTTAGCGCTACCATTGAAAGTCGTAACGGAACACTACACTCATAGAAAAAAGTTTGCTGAAAATAGCAAACACTGTCTGCTGAATATTACTGGTTCATTTTGCTGCTATTATAGCAGTAGTTATGCTATTACAGCAGTAGTACTTCAATATCAGAGTTAGTGCTGAAAAGTCTGTTGTTTGCTGAAAATGACTGCTGCTTAATTATGAAGGGGAATGTTCGAAGAAACAATAGAAGACATATGTAAATGTGTGTCTCAGTGGATGTTTATAATCACCACTGTATGTATACATTCCATAACCTTTTTTCTGTAAATATAGGCCATGCTAGACATGGGCACATTAGTAGAGCAATAACAAAAAATGCGAGCTAGCTCAGATACATTTCGAAATGTATACCAATGGATGGATCAGGTAGCTTTTTTACAGAAATATTCAACAAGTTAAAATCATCACTTCCAAAAAAATTTCTTAACAAAATTCTAAAATATGCCAAAAGTAATCAAAACATGTAACAGACAATCATCAAAAGTACCATACACATTTTTTTCAGCAGAATAGTGTACTCAAAACAGCAGATTTTGTTAGTTGAAATAGCAATAGGAAATGTTTGCTAATAAAGCAGGCCAATGTTTGTTGAAACAGCATTAATCTTTGCTTTCCCATTTTCAGCAGACAAATACTGCTGTTTTAGCAAAAATTTTTGCTGTTTTGAATAACAAATTTGGTTGAGTGTATGTATCAAATTTCTGCTTAATCGGATAATAATTCGAACTTCTAGAGGCTCAAGAAATCAAGGACTACTTTATATGGGAGCTATATCTTAATCTGAACTGATGTGGCCCAATCACCAACGGCCTACATCCTTCAGAAGTATCTGTGCAAAATTTCGTCCAGCTAGCTTTATGCGTTCGACCGTTATACTCCACAGACGGACGGACGGACATAGCAAGCTCGACTTTAAATATCAAACCGACATATATACTTAATAGGGTTGCATATCAATATTCCGATGAGTTACAAACGGAATGAAGAAATTATTATACCCCCATACTATGGTGGAGTGTATTAAAATATTATAGAAAATGTTTCTTAAAAAAATATTTTCAATGAAATTGTGTTTCAAAAGAAAATTTCATTGCTTTTGGATAAACAAATCTTAAATTAAGGAACAAGGGTACGAGTGTCGAGTCTTACGCAGATACCTGCCATCACGGCCCAAACCTGCGAGGCCCAAGGCCCAAGGGTGAATACAATGCGTCTACCAACGCCCCCACATGTGGTAACCCACACATGAATACCAATTTGATCCCACGTATTTGGACGTGTTCACCTCCTTGGTTAGGAGCGGAGCACTACCTAAAACTCCTTCCGATCTATGGGTCATGGCACCCGGTTGAAAACGCAACTCCACGCCGAGCTTATGCTCTACCCGCGATTTGGGTACAAACCACAGCCACCACGTTGCTCCCCACTGGGGCCTCACCATTGTCAGGCTGGAACCAAAGTTCCGGGGGTTCCTGACACCCGTGGTACCAGATTAAAGTCTCTGGTAAGACTTCGTAGCCTTAAAAGACTACTACCACATAGGAGGCTACCGTAGCGCAGAGGTTAGCATATTCGCCTATGACGCTGAACGCCTTGGTTCGAATTCGGGCGAGAACATAACAAGTAAAAGCGTGCTAAGTTCGGCAGGGCCGAATCTTGTATACCTTCCACCTTGAATCGCATTGGTCCAGCTCTTGTCACGGTATCTCTTTTTAGGCAAACAAAGTATAAAAGAAAAGAATTGCTGTTTTATTGGAACAATATCAAGTTATGGTTCATTTCGGACTATAATTGAACTGAATATTGGAGACCATAGTAAAAGTCATTGAGTAAAATTTCAGTCAAATCTAGTAAGAATTGCGCGCACTTTAGGGGCTGAAGAAGTAAAATAGGGAGATTGGTTTATAAGGGAGCTACATAAGGCTATAAACCATTCATACCATTTTCGACACGTATATTAAAGGTCGTGAGAGAAGCCGTTGTACAAAATTTCAGCTATATCTGATAATAATTGCGCCCTCTAGTGGCACATGAAGTCAAGACCCCAGATCGGTTTATATGGCAGCTATATCAGGTTATAGACCGATTTGAACTATTCTTAGCATATTGTTGACAGTCATAACAAAACACCTTATGCGAAATTTCAGCCAAGTCGGATAGGAATTGCTCCCTGTAGAGGCTCAAGAAGTCAAGACCCAAGATCGGTTTATATGACAGCTATATCAAAACATGGACCGATTTGAACCGTACTCACCACAATTGTTGGTAGTCATAATAAAACAGCTCATGCAAAATTTCAGCCAAATCGGATAAAAATTGTGCCCTCTAGCGGCTCAAGAAGTCAAGATCCCAGATCGGTTTATATGGCAGCTATATCAAAACGTGGACCGATATAGCCCATTTACAATCCCAACCGACCTACACTAATAAGAAGTATTTGTGCAAAATTTCAAGCGGCTAGCTTTACTCCTACGAAAGTTAGCGTGTTATCGACAGACAGACGGACGGATGGACGGATGGGCAGACGAACGGACATGGCCAGTTCGACTTAAAATGTCATGACGATCAAGAATATATATACTTTATGGGGTCTTAGAATATTATTTCGAGGAGTTACAAACAGAATGACGAAATAAGTATACCCCCAGCCTATGGTGGAGGGTATAAAAAAATTTTTCAGCGGTGCTTATTCCCTCCTAATGCTGGCAACATTTGTGAGATACTATGCCATGTAAAAACTTCTCTCAAAGAGGTGTCGCACTGCGGCACCCCTTTTGGAATCGGCTATAAAAAGGAGGCCCGTTGTCATTGAGCTAAAACTTTAATCGGATAGCACTCATTGATATGTGACAAGTTTGCCCCTGCTCCTCAATGGAATTTTTATGGGCAAATTTGCATATTCATATCAATTCGGCCACATAAACCTTTTGTGGCAGGTATCATTCCATATGACATCATTACCTATGCTTGAAAGCTGTCCCTTTTAATTGAATGTGAACAGGCGTTTAATATACCATTTCAAAAAAAATCTTAAAAAAATTTTTTATGTTTACCAAAATTTTATTCAAAACATTTTATTCGAACTTCAAAATATTTCCAGCTAAATTTAAAGGTGATTCATTTCATCCACTCTATTCCTTAATTAATTTCTTATCATTATTCACTTCTTGCAGCAATCATCCTTGGAGCCAGTTTTGCAGGGGCAATGGCAATGCTGATCACAGGCACAGTTGTCACCGCATTTTTGGGCAGTGCATTTGCAGTCTAAAAAATGAAAAAGGAAATTTATTTTTTAAAGATATTTTTATATTTACGCAATACTCACTATTTCCACATCCTTTGCAAGGCATTTTTGAATACTTTTTGTCTTTAAATTCAGGATAAAAGAGAAACTTTTGTTAAAACTCTGTTTGATATTCAAACTTGGATTGATAACTCCACAATGGCCGCCATCGCATTATATACTCTTTACTAGGGTGTTGCATTATTCCTATAGACCAATTATTCTAATAGTGCCGCGTGCATTTTATTTACTGAAAATATTCTTTTTCTTCTTGTTCTTCTTGGTGAAATACAATATTTTGCAATTTTAAATTTACTTTCCATTGCCGTGTGCATCGTTTTGAGTTTATTTCAATACTGAGTTCTGCAGGGCTTTAGCAAAAGTCGTGTGAAGTTTTTTGCACTCAGCGGTCTATTGAGCTCATTTGGAGTTTATATTTTTATTGAATTGTGTTGTTATCGCACTTAAGTGATAAAAAGGTTGAATCACTCTAGGCCGACTAATTTTCTTTTTATCGCAAAAAGATAACAAATTGAGTATTTTAGTACACAATCCACAAGAATTGAATAATGAGAGCTATGCTGGCTAAATAGTTTTGTTGAAATTTAAAAAGATATGAACAGGTTAATGATTGAGGGATTTTAGGCGATAAGCTTATTTGTTAACCAAAAAAATTTCCTTAAATACAGCGTCTGAAGATAATATTCTCCAAGGACCAAATTTGAATGAAAGTTTTCAATTAAACTATCAAATTTTCTCTATGAACTAAAACACTCAATTTGTTGTAAAACCAATAAGGAAAGGCAAAAGTCGGGCGGAGTCGACTATATAGTACCCTATACCTACCCTACAACTATAAATTCGGGCAATATATAAATATATATGTATATGAGAGTGATATCTAAATCGGAACCGACTTTCAAACAGATGGTTTGAAAATTGCTGCTACTGCGGCCATTTAAGTGCAAATCGGGCGATACATATATATGGGAACTATATCTAAATCTGAACCGATTTTGATGATATTCTGCAGATATGTTAAGATCAGTAACAAAACAATCCATGCAAAATTTTGCGCAGATCGGTTGAAAATTGTAGTTACATTACGATACATATATATGGGAGCTATATCTTAATCTGAACCGATTTTGGTGAAATTTCGCAGATATGTTGAGATCTGTAACAAAACAATCCATGTCAAATTTTGTGCAAATCGATTGAAAATTGTAGCTACTACGGTTATTTAAGTGCAAATCGGGCGATACTTATATATGGGAGCTATATCTAAATCTGAATCTGAAATGTGTTAAGATCTGTAACAAAACAATTCGTTCCAAAATTTGTGCAGATCGGTTGTAAATTGTTGCTACTACGGCCATTTAAGTGCAAATCGGGCTATACATATATATGGGAGCTATATGTAAATCTGAACCGATTTTGATGAAATCTTGCAGATATGTTAAGATCAGTAACAAAATAATACATGTCAAATTTTGTGCAGATCTATTGAAAATTGTGGCTACTACGGTCATTTAAGTGTAAATCGGGTGATACATATATATGGGAGCTATATCTTAATCTGAACCGATTTTGATGAAATTCCGCAGATATGTTAAGATCAGTAACAAAACAATCCATGCCAAATTTTGTGCAGATCGGTTGTAAATTGTTGCTACTACGGTCATTTAAGTGTAAATCGGGTGATACATATATATGGGAGCTATATCTTAATCTGAACCGATTTTGATGAAATTCTGCAGATATGTTAAGATCTGTAACAAAACAATTCCTGCCAAATGTTGTGCAGATCGGTTGTAAATTGTTGCTACTACGGCAATTTAAGTGCAAATCGGCCAAAACATATATATGGGAGCTATATCTTAATCTGAACCGATTTCCATGAAATTCTGCACATATGTTAAGATCTGTAACAAAACAATCCATGTCAAATTTTGTGCAGATCTATTGAAAATTGTGGCTACTACGGTCATTTAAGTGCAAATCGGGCGATACATATATATGGGAGCTATATTTTAATCTGAACCGATTTTGATGAAATTTTGCACATATGTTAAGATCTGTAACAAAACAATCCATGCCAATTTTTGTGCAGATCGGTTGAAAATTGTTGCTACCACGGCCATTTAAGTGCAAATCGGGCGATACATATATATGGGGGCTATATCTAAATCTGAACCGATTTTGATGAAATCTTGCAGATATGTTAGGATCTGTAACAAAACAATACATGTCAAATTTTGTGCAGATCTATTGAAAATTGTGGCTACTACGGTCATTTAAGTGAAAATCGGGTGATACATATACATGGGAGCTATATCTAAATCTGAATCGATTTTGATGAAATCTTGCAGATATGTTAGGATCTGTAACAAAACAATACATGTCAAATTTTGTGCAGATCGGTTGAAAATTGTTGCTACCACGGTCATTTAAGTGCAAATCGGGCGATACACATATATGGGGGCTATATCTAAATCTGAACCGATTTTGATGAAATCTTGCAGATATGTTAACATCTGTAACAAAACAATACATGTCAAATTTTGTGCAGATCTATTGAAAATTGTAGCTACTACGGTCATTTAAGTGCAAATCGGGCGATACATATACATGGAAGCTATATCTAAATCTGAACCGATTTTGATGAAATCTTGTACATATGTTAAGATCTGTAGCAAAACAATTCGCGCCAAATTTTGTGCAGATCGTTTGTAAATTGTTGCTACTACGGCCATTTAAGTGCAAATCGGCCGATACATATATATAGGAGCTATATCTTAATCTGAACCGATTTTTACCAAAATCAATAGCGTTTGTCCTAGGAACAAAAAAGTGATGTGTGCAAAATTCGTGATGATTGGACAACAAATACGACCTGCACTTTGAATACAAGAATACTTGGACTCACAGACCGATGGATGGACAGACGGACATGGTTAAATCCAATCAGAAAGTGATTCTGAGTCGTTCGGTATACTTATCAATGGGTCTAGCTCTTCTCCTTCTTAGCGTTGCAAACGAATGCACAAACTTATAATACCCTGTATCACAGTGGTGGTGTTGGGTATAAAAAAGTAATCGGCCAAGAGTGAATCAACTCTTTTATCACCAAAGTGCGATAACAACACAATTCTTAAATAAGTAAAAGCATGCTAAGTTCGGCCGGGCCGAATCTTATATACCCTCCACCATGGATCGCATTTGTCGAGCTCTTGCCACAGTATCTCTTTTCAGGCAAACAAAGTATAAAAGAAAATAATTGCTATGTTATTGGAGCACTTGATATTGCTATGGTTCATTTCGGACGATAATTGAACTGAATATTGAAGACCATAGTAGACCAGCCAATTCTAGTAAGAATTGCGCACTTTAGGGGCTGAAGAAGTAAAATAGGGAGACCGGTTTATAGGGGAGCTGTATTAGGCTATAAACCGATTCATGCCATATTCAACACGAATGTTAAAGGTCATGAGAGAAGCGGTTGTACAAAATTTCAGCCAAATCGGATAATACTTGCGCCCTTTAGAGGCTTAAGAAGTCAAGATCCCAGATCGGTTTATATGGCAGCTATATCAGGTTATGGACCGATATGAACTATTCTTAGCTAGTTGTTGAAAGTTATATCAAAACACCTCATGGAAAATTTTAACTAAATCGGATAATAATTGCGCCCCCTTGTGGCTCACGAAGTCAAGACCCCAGTTCGGTTTATATGGCAGGTATTTGAACTATTCTTAATGCAGTTGTTGGAAATCATAACAAAACACGTCGTGCTAAATTTCAGCCAAATCGGAAAGGAATTACGCACTCTAGCGGCTCAAGAAGTCAAGACCCAAGATAGGTTTATATGACAGCTATATCAGGTTATGGACCGATTTCAACCATACTCAGCACAGTTGTTGGAAGACATAATAAAACACCCATGCAAAATTTTAGCCAAATCGGATAAGAATTGCGCCCTCTAGAGGCTCAAGATGTTGGAAGTGCTATCAAAACACTACGATCAAAATTTCAATAAAATCGGACGAAAATTGCGCCCTCTAGAGGCTCAAGAAGTCAAGACCCAAGATCGGTTTATATGCAGCAAAATTAGGTTATGGACCGATTTCAACCATACTTGGCACAGTTGTTGGATATCATAACAAAACACGCCGTGCAAAATTTCAATCCAATAGGATTAGATTGCGCCCTCTAGAGGCTCAAGAAGTCAAGACCAAAGATCGGTTTATATGGCAGCTATATCAAAACATGGACCGATTTGGCCCATTTAAAATCCCAACCGACCTACACTAATAAGAAGTATTTGTGCAAAACTACAAGCGGCTAGCTTTACTCCTTCGAAAGTTAGCGTGCTTTCGACTTAAAATGTCATGGCGATCAAGAACACATATACTTTATGGGGTCTTAGACGAATATTTCGAGGTGTTACAAACAGAATGATGAAATTAGTATACCCCTATCCTATGGTGGAGGGTACAAAAAATATATACTCCAAATAGGCTAATGGGCAGTTGAGTGCTAAAAAAATTCACACGATTTACGCTACAGTTCAGCAGTATTAACATAAACTCAAAACGATGCACACGGCAATGAAGAGTAAATTTAAAATTCGGAAGTATTTCATCAGGGAGAAAAAAAAGAATAATTCCCAGAAATAAAATGCACGCGGCACTATTAGAGTTTTTGGTGCAAAGGAATAATGCTATAGCACGGTGAAGAGTATATAAGCCGATGGCGGCCATTGGGGGGTTATCAATCAAAGTTTAAAAATCAAACAGAGTTTAAAACAAAAGTTTCTCGTTTTACTTAAATTCAAAGACAAAATATTCAAAATGCCTTGCAAAGGATGTGGAAACAGTGAGTTGCGCTATAAATTTAAAATTTTCCGAAGGAAAAAAAAACAATTTTTTTAATTTTTGTAGACTGCAAATGCACTACCCAAAAATGCGGTGACAAATGTGCCTGCGACAAGCAATGCCATTGCCCATGCAAAACTGGATCTAAGGATGACTGCTGCAATAAGTGAAACATCAATGAAGGAGAAGAGGGGATGAAATTAATTTTTTAATTTGCCTGGAAATAAGTAAAGGACTCATAGGAACAAAAAATTGAATATTTCAAATAAAACTTTGGAAGCTACAAAAATTATTTGTTATGAAAAATTTTTTTTAATGGCGAGTTCAACGCCTGGGCTCACACAAAATGAAAAGGGACCATTTTCATACACGAATATCCTCTTAATAATGGAGTCCTAAGCGATGATACCAGCCACATTTAACTATCCTACAAAAGTAGTGGCCGATTTGATTTGACTACTAAAGTTGCCAGACCGATACTCCTTGAGGTTGCCAGACCGATACTCCTTGCACAATTTCTTTATAGCGAATATTCACCAAAGTTACAACTTTTGTTTCTAAAGGTTATAACAAAGCGAGAAAATTCTTGGACTAGAGTGAGTTTAAATGACGGCCAGGTACTCTACGAGGACTGCTTTATAAATGTCTGGCCTAATCATGTATCATCCAAAAGGGGGTTATTGTTTTGCAAAGTAATATCCTCCACACAGGAAAAAAAGAAATCAATCACAAAATTAATTGTTGCAATTAATTTTTAATTGAAATTGCTTCAATCACGAAAAATGATAATAACAATCACCGTTTTTAAAAAAGTAATTAAAAATTTATCAATTAAAACAAGAACAAATAAAAGTGTGTTAAATTCGGCCGGGCCGATTCTTGGGAACACACAACCATGGATTCTGCTAAAATATGGGAGCTATATCTGAATATAAACCGAATTGGACCGTACTTGGCACAATTGTTGAGAGTCATAACAGAACACAATGTGCAAAACTTTAGCCAAATCGGACACAAATCGCGGCTTGTTAGGGCTTAAGAAGTCAAATCGGGAAATCGGTTTATATGGGAGCTATATCAGGTTATATACCGATTTGGACGGTACTTGGCACAATTGTTGGAACTCACATTGGAACACTATGTGCAAAATTTGGACAAATTGGACAAAAATTGCAGCTTCTAGAAGCTGAAGAAAATTGAGATCGATTTATATGGGAGATATATCAGGTTATATACCGATTTGAACGGTACTTAAAACAGTTGTTGGGAGCTATAACAGAAGACTATGTGGAAAATTTTAGTCAAATCAGATGAACATTGATGCTTACAGGGGTTCGAGAAATCAAATCGGGAGATCGGTTTATATGGGAGCTACGGGTTGCCCAAAAAGTAATTGCGGATTTTTTAAAAGAAAGTAAATGCATTTTTAATAAAACTTAGAATGAACTTTAATCAAATATAATTTGTTTGCACTTTTTTCTAAAGCAAGCTAAAAGTAACAGCTGATAACTGACAGAAGAAAGAATGCAATTACAGAGTCACAAGCTGTGAATAAATTTGTCAACGCCGACTATATGAAAAATCCGCAATTACTTTTTGGGCAACCCAATATTTATTAAAATTTTCAAAAATATATTTTATAACTAAAAAAACTGTTCATTTTGGCATTTGTATTTGCAGAATAAAAGACGAACGTTTCAAATCAATGCAATACAGCGTTCTTTGTTCCCATGTTCTCTCATAACATTTACTTCTTGCAGCAATCATCCTTGGAGCCAGTTTTGCATGGGCAATGGCAGTTTTGGTCGCAGGCACAATTGTCACCGCATTTTTGGGCAGTGCATTTGCAGTCTGAAAAACCCAGAAATAAAAGCATTTCAACTTTCAGCAACAAATTTAAAACTTCACCAAACTCACCATTACCACATCCTTTGCAAGGCATTTTGACTAAGTTTTGTCTTCAAATTTACGATAAAATAAAAACTTTTATTAAAACTCTGTTTGATTTTCAAACTGTGATTGATAGCTCCACAATGGCGTTGACCAGTTTATATACTGCCCTTCGATATTACTATAGGGCCGTGTGCACAATTGACTTCTTTTCAGAGTTCTTTTAAGAAATTTTGAAATTTCCATCTGATAGATTGTTCTTCACCGTGTGCATCGTTTTAAGTTTGTTTAACTACTGTAGTGCCTTGACTAGAAACGTGTGAATTTTTTGCACTCAGCTTCGTAGTGTGCAACTTTTACGATTTATTTTTTCGCATTTTCAATTGGAAAACGTTTTTTACCGCCCTTAAGTGATAAACTGTTCAAACACACTCGACCGGCTTCTACCTTTTGAGTTTGTTTACTTGTGGAATTTTTTTTTTTTTTTTTTTTTAAGATAAACGTTGGAGTATTTTGGTTAAGAAACAAGCCTACAAATAGCCTAAGATAACACATGCGTTGTTGTGAAAATGAATAAATGAACAAGTATGAATGGAAGTAAGGCCGGGCCGAATCTTGAGAACCCACCTCTGTGGATTCTGCTAAAAATTTGCAAAAATTAACTTAGTTGAAGGACATATGTATGTATACCATACGTACCAAATTTCTGTCAAATCAGCCAAAAAGCCTTTTAGGGCAGTAGAAGACTAATCGATACATCGATTTATAGGGAAGCTATGTCAGTTTACAGGCCGATTTAAATCGCATGTGAGACGGCTGTAACAGAAAACAACGTGCCAAAAATTCAGCCAACTCGGGCAAATAGTAAGGCTTCTAGGGGTTTCAGATCATCAAGTGGTGAAAGACAGCTCGAAACTTCGTGTCAGAGATCAAAGAAGAAGCACTGAAGATCGAGCTCCTTGGAAATCTCTTCTAAGTTCGACTAACAGGACAAATGTTCTGTCATAGCCAATTAAAGAAAGAAAGAACGAAATAATCTATCATACAAAGTTGGGACCAGCTGTCCGGGGTTGGGGTTCTAGAGAGAAAATTTAGTATCCATGAATTACCCATAGATATTTTCACATTTTCCATGAAATTGTTCTGAAAATTTTTGAATAATTTTTATACCCATCGCCGAAGGATGGGGGTATATTAATTTTGTCATTCCGTTTGCAACACATCGAGATAACCATTTCCGACCCTATAAAGTAAGTAAATTTTCGATCATCGTAAAAATCTAAGACGATCTGGCCATGTCCGTTCGTCTATCCGCCTCTCTGTTGAAATCACGCTATAGCCTTCGAAAATAGATGTATTGAGTTGAAACTTTGCACAGATTCTTTTTTTTTGTCCATAAGCAGGTTAAGTTCGAAGATGGGCTATATCGGAATATATCTTGATATAGCCCACGTATAGACCGATCCTTCGACTTAGGGCCTTAGACCCATAAAAGCCACATTTATTATCCGATTTTGCTGAAATTTGTGAGTTGGGAGTTGTGTTAGGTCCTTAGACATCCATCTTCAATTTAGCTCAGATCGGTCCAGATTTAGATATAGTTGCTATATAGACCGATCTCTCGATTTAAGGTCTTGCGTCCATTAAAAGCCACATTTATTATCCGATTTTGCTGAAATTTGGGACAGTGAGTTGTGTTAGCTCACTCGACTTAGCTCAGATCGGTTTAAATTTGGATATAGCAGCCATATACACCGATCTCAAGATTTAAGGTTTTTGGTCCATAAAAGGCGCATTTATTGTCCGATGTCGTCAAAATTTGGGGCTGTGAGTTGTGTTGAAGCCTTTGCTATCTTTCTGCAATTTGACCCAGATCGTTTCAGATTTGAATATAGCTGCCATATAGACCGATCTCTTGGCCCCATAAATGGCGCATTAATTGGGTTGCCCAAAAAGTAATTGCGGATTTTTCATATAGTCGGCATTGAAAAATTTTTTCACAGCTTATGACTCTGTAATTGCATTCTTTCTTCTGTCAGTTATCAGCTGCTACTTTTAGCTTGCTTTAGAAAAAAAGTGTAAAAAAAGTATATTTGATTAAAGTTCATTCTAAGTTTTATTAAAAATGCATTTACTTTCTTTTAAAAAATCCGCAATTACTTTTTGGGCAACCCAATATAGTCCGATTTCGCTGAAATTTGGCACAGTGACTTATGTTTGGCCTTTCGACATCCGTGGCGAACAATGCCTTGTACTTTTTAGACCACTTAATGCCCGTGCCGAATTTTGCCCAAATCGGACCATATTTCGACATAGCTGCTGTGGGGGCATACATTATGCCTTTTTCTATGGATTATGACGAAAGGTGGTTTACATATATATAGAAGCCCAAGAAGTCTAATCGGGAGATCGGTTTATATGGCGGCTTTATCAGGATATGGATTCATTATATATATATATATATATTTATGGGGTCTTGGCCCCATAAAGTATATATATGTATGGGGACTTAGACGAATATTTCGAGCTGATAAACGGTATGACGAAATTAGTATGCCCCCATTATATGGTGGAGGGTATAAAAACAGAATTTTCAAGAAACTTTCTTTGATATTCCCACAAAGATAAAAAATTCGATAAAATTTTTCAAAAAAAAAACAAAATTAAATAAAAGAATTATGTCTAAATCAATTTCCTGAGAAGACAAAAATTTAGTGAAATAGTTGTCTCCATCGAACAACATTTTAGGAGTTTACTTATAATGAAAAAATTAAAATTCAAATTTCTCTTAAGACAAAATTTTCATAACATTTTCCCGAAAACAAGATTACAAAGGATAAGACAAAATTTCCATAAAGTTTCCTCTTAAGATAAAAGTTCAATGAAATTTCAAATAAAATGTTCTTAATGAATAATTTTCAAAATCATTTGTATCTTATCACTTTTGCAGTAAACATTTGTTCGCATAGTTTTGTTTACTTAATTCAAGCGATTTGTAGGCCTGTGTTTTTTTTATCTTCGAACAACAAAAAAAAAGTCTTGCATAAATAAATAAACAAAGACAACAAGTAGAAGCCGGTCGAGTGTTTATCAAAAGTTTAATACTAAAGGGCGATAAAACGCTCTCCAATTGAAAATAAAGCGCAAAAAGAAGCTCATTGCGACGCTGCTGAGTGCAAAAGAACAAGTAAGAGCGTGCTAAGTTCGGCCGGGCCGAATCTTGTATACCCTCCACCATGGATCGCATTTGTCGAGTTCTATGCGCGGTATCTCTTTCTAGGCAAACAAAGAATATTGAATAAGAACTGTTATGCTATTGGAGCTATATGAAGATATAGTCCGATTCGGACCATAATAGAATGCTGAACATTGTTGAAGTCATTGTGTAATATTTCCGTTCATTCGGATAAGAATTGCGCCTTGTAGGGGCTCAAGAAGCAAAATAGGGCGATATGTTTATATGGGAGATGTATCAAGATATTGATCGATTCAGACCATATAAAACACGTGTGTTGAAGGTCATGAGAGAAGCCGTTGTACAAAATTTCAGCTAAATCGGACGAAAATTGCGCCCTCTAGAGGCTCAAGAAGTCAAGATCCCAGATGTTTTTATATGGCAGCCATATCAGGTTATGTACCGATTTGCGCCATACTTAGCACAGTCATTGGAAGTCATAACAAAATACCTCATGCAAAATTTTAGCCAAATCGGATGAAAATTGCGCGCTCTATTGTCTCAACAAGTCAAGATCCAATATCGGACGACCCAAGATCGGTTTATATGGCAGCTATATCAGGTTATGTACCGATTTGAAGCATACTTAGCGCAGTTGTTGGAAATGACACCAAAATAACAGGTGCCAAATTTCATTCAAATCAGACGAGAATAGCGCCCTCTAGAGGCTCAAGAAGTCAAGACCCCAGATCGGTTTATATGGCAGCTATATCAGGTTATGTACCGATTTGCGTCATAACAAAATACCTCATGCAAAATTTCAGCCAAATCGGATGAGAATTGCGCGCTTTATTGTCTCAAGAAGTCAAGATCCAATATCGGACGAGAATTGTGCCCTCTTGAGGATCAAGAAGTCAAGACCCAAGATCGATTTATATGGCAGCTGTATCAAAACATGGACCGATTTGATGTATAGTTAGCGTAGTTGTTGGAAGTGATACCAAAATACCACGTGCCAAATTTTAGTAAAATCGGACGAGAATTGCGCCCTCTAGAGGCTCACGAAATCAAGATCGCAGATCGGGCAGCTATATCAGGTTATGTACCGATTTGCGTCATAGTTAGCACAGTCATTGGAAGTTATAACAAAATACCTCATGCCAAATCGGATGAGAATTGCGAGCTCCATTGTCTCAAGAAGTCAAGATCTAATATCGGACGAGAATTGCTCCCTCTAGAGGCTCAAGAAGTCAAGACCCAAGATCGGTTTCTATGGCAGCTATATCAAAACATAGACCGATGTGGCACATTTACAATCCCAACCGACCTACACCTACAAGAAGTTTTTGTGCGAAATTTCAAGCAGCTAGCTTTACGCCTTCGAGAGTTAGGGTGCTTTCGACAGACAGACGGACTGACGGACATGGCTAGATCGACTTAAAATGACATGACGAATATTTTTTATGGGGTCTCAGACGCATATTTCGGGGTGTTACAAACAGAATGACGAAATTAGTATACCCCCATCCTATAGTGGAGGGTATAAAAATTCACACGTTTCTTTCTAGTTGTAAGCCGGGGCAGTCGGTTAACAAACTCAAAACGATGCACACGGTGAGAAAGTATCAACTCGAACGCAAGTTTTTCAACTTTTCTAAAAAGAACTCTTGAAAGGCGTGAAATATGCACACGACCCCAAAGTATTATTGGAATAATGCAATACTCCGAAAGGCAGTATATAAACTGCTCAACGCCATTGTGGAGCTATCAATCACAGTTTGAAAATCAAACAGAGTTTTAATAAAAATTTCAATTTTATCGTAAATTTGAAGACAAAACTTAGTCAAAATGCCTTGCAAAGGATGTGGTAATGGTGAGTTTGGTGAAGTTTTAGATTTGTTGCTCGAAGTTGAAGTGCTTTTATTTCTTGATTTTTCAGACTGTAAATGCACTGCCCAAAAATGCGGTGACAATTGTGCCTGTGACCAAAACTGTCATTGCCCCTGCAAAACTGGTTCCAAGGATGACTGCTGCAAAAAGTAAATGGATGAGTAAAAAAATGCATTGAATTGATTTGGAACAATCGTTTTTTTCTGTGCAGGAACTAGAAATGGCAAAATGATTGTTTTTTTGTGAAAAAATGAATAAATAAATCAGTGAAAAAATTAAAACAATGTTGAAATTCGATTTTCATAGAATTTCATTCATCAAAATTCGAAAATCTATCAGCTTTCAATTGTGCTATCTAGCAGAGTTGCTTGATAATGCCAGAATTTAGAAAATTTCCTATATTTCCCTTTGAAATTTTAGTACATTTTTTCCTCTGCTAAACTAGTTCGAACGGTTTAAGAGTAAGGTCATAAACTTAATTTTTTCTTTTTTTAAGTTTTGATATATCCACTTTTCAATTATTTAAGACCATAATATCCTGTAATATCCTGTTTGTCGACTTTATGCAGCTCTTTCTTCTTCCATTTTTTCTTTCTTTCTCTTTCTGTTGGAAATTTATGTCTAATACTCCGTTTTTGGTGTGTTGACCGATACATACACTACACAAGTGAAGTTTTTTTCTTTGGCTTTGCTCCTAAACTGAGGAAATGACATTTCATGGTCCATACCCCTTTGCGATGCATAGGGGCCAATAGGAGGCAATGTCCATACATTTGAGTTGCCTCTAAATCGAGGAGTACATGTAGAGCCTACTGCAGTTGATATACCAGAAACATTAACTTCAAAAACCTTCCATAAGCCTTAAAGTGTACATCAAGATGGGCGAGTGCAAAGTAAGAAAAAATGGAAAGGCAGCTAGTAGTAGAGGCAGGAGCGTAAGGTTTGAGGGGGGATGAATCATTGAAAACGAAGTTTTGGAGTTTTACTTATTTTTATGACGAAGATCTCATATGACTATGGGTCGATCAAATGCTCACAAAAGGCCAGTTTCTGCAAGTGGCCCATGAGAAACAGATCAACTTTTTCCGTCCGAAAATCTGAAACCCATGCACCCATAATAGCTATATGGGAATATGCTGTGGAAATATAACAAAACCCCATACCTCACTGTACCAAATATCAGAAAACTTGGGAAATAAATAGGCCATTTGTGGGTGAAAGACCTTCAACCGGGAGATCGGTTTATATGGGGACTAGCTGAACCCGGCTCTCTTCTCTGCGCCTTCTTTAACTCTCTAAAATCTTTATTGGGGTGGGGACGCTTTGCCCTGAATGCGGATTTCGAATTCGTGCCATTATAGCCTATGACGCTGAACGCGTTCGAATCCTGGCGAGGACATGGGACAAAGAGATGGTCATCCTCTTAATTTAATTAAAAAAATTTCCCCACAGAAAGCAATCATTGATGTGTGAGAAGTTTGCCACTGCTAGGTTCCTGGTGTTTTTAAAAATAAGGGTAATGCGAATTGCTTTTGAAGGGAGGGATCTCAGACATTTCGACTCAAATATGGATATCAAATTCGTGCTGCCCTTCTAAATCCCTTTAATTTGAGCCCCATAATGCCATGGCCGGTAAATATGAACCGTTTGGGAGGTGTTTTTGGGCTGGGGCGGCCACCGGCACCTTGCACTGAAAATAGATATCAAATTCGTTCTTTATTCCCAACGGAAATGAAGTTCAGTTAAGGGGGTGCTTTAGGGCGTACCTCAAAATACTTGGCTCCAAAATTTGTTATCAAATTCGTTTTCTACTCTCAAATATCTTTCATTTGAGTCCCATATTGTCATAATGGATCAAATAACCCATTTGACGAATATTTAAGAGGAAAAGCGCCACCTTAACTTGAACGCAAATTTTAATGTCATATTCGTAATCTATTCCCAAATAAGTGGCGTGACCACCTTTACTTCAATCTGATTTTGTATGCCGAATTCGAAATCTACTCCCGATTTGAGCCCCATATTGAAATGAACGTCCAATATGTCTGTTTGGGAGAGTTTTGGGGTTGGGGCGGACCGAGGGCTACTGAGACTCAAATTTTAATATTCTACTCTTCAATACCTTTCATTTGATACCAATATTGTCCCGATCGGTTCACTTTTGATTTTGTGTTGTGTTTTTGGCATAAGGGGGAGGGTCCGTCCCCCTTTCGATATCGAAAAATTATACAGCCTATGTTTGCTTCCAGACCAACCTTCACCATATGCGAAAATTTCGAGAAAATCGGTTCTGCCATTTTTCAGTTTCGTCTAGGAACAAACAAACCGAGTCCCATATATCCGTGATTGGCTAATGTGCCCATCTGGGCGTTTTTGGGGGTAGGGGTAACCCCCTATACTTCGACATGAATTTGTATGCCAGATTCGAATTTATATGCCCGCATACTTTTCATTTGATACTTATATTGTCCTTATCGGTCTACTTTTGATTTTGGGTGGTGTTTTTTGGGACCATATTCGTCAAATAAACCCTGATCGTCAAACAAACCTATTTTAAGGGGTTTTGGGGCTGGGGCGGCCCTCCAGATACTTGAACCCAACTTTATTATGAAATTCGTACTCTACTCTTGAATACCTTTCATTTGAATCCCATATTGTTCCAATCGGTCCACTTTTATTTTTGGGTAGTACCTTTGGGGTAAGGGGGAGGGTTCGCTCCCCTCCCGATATCAAAAAATTATATAGCCTATGTTTCCTTCCTGACCAACCTACACAATCTGTGAAAAGTTCAAGGTAATTAGTTCAGCCGTTTTTGAGTCTTGTTTCGTATAACAAACAAACAAACTGTCAAACAAACAAAAATTGAGTTTTATATATGAGATATACCCAAAAATGGTCCGATCTGAACCATACTCTCCACGGATGTCAAAGAGAAACAATTAAAAGCACATTAGGTTTGCCCTGGCCAAATCTTATATACCCTAACTTTTCCAAATATATAGGAGCTACATCTACATGACTATTCGAAGTCATAAAAGTCATTGTACAAAGTGTCAGCCAAATCGGATAAGAATTGAGCCCCATAGGGACTCAAGAAGAAAAATAGGGATATCGGTTCATATGGGAGCCATATCAGGTTATGGACCGATTAAGACCAACCTTGGCACGTATATTTAATGTAATAGAAGTCGTTGTGCACAGTTGTTAGAAGTTGAAACAAAACACCTCTTGCAAAACCTTAGCCAAATCGGATAAAAATTGCGCCCTCTAAAGGCTCAAGAAGTTAAGATGTTAGTCCTCTAGAGGCTCAAGAAGAATATTGGGCAGGTCGATTTAAGTGGGAAATATATCAGGTTATAAACCATTTTGGACCATTCTGGGCACAGTTGTTAAATGTTGAAACAAAACACCTCTTGCTAAATTTTACCCAAATCGTATAAAAATTGCGCTCTCTAGAGGCTCAAGAAACTAAGATCCGAGATCTGTTTGTATGGCAGCTATATTAGGCGAAGAACCGATTTGGAGTATTCTTGGCACAGTTGTTGGAAAATGAAACAAAACATCTCGTGCAAAATTTCAGCCAAATTGGACAAAACTGGCGCCCTCTAGAGGCTAGGGATGCATATTAGGGAGATCGGTTGATGTGGCAGCTATATTAGATTATGCTCCGATTTGAACCATTCTGGGCACGGTTGTTGCAAGCCAAAACAGAACATCTGATAAGAAATATTGCGCCCTCTAAACGCCCAAGAATTTAAGATCCGATATCTGTTTATATAGCAGCTACATTAGGCTAATAACCGATTTCGACTATTGTTGGAAGTTGGAACAAAACACCTCGTGCAAAATTTCAGCTTTTATGGGTCTAAGTTTTTTAATATGGTAATCGGTCTATGTGGACCCATAAATATAGACCGATTTGGATCATATTCGGCACGAATATCTTAACACAACTCATAGTGAAAAATTTCAGTAAAGTCGGGTAATTAATACGGCTTTTATGGGCTTAAGATCTTTAGTCGGGAGATCGGTATATATGGCAGATAAATCCAAATACAGTCCGATCTAGATCTATACTCGGCTCAAATATCGAGAGACCAAATAAAACTCTATGTGCCAAATTTCAGCTTAATCGTTGTTTTTATACCCACCACCATGGGATGGGGGTATACTAATCTAGTCATTCCGTTTGTAACAACTCGAATTATTGATCTGAGACCACATAAAGTATATAAATTCTGGATCGTCTCGACATTCTGATTCGATTTAGCCATGTCCGTCCGTCCTTCTGTCGATATCACGATAACGGTCGAACGCGTAAAGCTAGCTTTTTGAAATTTTACACAAATACTGAATATTGATGTAGGTCGTTGGAAATTGGAAATGGGCCATATCGGTTCTGATTTGGATATAGCTGTCATATTAACCGATCTCCCGATTTGATGTCTTGAGCCCCTGGAAGCCTCAATTTTCATCCGATTTGGCTGAAATTTTGCACAAAGTATTCTATTATGACTCCCAAGAACTGGACAAAGTGCGGTCCAAATTGGTCTATAACCTGATATAGCCCTGAAAGCCCCAATTTTTGTCCGATTTAGCTAAAATTTTGCACATAGTGTTATGTTATGACTTTCATCAACTGTGCCAAGTACGGTTCAAATCAGCCTACAACCTGATATAGTTCCCATATAAACCGATTTCCCGATTTGACTTCTTGAGTCCTTACATGCCGCAATTTTTGCCCGATTTAGCTTAAAATTTGCATGCGGTGTTCTATTACGACTTCCAACAACTGTGCACAAATACGGTCTAAGTCAGTCTATAACCTGATATATTGGGTTGCCCAAAAAGTAATTGCGGATTTTTTAAAAGAAAGTAAATGCATTTTTAATAAAACTTAGAATGAACTTTAATCAAATATACTTTTTTTATGCTTTTTTTTTCTAAAGCAAGCTAAAAGTAACAGCTGATAACTGACAGAAGAAAGAAAGCAATTACAGAGTCACAAGCTGTGAAAAAATTTGTCAACGCCGACTATATGAAAAATCCGCAATTACTTTTTGGGCAACCCAATAGCTCCAATGTAAAAAGGTCTCTCGATCATCATTGTTCGGTTCCTAGAAGCTTAAATTTTTGATGGGTTGACAGAAGTTTGGTATGTAAAATAACCAAAATTTATTTTGTTTTTAGCGGAATCCATGGTGCTAGGTTACCGGTTGAACCGGCTGAACTTAGCACGCTTTTACTTGTTATGCGGCTTTTAAGAGCCTGGGTTCCTAAACCAAAGTATCCGTCTATATGGGGGCCCATAGCCCATCTTCAAACTTAATCTGCCTATGGAAAAAAAGAATCTGTATTGTGACGTGATTTGGCGGCCACCGCAGCGCAGTGATTAGCATGTCTGCCTATGACGCTAAACGCCTGGGTTCGAATCCTGGCAAGAACATAAAAAAATGCATCGGTGATTTTCCTCTTCTAATGCTGACGACATTTGTGAGGTACTATACCCTTTGAAAAATGGTATGACATCCATGTAAAAACTTCTTCCTTAAGAGGTGTCGCACTGCGGCCCGACGTTCGGACTCATCTATAAAAAGGAGGCTCCCTATCATTGAGCTTGAAATCGAATTGAATCACTCGTTGATATGTGGGAAATTTGCCTCTGTTCCTTAATGGAATGTTCATGGGTAAATTTGCGCTTGCAAAGTGATTTCAATAGACAGGCGTGCGAGTGGACGGACAGTTGGACTGACAGACAGCCAGTCGGACATGGAAGAATATATTGGGTTGCCCAAAAAGTAATTGCGGATTTTTTAAAAGAAAGTAAATGCATTTTTAGTAAAACTTTAATCAAATATACTTTTTACACTTTTTTTCTAAAGCAAGCTAAAAGTAACAGCTGATAACTGACAGAAGAAAGAATGCAATTACAGAGTCACAAGCTGTGAAAAAATTTGTCAACGCCGACTATATGAAAAATCCGCAATTACTTTTTGGGCAACCCAATATATACTTTATAGGTTCTCTTGTCGATATTTCGAGGTGTTACAAACGGAATGACCAGAATAGTTTACCCCTCATCCTATGGTCATAGGTATACAAAAAATTTATTTGCAAGTCATGTTTCGAGTTTTTCCCTAATTAGTTGACTTATTAGAGAAGAGTACTACTGATAAGCTTTGATAGATTTCTGACGTCTTTTCTTCAGAAGTTTCTATCAGTCATAAAAATGTTTTATTATGTTCATGTAGTGCGTGCACTTGCACACGTCAGAAATTTTAGAATTTAAATTTTTGGAACGTAATATCGATTAGCTTGAAGGCGTGCGCACTGATAATGAATTCACTGATAAACTTGAAAAACTTTGAGAGATTGACACAATTTCTATTAAGTTGGTCAATTGTTGAGTAATGCAGATACAAGAAGCAATCAATTATATGATAAGTCGAGATAAGAGTGCAATAATTTTGAATCGAACGTTTTTATAGGGTGTCTCCACACTACTTGGTAGAGAAGTTTAACACGGCAGGATACCTCACAAAAGTAGACAGCATTTGTAAGGGAATAACCACCGCTGAAAATATTTCTGATGTTCACGCCGGGATTTGAACCCAGGCGTTCGGCATCATAGGCGGACATGTCTGCGCCACGGTGGTCTCCAATTGACATTATACAATTGGATTATATAAATATACTAGCTGTACAGGGCCCGATCCGCTGCGCCTTCTTTCAATCTCTTCTTCTTTCAATCTGAGCCCTATACTGTTACGTCATGAAATATGTCCTATTTGGGGTTAATGGTACGGCCTTTCAGATATATCTCCCTAATGTGGATATCATGTTGGTGTTCTTCTCCCAAATACTTTTCATTTGCGCCTTATATTGCTATGGTCGGTAAATATGTCCGGTATATTGGTATTTTTAGGGGTGAGGTAGACCCTCATATATCATTTTCGTGATCTAGTCTCAAATACCTTTCATATGAACCCCATATCGTCATTATTGGTTTATATTTCCATTTGGCGGGCTTTGGAGGTGGAGCGGCCCCCCTGAAATCTCACCGTAAATAAGGATACCAAATTTCTGCTCTTGAGTTATTATAAACTAACTTAATTTCGCCATCTCCGAGACCTGGCGTTTTTTAAAAAGGGCAAGGGGAGGGTCCGACCTTTAAAGTTTGGTTGTTACATCTACTTCATTCTCTTGGTTTTGGTGGTGGATTGGATAAACCAAACACTTTGCCCCGAAAGTAGATAACAGATTTAAACCATTCTCCAAAAAAAAAAACACCTTTGAGCTACATATTGCTACGGTCGGTATAAATGTGTGGTTTCGGGGGAGTTTATGAGGTGAGACGTCTCTGAAACACTTGACCATAAAACAGATATCAGATTTGAGCCCCTTTTTGCCATAATCCACAAATATGTTCAGTTTGAGGGGTATATAGGGTGGAGCGGCCACCCACGCACTTAGCCCTGAAAAAAATATCAGCATCTTGCTCTACTCTAATATACCCTACCATTTATCAAAGCCCCATATTGCCATTAGTTTAAGAGGAGTTTAGGGGTGATGAGGAGTCTCCCCAAAACGTCGCCCCGAAGTTGGTTATTAAATTCGTTTTATAATCTCAAATACATTCAATTTGAGCAACATATTTCCATGGTCGGTAAATTTGTACTCTTTGTGGGGTGTTTTGGGCAAGGGGGCGGAGCCTCAAAGACATGGTCCCACATTTACATATCAGATTCTCATTCTACTCCCAAATACGTTTATTTATTGCGATGGCAATTGGTGTTTGTTTTGGAAAGGGGTAGAACCCCAGACAACTAATCCCGAAAGTGGATATCAATTTCATGCTCTATTCCTCAATACCTTTCAATTGAGCCCCACACTGACCTGGTTTTTGTGTGTGTTTTGGAGAGTGGGGTGGTCCCCCAAACACTAAGCCCTGAAAATAAATCAGCATTGTACTCTACTCTGAAATATCATTTATTTGAACCACATATTGCCATTGGTCTCAAAATTGGATATTAAATTCGTATTCTAATCTCAAATACCCTTCATTTAAGCCCCCTTATTGCAAAAGTCCGCTAATATGTCCAGTTTGGGGTATGGGCCCTAAAAACTATAAATATCGAGCTCCACTCTCTTTAAGACCCAAATTGTCATGGCCAGCAAATACGTCCTATTTGGGGGTTGTTATGAGAGTGGAACGTTCCCTGAACTGTTGGTCCCGAATGTTGACTTCAGATTTGTGGTCTATTCCCAAATACTTTTCATTTGAGCTCAATATTTCCATAGTCGGCAGACATGTTAGGTTTGGGGGTGTTTTGGGGGATGGGGTGGCACTCATTGACTTGGCTCTGAAAATATCTATCGGATTCATGTTCTACTCTAAAATACCTCTTAATTGAGCCCCATATTGCAATTGTCAGGGTTGCCCAAAAAGTAATTGCGGATTTTTCATATAGTCGGCGTTGACAAATTTTTTCACAGCTTGTGACTCTGTAATTGCATTCTTTCTTCTGTCAGTTATCAGCTGTTACTATTAGCTTGCTTTAGAAAAAAGTGTAAAAAAGTATATTTGATTAAAGTTGATTCTAAGTTTTATTAAAAATGTATTTACTTTCTTTTAAAAAATCCGCAATTACTTTTTGGGCAACCCAATATGTCCTATTTAGGTGGTGAAATGGGGATGGGTGGCCCCATAGACACCTTTTCCTGAATATTGATGTCAAATTCGTGTTTGACTCCCAAAGACCTTTCATTTGAGATCCATATTGCTATGGTCGTAAATTTGTTTTGTTTGGGTGTTATTTTTGGGGGAGGAGCGCCCCCCCACTAAATACTTGGTTCCACATTTGGATTTCAGATTAGTATTCTACTCATTTGAGTCCCACATTGCCATGTTCAGTAAATAAGTCCTGCTTGGTGGGTTTTTTGGGGAAGGGGAGGACCCCCAGAAACTTGGTCCCACATTTGGTCCCGAATGTTAACTTTAGATTGTATTCTACTCGCAAATACCATTCATTTCATTTGAGTCCCAAATTGCCATACTCGGTAAATATGTCCCATTTAGGAATGTTTTGGGGGTTGGGGTGGTCCCCAAAACACTTGGTCCGACAATTGGATTCAGATAAGTTTTCTTATCTTAAATACCTTTGATTTAGTCCCATATTGTTGTGATTGGTCTTTATATATATTTGGTAGGTTTTGGGGGTGGGCGGCCGCCTAAGTACCCCATCCGAAATTTAGATACCAAATTTTTGTTTTTAGTGTACTATATGACGGTACACAAAATTTCGCTTAAATCCCACCCATATCCGAGATCTGACGTTTTTGAAATTTAGGGTAAGGGGGAGGGTCCGTCCCCCCTTTCAGTCATCAAAAAATTAAGTACCCTATTTTCACCACGGGATCATTATGCACCATCTTTGAAAATGTCAGGGAATTTTCATTCATATTTCATATTTTCGTTCAATCGTTCTAGTTTCGCCTTTATGTACTCGAAGCGATGCTCAAGGAGGAATCTACGCCCCTGCTTAAAGTATACACACAAAATATACTTGCCTATTGATTTATTTACGGGTCCAACTTGAAAAGTGTACCAAGCCAAAAGGAGACGAGATATTGAGCTGAAAAAAAAGGAATTGACCAACATCAGCCACACAGAGGATGGTGTTGATACCATACCCTGTTAACCATGCTACGATGGTGTTGTTGAGAAGGCATATTTTGGAGTTTTCGTTTTTTTTTTTTTGGTTCGGAAATAAAAACTAGAAATTTATATTTGCCAGAGGAACTCATTGGCATCTTGCAGCTCAAATGGCCTTATCCTTTTTGAAGGATATGTGCAGTGGCCAACAAACACAGTGGTGGAGTGGATATTGTTGGGCTGCTATTGAAGCTATAGTGGCTACCATTTCCAATTCACTGCATTCTTTTTAAGCTGATGGACTTTTGCGTTATGCTGCTGGTGTTTCTGATGCTGCTGGTGTTTCAAGCCATTGAGAAAGCATCCGGCAACCATCTCCTTACCCCATTTGTTTTCTCTACGTCTTGCTTTAGTCATTTATGCGTCGTTTATCCTCATCATTTTTATTTAGCCTTGGTGCTTGAGTTGGTGTTGGTGTTGGCGTTGTTGGTATTGATGCTGTTACCCTGCCATTGTTGTTTTCCTGCATCCTGCTTGATCCCTTCAATGCAGTTCTATTAATGGAGTCTGTTGGTTTGGTTGGTTGCCGGCTAGTACGTTCTTCTACTTCTCATTTTCCCATTTTTTCCCCCTTCGTATTATCCTATTAAGCTTCTTTTTAGTTAAGGCAATTTCAAATTTCCTCCTGATGGGTCACATGGATACGTGGTGCTGCAGTTTACACATGAAAAAAATGGGTAACGGAGAAAACCGGTGTCAACTAAAATTTTCAACAAAAACGAATTTTGTTTGAATTTTACATTTTTTTTTTTCATTTACTTGACCGATGTAAATCTATATTTGGAAAGCTTTTTTGAATGAATTTTTTCAAAATTTACAAAAAAAATATTTTTTTACGAAAAATTATTAAACTAAAACTTTTTTTGATACATCTTCTTCTTATATATAATCAAGTAGAACAGTGCTAAGTTCGGCCGGGCCGAATCTTTGGAACCCACCACCATGGATTCTGCTAAAAATTTATGCAAACTTAATTTAGTTGAAGGGCATAATTTTATTCAACATACCAAACTTCTCCCAAACTAGCAAAATTAAAGCTTCTAGGAACCGAACAAGGATAATCGAGAGACCGGATTATATGGGAGCTATATCAGGTTATAGACTGATTTGGACCGCACTTGGCACAGTTGTTGGATGTTCGTCACTGAACACTGCATGCAAAATTGCAGCCAATTCGGATGAGAATTGCGCCCTCAAGATTCTCAAGAAGTTAAGACCCAAGATCGGTTTATATGACAGCTGTATCAGGCTATGGACGGATTTAATGCATACATAGCGTTGAAAGTGATACCACAACAACACGTGTAAAATTTCAGTCAAATTGGACGAGAATTGCGCCCTCTAGAGGCTAAAGAAGTCAAGACCCACGATCGGTTTATATGGCAGCTACATCAAAACATGGACCGATTTGGCCCATTTACAATCCCAACCGACCTACACTTATAAAAAGTATTTGTGGAAAATTTCAAGCGGCTTGCTTTACTCCTTCGAGAGTAAGCGTGTTTTCGACAGACAAACGGACGGACGTACAGACGGACGGACATGGCTAGATCGTTTGCATGTATCCATGACATGACGATCAAGAATATATTGTATATACTTTATGACGCATATTTCGAGGACGGAATGACGGAATTAGTATACCCCCATCCTATGTTGGAGGGTATAAAAACGAGCTCGGTATCTTATTTTAAGGCCAAGAGTTTGGAGGACGTTTCATCGCAAAAACTCCTTTTAAACCGATGGCAAAATGGGGCTCAAATAAAAGTTATTGGGTTGTAGAGCACGATGAGTGGACGTTCCACCCCTAAACACACCCCATAAACTGGACATATTTATTTTCCGACTATGGTACTAAAGGGCCAAATGAAATAAATTTGAGAAAACAGTCTGGGGGACGCCCCATCCCATAAACTAACCCAAAACCAGACATATATTCAGTATATACTGACCATGGTAATATGGGACTCCAATTATAAGAGGGTAGAGTACCAATCTAATATCCACTTTCGGGACAAAGGGTCTGCCTCTCTCTTCACACCACTAAAAACCAAGCCGAACGCATTAAACGACCATGTCAAAAGAAAGGTATTTGAAAGTAGAGAACGTATTTATATCCACATTCGAGGCGAAATGTTTGCAGTGGCGTCAATACCACAATCCCCGTGGGAATATCGACTGTGAATTTTGTTTTTATACCCTACACCACTATTGTGGTACAGGGTATTATAACTAAGTGAATTAGTTTGTAAGACCCAAAAGGAAGAAAGACAGACCCATTGATAAGTATACCGATCGACTCAGAATCACTTTCTGATTCGATTTAGCTATGTCCGTCTGTCTGTCCGTCTGTCCATGTTAATTTGAGTACAAACTACAGGTCGCAATTTTCATCCGATCGTCTTCAAATTTGGGTTGGACATGTTTCTCCGCCTAGAGACGAAGCCTATTGAAATTGGAGAAAATCGGTTCAGATTTGGACATAGCTCCCATATATATGTTCGTCCGATTTGCAGTAATACTGCAATAAAATGGTCATTTGTTAACAGATTTTCTCGAAATTTGGCAGTAGGGATTTTTTTTAATGAACCCCGACATAACGAATGATTTTCATCCAAATCGGTTCAGATTTGGATATGGTTCCCATATATATGTTCGTCCGATTTGCAGTAATTTGCAATAAAATGGTCATTTGTTAACCGATTCTCTTGAAATTTCGCAGGAAAGATTTTCTCTTGACTCTCGACATTACTGGTGAATTTCATGGAAATCGGTTCAGATTTAGATATTGCTTTCATATATATATCGCCCGATTTTCACTCCTATTGCAAGCGCATTTATTGACCAATCCTCCCAAAATTTTGTACAACGCTTTCCTCAACGACATCCATAATGTCTATAAAGTTTGCTCGAAATCGGTTCAGATTTAGACATAGCTCCCATATATATGTTCGTCCGATTTGCAGTAATATTGCAATAAAATTGTCATTTGTTAATCGATTTTCTTGAAATTTGTTAGGAAGGATTTTCTCTTGACTCTCGACATTACCGGAGAATTTCATGGAAATCGGTTCCCATTTAGATATAGATGTCATACATGTATAACGCCCAATTTTCACTTCTAGAGTCATTGCAATTGCATTTTTTGACCAATCTTGCCAACATTTTGCACAAGTTTGCTCGAAATCGACTGAAAATTGAAAACATCCGGTGAGGTCCAACTGAAAACATCCGGTGAGGTCCATCAAAATTGTTTCGGAATTAGACATTGCTCGCACTTTGTACCTATAGGTTAGGTGTAGGGTATAATAAAGTCGGCACCGCCCGACTTTTGCCTTTCCTTACTGGTTTACTGGTGGTTTGTTTCTTTGTTATTTGTTTTGAATTAGCCCCATTAATAGTTTGACGGAGTTAATCGGCATATTGGAAATAAATTTAATAAAGCCATCAAAACATAATTTACCTGATCTAAAAAGCCGAAACTATCTAACAAGCAATAAAAATGAAAAATTGTGAACGTTTTTTTGATAAAATTGTCCATGAAACACTAATTTGAACGTTCTTAATTCTTTTTAAAAAAAATAATTTAGCAGACTCTCCGCAACTCATTTATATTGAATTTTCTCGCAGTGCTCCCATATAGTTTTTGCCTTGTCTAATGTCCAGGACATCATCATAAGATGTTGAGTTGAAAGTTTGCTTTGGTGATTGCAGCTTTTTATTGAATGAAGTAAGTGCTT
This sequence comes from Stomoxys calcitrans, assembly GCF_963082655.1. Lineage (NCBI taxonomy): Eukaryota > Metazoa > Arthropoda > Insecta > Diptera > Muscidae > Stomoxys > Stomoxys calcitrans. Next base: position 40,042,855 of record NC_081553.1, on the reverse strand, counting down.
TAGTTGAAGCCATATGTGCCTGTTTTTGGCATTCAATATCCTTGTTAGAATTCTGCTTCATTTGTGATTTTTTCCTTCTCGTACTTCTACTTCATCCTTTGTCTCCCGTTTGCTAAAAGAGTGAAGTACTCAGTGGATGACAATGCTCTGTTCTGTTTTCATGTCATTTCATCTTTGTGTGGAATTATTTTCCAAAAAATTGGACTATATATGGGCAGGCATATGTGTTTTTGGGCCCAACTCTTTCAGGATGTTGTTTAGAGAGTAGCTTCACTCAATGTCATTTGGTAATTCGTATTTTTGTCTGTTGTTGAATATTTAATGACACTTTGAATGTCATTTCAGTATTTATGAGCATGAAATTTATTGCCGAATTTGTTTTTATTCCCCTTTTCTGGCAATGATGTGGGAAGATTAAATTGGAACATCTGTTGGTTGATGGAATTCTAACGCCTTGTGGTAGACAAATGTCCCCCATAGTAAGGTAAGTCATTTAGGAACAAAATAATTGATGTAAAAAAAATTTTAATAAAAATTTTAATTTACACAAAATTCAGATCAGGATTCAAAATTTTAGTTGGGTATGTAATTGAAAAGGAACTGAAGCTCAACTAAGTAAAAGAGTGCTAAGTTCGGCCTTGCCGAATTCTACATACCCTCTACAATGGATCGCATTTGTCAAGTTCTTCGAATGACTTTTTCAGTATATATGAGCGGTATCAAGTTATTGACGGATATGGTCCGTACTTGTCATGGCTGAAGTCATAGAAAAATATCACCTCTAAAATTTCAGGCACATTAAGTAATAAATGCGCCCTCCAGCGGTTCAGAGTGACAACCTGGAAGAAAAATACCACCCCTAAAATTTCAAGCACATTGAGTAATAATTGCGCCCTCCAGCGGCTCAGAGTGACAAATTGGGAGATTGGTTTAAATGGTAGCTATTTTGAGTTATTAGCCGATTTAGACCATACTTGGCACAGTTGTTGGAAAACGACAGGTGCAAAATTTCAACCAAATTGGGTAAGAATTGCGCCCTCTAGAAACATAAGATAATCGGGAGATCGGTTTATTTGGCAGCTAGGTTATGAACCGATTTGAACCATTCTTGACACAATTATTGCAAGTTATACCAAAACACCACCAGCATAAGAATTGCGCTTTTAGAAGGTCAAGAAGTCAAGACGCAAGACCGGTGTATATGGCAGATATATCAAAACATAGACCGATTTAGCTAATTTACAGTTCCAACGCACCTACCCTAATGAGATGTATTTGTGTAAAATTTCAAGCGCCTAGCTTTACCCTTTCGTCAGACAGCCGGCCGGACAGAGAAGAATTTTGTTCTACATACCAAACTTCTGTCAAACCAACAACAACTAAAGCTTATAGGAACCGAACAAGGATGATCGAGGGACCAGTTTACATGGGATCTATGTCAGGTTAGAGACTGTTTTGGACCGTACTTGGCACAGTTGTGGGAAGTCGTAACAGAACACCGCATGCAAAACTTCAGTCAAATAGGACACAAATTGCGGCTTGTAAGTACTCAAGGTCACTGAGATCTGCACCGCAGGCAGGCCTGGAGGCGATGCTGGATATGCAGCCCATGGGGGCTTATATTTGGAACTGAGCCGCCAGGGTTGCGCCTGGGTTGAGGGAGCTCGGCATGCTGAAGGAGGATGTTTGCGGCCACAGTTCGATTCTGGGTTTTATGGATACATAGGGGGAACTGAGGAGGATTTCCGACTACCAAGCACCAGTGCCGACTGGAGTGAGGGCATTCCCGATGCGATTTCTTGAGAGGGACGAATGAAGGGCGAATGGTGTACTTGAGGAGGATGAGACCTCGATCTACACAGGTAGCTTCAAGATAGAGTCAGGGACTGAATTGGAGGTCTCCTCTGATGCACTCAATATCAGCATGTCCTTGAGACTGCCGGACGAGTATACGGTCTTTCAGTCAGAGGTCTATGCCATTGCAGTGGCCACAAAAGAAATTCTGGTAAGGGGCTTAACGCCCTTGAAACTCAGAATTTATATGGACAGTATGGCGGCGCTTAAGGTCTTGGAGTCGAGGATGGTGAGGTTGAGGTGCGTGGCTGATTGTTTGAAAACTCTGGATAAGCTCCGGTCCCACGATGTGACGCTGACTGGGCATGAGCGGAATTCCAGGGAATGAGAGGGCGGACGATTGCGCCAGGAGGGGTACGTCTGCGCCGGGCGGACCAGCCATCGGTCTTGCCTACGTGCCATTTGCCGAGCTACTGAACACAGTAGATGCGATGGCCAGGGCGGCGTCGGTGGCGAGGTGGGACTCAGTGGATGGGTGTCGGACTGCGAAGGCCCTATGGCCCCTCATCGACCAGAGGAGGACGAGGGAGTTACTAGCGTTCAATAACCGATCGATGAGTACTTTGACAGGGGTCATAACCGGACACTGAGCCATAGGGCGCATGGTGGCGCGCATGAGGATGCCGTACAATGACTTCTGTAGGATGAGGAAGAGACTATTGAGTACTTGCTGTGTTCCTGTTCGGGTCTGCAGAGACGTAGGCTCTCCTTTCTGGGGAGCCGTTTCTTCTGTGATCTGGGTGAACTTGCGAACTTACCTCTGGTATGTGTCCTGAGGTTTGTAGAAGGAACAGGATGGTTCCGACGGGGGGTGCCACAGGCTTCGGCGTAGGTAGATCCGTGCTTGCGTAGCGACGGGCGGTTCTTCACCCCCCTCTTGGGTTCTCCACTCACACTTTTTTTTCTTCCCTTTATATCTCTGGGGTACCACAACGAGCCAAACTGGCCTCGGAGTGAACTCACCTTTAGTGGGCAGCCAATTCCACCTAATTTAACCTATGGACTCAAAAAGTCAAATCGGCAGATCGGTTTATATGCCAGCTATATCAAAACATGGATCGATTTGCCCCATTTACAATCCCAACCCACCTACACTAATAAAAAGTATTTGTGCAAAATTTCAAGCGGCTAGATTTACTCCATCGAGAGTTGGCGTGCTTTCGACAGACAGACGGACGGACATGGCTAGATCGCCTAAGAATGACATAACGATCAAGAATATATATACTTTATGGAGTCTCAGATGCATATTTCGAGGTGTTACAAACAGAATGACGAAATTAGTATACCCCTATCCTATGGTGGAGGGTATAAAAATATATTTTTATACCCACCACCGAAGGATGGGGGTATATTGATTTTGTCATTCCGTTTGCAACACATTGAAATATCCATTTCCGACCCTATAAAGTATATATATTCTTGATCAGCGTGAAAATCTAAGACGATCTAGACATGTCCGTCCGTCTGTCTGTTGAAATCACGCTACAGTCTTCAAAAAGGGAGATATTGAGCTGAAACTTTGCACAGATTCTTTTTTTTTTTATTCATAAGCACGTTAAGCTCGAAGATGGGCTATATCGGACTATATCTTGATATAGCCCCCATATAGACCGATCGGCCGATTTAGGGTCTTAGGCCCATTAAAGCCACATTTATTATCCGATTTTGCTGAAATTTGTGACAGTGAAGGCCCTTCAACATTTTTCGTCAATTTGGCTCAAATCGGTTAAGATTTGGATATAGCTGTCATATAGACCGATCCTCCGATTTAGGGTCTTATGCCCATAAAAGCCACATTTATTGTCCGATTTTGCTGAAATTTGGGACAGTGAGTTGTGTTAGGCCCTTCAACGTTATTCTTCAATTTGGCTGAGATCGGTGCAGATATGGATATAGCTACCATATAGACCGATCCTTCGATTTAGGGTCTTAGGCCCATTAAAGCCACATTTACTATCCGATTTTGCTGAAATTTGTAACAGTGAGAGTTGTGGAAGGCCCTTCGACATTCTTCGTCAATTTGGCTTAGATCGGTCCAGATTTGGATATAGCTGCCATATAGACCGATCGTCCGATTTAGGGTCTTAGGGATATAAAAGCCACATTTATTATCAGATTTTTCTGAAATTTGGGACAGTGAGAGTTGTGTTACACCCTTCGACATCCTTCGTCAATTTGGCTCAGATCGGTCCAGATTTGGATATAGCTGCCATATAGACCGATCCTCCGATTTATGGTCTTAGGCCCATAAAAGGCGCATTTATTGTCCGATGTCGCCGAAATTTGGGACAGTGAGTTAAGTTAAACCCCTTGACATTCTTCTGCATTATGGCCCAAATCGGTCCACATTTGGATATAGCTGCCATGTAGACCGATATCTCGATTTAAAGTCTTGGCTATGGGGCCAAAGGCGAATTTATAATCCGATGTCACTGAAATTTGACACAGTGACTTATGTTAGGCTCTTCGACACCTGTGTCGTATATGATTCAGATCGGTTTATTTTTAGATATAGACACATATTCTCTTTTTTTAATGTTGCAAATTGGCAAATTTGCCCATGAATATTCTATTGAGAAACAGGGAAAAACTTTTTTAATGATATTAAAGAATTTACTAAGTTGTAGTACACCAAATCAACATTTGAAGTCGTCCATTACTAAAAGAAGTTTAAAGTATTTGTTTCCCTCTATTTGATCAAAATACTTTAAAAACTCTTTGCCCAGCATTAAAATGCGACTCGCTAGCATATTCACCCTACCCCTGTTCTAAAATAGTTTTAAAAACTTTCACTTTTCTATACCAGCAAAAAAAAAAATTAATATCAATACCACAAACTTCACATTTGTGTGTGGCGGATAAATGGAGCAATTTTCACATTTTAAAAAGTAAATTAAATGCTATTTTCAATGTCTGTTTTCAAGGCACCAGGCCATAGAGCAACACCAAATCGGCTGCACGGAGCGACTGTTCCTAGACAAATGGTGAGGCAACAACAAAAAGCGGAAAAGAACATTTCAAAATGTCAGTATCAGAAAACTCCACCAACAGCAGCCGCGGGAAGCTATGACGACAGTAACAAAAACGGGCATTGCGGGAAGAAGTCGTGCCATTGGCAAAAGAGGGACGCATGTTGCAGTAATGACTTTGTATGGCATAGCATCTACAACTACAACAACAAGTAATTTCCATTGTCACGTGGCAGTAATTACCGGTGTTGCTGCCTGACGCTGTTGCGGCCTTGCCTGCCACCGCTACTACTACTGCTGCTGCTCATGCCCATGCTCATGCTGTCATGAAACATCCTCCATGCCCATAATGCCACCACATCGTATATCCTGCAAGCAAACAATAGACGCGTCTATATTCAAAAGTTTGTCCATGGTGGTTTGGAGTTTAACTCCATAGGTTGCGACACTCACAAAACGCACTTTCATCCATGAACATGGCGTTAAGCGATGCATATGTGAGTACAAGGTAACATATATGAATGGATAGACATTTTAGAGAAAGGTTTCTATGTAAGTACTGAATAGTGGAAAGGGTGCCAAATGTTTTGCGTACGATTTTGAAATCATACATACAAGAAGGATTAGAACCACTGTTTTATAATTAAAACTTGTAAAAGTTAGTTAATCAGGCGGAAAGTAGAAAAACTGAAAAAATTTTAGAACATTTTATTAAAATGTTTTTTTTAGAGAAAATTGAATTGAATCTTATTCAAAAAGACAATTTTAATGAAATTTTTTTCCAGAGACAAACTTAAAAAAATGTATACTCCTAAATGAGTTTCTTTTGTGAAATCTTTAATAATGTTCTAATCGATTTGAATGTTTTATCGAGGCATTTGGGGAGTGACCCTAGTCTTTTTGAATGTGCAAACGAGGGCCATGGGGAGTGCGCCTTACTGGGTCTTCCTACCAAAGAAGCTTGGTTGTAATGTTCTTCCGAAACTTTACCCAGAATTTCGCCTCAAGATCGTTTACCCCAATTTTGATATTGTATTGATCGGCTTACATGTCTTTCCGGTTGTGAATTTTTGTAAGCTAATGGAGTGTATAAATCTTTCCTTTTAGGGATACATTGAAGCAATGGGTTTTTATCAAAACTCCATAAAATTATTTCCACAACATTGACTTGAACACATTCACAAACATACATACATATACATATGTATCCGCATTCTGATGCCTGCAAATTGATGTACTTATGTAGATATTAAGCATTCAATTCTAGCATTATGTCCTGCGTTATGATTGCGTTAGCATTTCCACCATAGTAATGTGAAGCCACATTGGAAGCGGACATCCGCTTGACAACGGGTGGTTTGATTTTGCTGACAATTTAAAACGCATTTTTGGTATGTCTGTCAGTCTGTCGATTTTACGAAAAGTCGTATGACAATAGATGTCGAATGAAGAGTTAACAAAATGTGCCAAAGAATAGAGGTAATGCACACTCATATGAATTGTGATTATAATAATTGGCATGAAAGAAATTTTTAAATCTTAACTTCAAAATTGTACTTATTTTTATACCCTCCACCATAGGATGGGGGCATACTAATTTCGTCATTCCGTTTGTAACTCATCGAAATATCGATCTGAAACGCAACAAAGTATATAATGGGTGATTTTTTAAGAGCTATAGGAAAGTTTTTCAAAAAACAAAAGAACAAGTAAAAAGGTGTTAAGTTCGGTCGGGCCGAACTTTGGATACCATTCACCTCGGGTATATATGTAAACCACCTTTTGTCATAATATGGTGAAAAATGCATTATTTATGCCTCCATAGCAGCTATATTAAAATATCGGAATAAAAATATAGACCAATCGGAACCAAATACGACACGTATGTAGAGAAGCCTAACATAAGTCACTGTCCCAAATTTCGGTGAAATCGGATTATAAATGTACCTTTTATGGGGCTAAGACTTCAAATCGAGAGTTCGGTAGCTATATTCAAATCTGAACCGATCTGGGCCAAATACAAGAAGGATGTGGAAGGGCCTAACACAACTCACTGTCCCAAATTGCGACGAAATAGGACAATAAACGCGCCTTTTATGGGCCCAAAACCTTAAATGAAGAGATCGGTCTATATGGTAGCTATATCCAAATCTGGACCGATCTGGGTCAAATACAAAAAGGATGTGGAAGGGCCTAACACAACTCACTGTCCCAAATTTCGACGAAATCGGACAATAAACGCGCCTTTTATGGGCCCAAGACCTTAAATCGAGAGATCGGTCTATATGGCAGCTATATCCAAATCTGGATCGATCTGGGTCAAATTGACGAAGGCTGTCGATGGGCCTAACGCAATTTAATGTCCCGAATTTCATCAAAATTGGATAATAAATGTGACTTTTGTGGGCCTAAGACCCTAAATCGGAGGATCGGTATATATGACAGCTATATCCAAATCTGAACCGATCTGGGCCAAATTAACGATAAATGTCGAAGGGCCTAACACAACTCACTGTCCCAAATTTCAGCGAAATCGGATAATAAATATGGCTTTTATAGGTCTTAGATTTTTACCATGGGATAACACATCGGAATTTTGATCTGAGACCCAACAAAGTATATATATTCTTGATCTTCTTGACATTCTAAATTGATTTAGCCCTATCCGCCAGTATGTCCCTTTGTCTCAAGCATGATAACTTCCGAAGGAATAAAGCTAGGCGCTTAAAATTTTGCAGGAATACTTCCTATTAGTGTAGGTCGGTTGGGATTAAACCGACCTCCCATATAAACCGATCTCGGATGTTGACTTGACTTGTGAGCCGCTAGAGGGCGCAATAATAATAATACGATTTGGCTGAAAATTTTCGTGAAGTGTTTTATTATAACGTTCAACAACTGTTATAAGTATGATCAAAATCGGTTCATAGCCCGATATAGCTTCCATATAAAGCGATCTGGGATCTTGACTTCTTAAGCCGCTAGATTGCGTAAATATTATTCGATTTGAGTGAAATTTTCTATGAAGTGTTTTTTATAACTTTCAACAAATGTGTATGTATGGTTGAGCCGCTAGAGGGCGACAATATTATCCAACTTGATATAGCTCCCATATAAAGCGATCTCCTGATTACACTCCTTTAGTCTCTGGAGGGCGCAATTATTATCCGATTTGGCTGAAATTTTGCGTTTGCGTTTTGGAGGTGTCTCAATCGAAGTGGAAAAGGTGCTTCAACAATTGGTTTGAGCATACATGCTGAAGTATACTTTGAAAAACAATAAAACCATTTTTGATGATAAAAACCAAAAAGGAAAGGCAAAAGTCGAGCCGTGCCGACTGCTACAACAACAATAACCCTGAAGAAAAGTGGTGGTGTAGGTATAACTAGCATTTTCATTATAGACCAGAAATTAAGTCGAAAATGTATTTGTATAAATAAAGGGTGTTTTTAGGAGGTGTGCTTTTTTTACCCACCACCTATGGACGAGGACATATTATTTTTAATGTTCCGTTTGCAAAACATCGAAATATCCTACCCTATAAAATACTAGCTGACCCGGGCCCGCTCCGCTGCGCCTTCTTTTACTTTATATGGTACAACAGTTTCCTTGGAATATTTATTTTCGACAATTAAAGATCTTTTAGTGAAATACCATGCCTACTCCATCCTTAAAATACTTCATTTCAGCCCGATATTCTCATGATGTCTGATTTAGTGGTGTTTTCGGGGGAGAGGTGGTCCCCCAGATACTTGGCCCTGAGAAAGTATCAGCATCGTGCTCTTCTCTCAAATACCATTTATTTAAAACCCATATTGCCATTGGCTTAAGAGGAGTTTACAGGATGAGGCGTCCCCCAAACACATGGCATCAACAAAGGTTATTAAATTCGGTTTTCTAATCTCAAATACCCTTAATTTGAGCCATATATTGGCATGGTCGAAATTTTTTTTTCCTTTGGGGGTGTTTTTGGAAAGGGGTGATGCCCTAAATACATGGTCCTACATTTGGATATCAAATTCGTATTCTATTCCAAAATACCTTTTTTTAAGCCCCATATTGCGATGGTCACTAAAAAATTGCTGTTTGTGGGGTATTTTGGGAAAGAGGTAGACCCCCAGAAAATTGGTCCCGAAAATGGGTATCAATTCTTGCTCTACCCCCCAAATACCTTTCATTTAAGCTCCACATTGACATGGTCGGTAAATATGCTAGATTTAGGTTATTTTGGGGAAAGAGAGGTCCCTCAAATACACCCGGAAAATATATCAGCAACGTGCTCTATTCTCATATATCTATATATCATTTATTTAAACCCCAAATTGGCATTGGCCTCAAACTTGGATATGGAATTCGTTTTCTTATCTGAAATACCATTCATTTAAATCCCTCATTGCAAAAGCTAGCAAATAGGTCCGGTTTGGGTATGGGCCCTAAAAAATATGAATATTGAGCTCCACTGTCTTGAAGACCCAAATTGTCTTGGTGAGCAAATACGTCCTATTTGGGGGTTTTTATGGTGGTGGGACGTCCGCTAGACAGTTGGCTCCTAATGTTGATAGGGGCATACCTTTAATTTGAGCCCCATATTTCCATAGTCTGCAAACATGACCGGCTTGGGGGGTGTTTTGGGGGATGGGCGACCACTCAGTGAGTTGGCCTCGAAAATATATATCGGATTCGTGTTCCACTTTTAGACACTTTTCCTGAATATTGATATCAAATTCGTGCTTTACTCCCAAGCACCTTTCATTTGAGCCCCATATTGCTATGGTCGTTAAATTGTCCCCTTTGGGGGATGTTTTTGGGGAGAGGCGGCCCCCCAAACACTTGGTCCCATATCTGGATATCAAATTCATATTCTATTTTAAATACCTTTTTTTTAAGCCCCATATTCCCATGGTTAGTAAATACGTCCTGTTTGGGGGGTGTTTTGGGGAAGGGGTGGACCCCCAGAAACGTGGTCCCACATTTGGATATCAGATTCGTATTCTACTCGCAAATACCTTTCATTTGAGTCCCATATTGCCACGGTCGGTAAATATGTCCGATTTAGGGGTGTTTTGGGGCTTGGGGTGTTCCCCCTAGCACTTGGTCCGACAATTGGATATCAGATACGTTTTCTTATCCTAAATACCTTTCATTTGAGTCCCATATTGTCGTGATTGGTCTAAATATATGTTTGGTAGGCTTTAGGGTGGGGCGGACCCCCTAGGTACCCCATCCGAAATTTGGATGCCAAATTTTTATTTTTAGGGTACTATATAAGAGCACACAAAATTTCGCTAAAATCGCACCACCCATCTCCGAGATCTGGCGTTTCTGAAAATTTGGGTAAGGGGGAGGGTCCGCCCCCCTTCAGATATCAAAAAATTTAGTACCCTATTTTCACCACGAGGTTATTATGCACCATCTGTGATAATTTCATGAAAATTGGTTCAGCCGTTTCTGAGTCTATAAGGAACACACAAACAAACACAAATTTTTATGTATAAGATACACATTCATTATCCTCGGTCTTAGACGATTTAGTAATGCCCGTCTGTCTGTCCGTTCGTCCGTCTCGCCTTCCGTCTGTCTGTCAGTCTGTCTTTTTTATACCCTACCCTCGTCATTCCGTTTGCAGCACCTCGAAATATATATCCATATCTATCCGATCTAGCCATGTCCATCCGTCTGTCTGTCGAAGGCACTCCAACTTTCGAAAGAGTAAAGCTAGGAGCTTGAAATTTTGCAGAAATACTTTTTATTAGTGTAGGTGGGTTGGGATTGTAAATGGGCCAAATCGGTCCATGTTTTGATATAGCTGCCATATAAAACTTCTTGAGCGTCTAAAGGCAGTAATTCTCATCCGATTTGGCTGAAACTTTGCATGTGGTGTTTTGGTGTGACTTTGCGTTAAGTATGGTCTATGGTTCATAATCTGATATAGCTGCCATATAAACCAATCTCCCGATTAGATTCCGTTGTCTTCTAGAGGGCGCAATTCTTATCCAATTTGGTTGAAATGACTTTCAACAACTGTTCCAAGTATGGTCGAAATGGGTTGATAACCCGATAGAGCTGCCATTAAAACCGATCTCCCAATTTGACTTTCTGAGACTCTGGAGGGCGCAATTATTACTCGATTTGCCTGAAATTTTACATGTTGGTGTTTTGGTATGACTTCTAGCAATTGTGCAAAGTATGGTTCAAATCGGTTTACAACCTGATATAGCTGCCATATAAACCGATCTCACGGTTAGACTTTTTGTGCTTCTGGAGGGCGCTATCTTTTCTAATTTCGCTGAAATTTTGCACATGTTCTTTTGGTATGACTTTCAACAACTGTTCCAAGTATGGTCTAAATTGGTTGACAACCTGTTAAAGCAGCAATATAAAGTGATCTCCCAATTTGACTTTCTGAGACTCTGAGAAAGGCGCAATTATTACTTCCTTTGCCTGAATTTTGGACCTGGTGTTTTCTCACATATATTTAAAAAAGTCATTCAAAGAATTTGACAAATGCTATCCATGATGGAGGGTATATAAGATTCGGCCTGACCGAATTTAGCACGCTTTTACAAGTTACTTGTTTTGCTCTATCCCTTTGAATTCCTAATAGCAAATGCTTAAATTTCTCCAATTCGTTAAATTTCACATATACTTAAGTTATTGCCAATTTAAGATCCATTGTTGTCTGTCCATCTACAGGATTCTATGCATCTGCAATTCATTGGCAAGGTGAAAGCTCCTAGTGATTTTTATTTACCTTTCACCAGGGCCACCAAGAGTGTGTGACTAGAGTGTCTCCTCCAATGATTTTCGCCTCAGTACCTACCGCTGGCATTTTGGGCCACAATCAAATTGTGGTTAAAAATGCTTTAAGCGGGTGTGGGGTTTGCACGATAGAAGGTGGCAGGTGGTAGAATTCAGCAGATTGCATTGCATTGCTCTCTATATGTGGTCGTTGCGAATGTTATCTTTAGTCAATGGCATTCTGGCCAACGGCTTGTCGATACTGATGTGGCTTTCGATATTCGGATGGTTGGTTGGTTGGTTGGTTGGCAGGGATGCTTTATTTTGGTGGTGGTGTTGTTGCTATTGTGCTTGCATTTGCTTTTGCCCGACTGTTAAGTGACAAAATTGTTATTTTCACTTGCGGCGACAAATGTACTTTAAATTACAATCTTCATAAATTATAGTTCGGCAGTTTGTCCTCTCTATGGCTCTGACTATGCTTTGCTGCGAATGCCTCACTGATTGGTTGGTAGTGTGGACTTTTGCTTTACCATTTCACTTTTATTGCATGTGAGTGCGGTCGGTGTGAGCATGAGTTTTCTTTGGCGGCATTATTTAATGACTTTTTGATGACAATGCGAAACGTGTTGGCGACTGAGTTCGAATTCGTTAGCATGTCGCCCAATGAAGTCAGATGACAAATTTAATGAAATGCAAATTATTTAATGTTTCGTTCGGCTTTTGGGTGCAGTTCAACGACATGTATCCTTTGTGTTTATTGCGTTGTATGAAAAAAAAAGACAAAATTTTTGCCGAAAAAGAGGTCATCAATGAGGAAAATGGGGTAAAGTGAGAAGGATCTTTATGTAACGCACCATGGTCATAACGAATTTAGGTATAGTTAGCAGACATTTTATAGTTTTAAAGGAAATTAATGAACCTTGAATGATCGAATCTTGACAAACATTGTGGCGGTATATAAGTAACTTCATCCTTGATGAAGAAATTGGGTTGCCCAAAAAGTAATTGCGGATTTTTTAAAAGAAAGTAAATGCATTTTTATTAAAACTTAGAATTAACTTTAATCAAATATATAATTGCCATTTTGTTCGATAACCTTTTGCCATATTTCTGGCAAATTTAGTATTCCACGCTCATAGAACTTCTGGCCTTTATCTGCAAAAAACTGAACCAAGTGCGATAAGGAGTTCCGCAAAGATCAAAATAAATGGTAGTCTGATGGTGCAAGGTCAGGGCTATATGGTGGATGCATCAAAAGTTCCCAGCCAAGCTCACTCAGTTTTTGGCGAGTGACCAAAGATGTGTGCGGTCTAGCGTTGTCCTGGTGGAATATGACACCTTTACGATTGACCAATTCTGGTCGCTTCTCCTTGATGGATGTATTCAATTTGTCCAATTGTTGATAGTAAACATCCGAATTAATCGTTTGGTTCCTTGGAAGCAGCTCAAAATATACCACACCCTTCCAATCCCACCAAACAGACAGCATAACCTTCTTTTGGTGGATATCAGCCTTTGAAGTGGTTTGAGGTGGTTCATCATGCTTGGACCATGATCGTTTTCGACTAACGTTGTTGTAAACAATCCATTTTTCATCTCCAGTTATGATTCGTATTAAAAACGGATTGAATTCATTGCGTTTAAGGTGCATATCACAAGCGTTGATTCGATTATTTGTTAAATGAATTTCTTTCAATACATGTGGTACCCAAATATCAAGCTTTTTCACCAGTCCAAGACTTTTTTTGTGATAATGAACGGTTGATTTTGGTATATTTAACTTCTCTCCTATCTCACGCTCCGTTACATGACGATCCAATTCGATTAATGCTTTGATTTGGTCATCATCAACTTCATTTGGCCGACCTGAACATGGCTCATCTTTAAGTGAAAAATCTCCAGAACGGAATTTGCGAAACCAATTTTGAGACTGTCTTCCTTTTAAGGCTTTATCACCATACACATATCGTAACTTTTTAGCAATCTGCTCCGCGTTTTTTCCTTTACGGAAATAATAAAGTAAAATAGGACGAAAATGCTCCTTTGTGGGCTCCATATTAAAATTGACGCCAAACAAACAAATGTAAACAAAATTTCGCGCACTTTTTTTCTAAAGCAAGCTAAAAGTAACAGCTGATAACTGACAGAAGAAAGAATGCAATTACAGAGTCACAAGCCGTTGAAAAAATTTGTCAACGCCGACTAAATGAAAAATCCGCAATTACTTTTTGGGCAACCCATATATCAACTATATGCCATAATGTATTGTATGTAAAACACACACTCGAATTACATCAATCCATAATGGATGGCAACTAAGCTCTGGTGGAACATTTCCTGATTGAATATCAAGAAGATGAGCTCAATGATAATAATAGATTGAGACATCGGCAGTTATAGTTATTCATTATGTTGAATAAGAACCTAAAATCCATAAACAAAGAGAAATAACCTCCAGATATTGACAACCTCCAAATCTGTTAATAAAAAATCAAGTCGCAGATCATTTCCTCACACTTCATTCTATATTCGATAAGTAATACAAATATTTTGAACTGGTCATACAGTGAATTAAGTTAAAATACCATTTATCCTAATGAAGCTTCTTTTCCCTTCAACACTTTAACTGAACTAGAACTTTCTTTCAACTTTAATATGACCACACCACATATTGTATGGTGTGTGGGGAGATATGGAACACCAATGAAGTTAAATTGTAAAATACGAAGAACAATGCAAAGCAATATTAAGAAAATTAAGGATATATGAACCCATTTAAGTTCTGAACAAAACAACAGACTTGGTAATTGAAGGCAGCAATGCAGAAGTGTAAAAAAAAGGAACTGAATAACAATTTCTGGTTAGAAGTTATGGAAACATCAATCGTAGGTAGTTATGTACAGGGTTCGCAAGCATGTATGTATTTGTAGAATATAGGAACACATGGAAAGTTTACACATGCATATAGTAGGGCACAGTGGATTCAATAATGAGGTTGAAGTGCCAATATAAAGAGTAAGAAGTTCTAAGCTGCTTAGAGTAAGAAGAAGTAAGAAGTTCTAAGCTATATTGCTTAGAACTTCTTACTCTTTATATTGGCACAAATTTTTGTTCTAGCTTTAGGGATTCAAGTCAAAGATGGCGAATTATAATAATATGGTCAATATTTCATTTTCAAAGGAAACTATTCATTTGGTGAAAGATATTTAACTTTATTTTAAGGAATTTTTATCTTAAACTAGCTGACCCGGGCCCGCTCCGCTGCGTCTTCTTTTACTTTATATGGAACAAAAGTTTCCTTGGAATATTTATTTTCGACAATTAAAGAGCTTTTAGTGAAATACCATGCTACGAAAATAGTATATCGCTTGACTAACAATTTAACAATATAAGTGCCTTTGTCCCAATCCCATATGATATTTATTGGTCTTCGAATTTAAGTTTGGATGTAAGGTGTACTCCATTCTTAAAATACTTCATTTCAGCCCGATATTTTCATGATATCTGATTTAGGGGTGTTTTCGCGGGTGAGGTGGTCCCCCAGGCACTTGGCCCTGAAAAATATCAGCATCGTGCTCTTCTTTCAAAAACCATTTATTTAAACCCCATATTGCCATTGGTTTATGGGAGTTTTCACGATGAGGCGTCCCCCAAACAAATGGCCAAAAATAGGTTATCAAATTCGTTTTCTAATCTTAAATACCACATATTGGCATGGCTGAAAATTTTTACCCTTTGCGGGGTGTTTTGGGGAAGAGGTGAATCCCCTTAATACATGGTCCTAAATTTGGATATCAAATTCATATTCTACTCCCATATACCTTTAATTGAGCCCCATATTGCGATGGTCAGTAAACAATTGCTGTTTGCGGGGTATTTTGGAAAAGTGGTATACCCCCAGTAAATTGGTCCCGAAAGTGGGCATCCATTCTTGCTCTACCCCCCAATTCCTTTCACTTAAGCTCCACATTGACAGGGTGGGTAAATATGCCCGATTTAGGAATGTTTTGGCTATTGGGGTGGTCCCTCAAACACTAAGCCCGGAAAATATATCAGCAACGTACTCTATTCTCATATATTGTATCTGTATATCTGTTGAGAAGACTAACGCGTTCACCAGTATTATTTAGTTTTTAACAACCTTTTTCATATTTTTTCATTGAATTTATATTTTTTCCATTGAAATATGATACACGAATTAACCTATGTTTAAGATACAACCATGAATTTAAGAACTCAAAAGTATTATAAAACCAGTATTATAATTGGCCAGCTGGCAACTTCTTTTTCCATTTTTTCCCTTGTGCCTTAGAGCCGAGGTGTCTTGCATGCTATGGCAGCGACCCTCGACCTCTTTTGCTCCAGCCCTTCACACACAACGCATCTCATCTTTCTCCAATAAAAATACGAATGTAAGTCTGAATTCGAACTATTTGCTGCCCTTTTCTATCTCGAAAGCCGTGCCAGAAGTAAGTATTGGCTCTCGGGGGTTTTACATGGTGGTGTGTGTCCCCTGTAGCGAAGAAAGGAACCTGAGTTCCCACTTCCGTTGGAGAACCTAAGCTCTCCCGGTCATCTTGGAGCCTGAGCCCCGGAAACCGACATAAAACTTAGCCCAAAGCTAACAGTTAAGCATGGTCCTTCGAAAAAACCTGAACAATCCCTTGGAAGTTCATAATAAAAAAGAGGAAAAACCCTTGTTAAATAATTCATCGTCCAACCAATTCTTGGAAGGTCATAAAACACTTGTTTAAACGACACATCGTACAATCAGTCGAGAAGTATTAAGTAAGTAATAAATTTCAAGTCATAACAAAAAGGAAAGGGAAAAACCGCGAAGTGAGGTTATATTGCTCACACCACAAGTTCCTGAAATTATTAATTTAAAGCGTGTTGTAAGCCATACCCCATGGTTTATTCATTCAGTTACAAAAAATTATAAGAAATATAAAAAAAATATCGTTCAACGTGACAGTCGCAAAACGCACAGAAAAAGGGCATGTTTGGTCTTTGGCAACTGTATGTGCTTTCCCAGCTCTGAGGCACAAACGTTTTGACAGATTGCCGGTAACAAGAAAATCATAAACTCCGTACATAATCGATTGTCTCCCTGAAAGTTGAGATAAAAATGGAAAATGTGGTTGCGATGGTAAAATCACCACTTGTATAATATTGGTCCATTAAATTCCACATAAAGGTAAATGCACCCACGATCATACGCATCGTAATAAGGCCATAATTTGAGGGAATATTTTCGTGTGCCGCTACCCAAACTTAATCAACGAAACTGTCTAAGGAACCCAAGTGAAGAAGCAAAAAGTAAGGTGAGGTCACGGTCAACATAACCTCAAAAGCCGACTGTAGCAGTGTGAGAACACCACGAATGAAAAAGTGTGGAAAACCATAACCTCAAACTCAAAGGTGAGCAGAACTACTAAAGAAGAAAAGGAAGCGTAGAAGTCACACCACGCCGTCTGTGCACCCTCCAAGCCAGGAAGCAAAGTCACGCATATGTCTTGAGAAGGTAAAGTCCATCGGCATGGTCTACAAAGTCGACGTTAGAGCGAAGCCAATAATCGACTTTAGGATAAATTTCACCGTTGATCGGAGGAACTACGTCTATTTACGGCGAACAAAATTGTAACACAAGATACCACTTCACGCTGCAACCAATCAATTTAGAACAATAGCCACACATCTACCATCCACATGCCATTTCACCCATCCATCCACATTGTCAGTACCGGTACGTTCATCCAACCAGCGTCTAACCACCTTGGTCCAACCAAAACGCTGCACCATATCTGTTTACCAACATCTGGCCAACAACCTGTTAAACAAGAGGAAAGTGTGGGGCAGAGAATAAGCCAAATCTACGGCACTTAGTGTTTCAACAAAACTTTGTCATCAGCACAAACCATCGCACCATCTCCGCCTGCCAACGTCCAGCTGACATCTGTTAAAAAGGAACAAGTGAAAAGCATCCCAACAGCGCTGATTTTCGCCATTTCATCCAAATCGCTCTACATATTTGTTAACATCAACATCCACCATCCATTTGATTTGACCTAACTCGTACACAGTCTATTTTCACCAGTTGGGCACAGTAGACTCGTCTGGGTACCACCATAGCGGCTGATTACAACGGCACCAGAACAAACCTTCAGTAGCGAATCCAACACTCAAGCAACACAGACTCAAACCCGTCACCATCTTTCCCGAGCGCACCATTTACAGTCGATTTCAGCCACCACCAACCGTACGGAGAGATACCAGGAACATGGACATTTCCGAGTATAAGTAAGTCAAACTCGGTTTATCTTATTTTGTTAGACACATATATGTTGACCGGTCATAGTTTGGTAAACGAAATTACACATTTGCTTCTCAGACAACATAGTAACATAGTGCATATGTTGCTCGCCCACATAAAACTATAACGAGGACACCTTCGGTCCAGACAACGAAACTCAGTATATATTATCCCCGTGTGCCGACAAGTAGAAAGGTCGTTCGTAGTTTTATAAGCAGAAATACACACTTGCTTCTTAGAGAACATAGTGCATATGTTGCTCGCCTATTGTGAATGCAAAAATCTTTGACAGCGACATCTTTGGGTAATTTTGAACTCTTAGTCCAGGCGACGAAATCTTTTATACGCAACGTAGTGCATATTGTGTAGTAAGGAGAGAATATAAACTATCTATAGCAAATTGCACATTTATATGGCCTGTGGGCAGATTACCAAACCGCCTAAAACTGCGCATTAGTTTTAAACCAAACTTTATTACCGTCCCTGGTTGTCTTCCCTGCTACACATAAATTTGATTTTTAAAATATATTTACCTACAATATACTTAATAAAACATACAAATATATTCATAGGCTTTGGATTGCATGCTTATAAACTTACCTACCATATATTCATTGAAACACAGCCATATATATATATATATATGTACATACTCATCAGATTACCGGCGCCTAAAACTATTTTTTTGAACACGATACATTCTGACTTATAGCTCCCTCATAAAAATTGCTTGGATTTATAGATATACCTTTTACAATAAAGAACGCACCCCATTTGCTATCCCACATATACCAATCTTTGATACGATCATTTATTCCGCCTTGGCTCCTCTCTGGAATCTAACATAGGGTCATAACCGAACTTTTAATATTCGTATTTAACATTGATGAAATCTCTCTTGTCTCGATATCAATAAGATAAGCGCATTTGCTTTATGATTCCTTCACATTTTATATCGATCTACACCATCGCCTATGAATCTCAGAATTTTGAGCTCTGTGCTACCGTATAACTCTATCTATTTACTTGTTCCTCATGAGAGTTGCCTATGTCGCACTACATCATTAACTATACTTCGATTTGCGTTTTATTTTGGATTTAGTTCTTCAAGTCGGGCACTGTACAGACGGTTGGTTCGGGCTTGCGTCTGAGTGGGGCTTCCACGAACTGCTGAATTGGACATTATTCGTCGTAATTCAATCTCGATCTCGCCCTTGTATTTGATCAGCTCTTAGGGCCCGTGGCATGGTTCCAAACGGAGTTCACAGAATAAGAGTTGCCAAACAGTTCAAGGTTGTCACAACGTGACTTCATCCCGATTGATGACCAAAATACATGTCTCACTTCAGTAGATCGTACCCTCACCACCTTGCCTCAGGCATCCAGTTTGTCGTTGCTCTGCTTATTCCTCACTGGCTCATTTATTAACTGGCTTCTCTTTAATACCGGATTTTATTCACTTTTATTAGCCATACGGTGCCACCCAGGGCACAAGGACTGGTCTCTATCTCTGTTGTCGAAAGGAATTGCCCTATAGTCGCTACATATACGAACTGTATCTTTTAGTCGGTGATAACCGCTAGGGTCTTCTATACCACCGTATTTTTGCTAAGGGTTCTGGTTTTGAGATTGCTTCCGAATCTCAGGATGGCGAACTTACAAGGGGATTTTATCTTCGATTCAGACGACTTGGTCATGTTTTGTGCCGACTTCGATAATAGGCCGGAGACCGACCACACCGACTCTTCATTAGTGGTTGCGTTGCAGGATTTGCATGAAAGGTGGACGAATGTCCAGGCGTCTTATAGGAAGATTTTCACTACCAAGGACGAGGAATTCTCTAGCGATTTCGTGTCCTCGGCTAGGGAGAAGTACAGGGTTTGCACTTCGAGTTTTCACTCCTGCAAGGCCAGGATGATGGATTTACAGAAAGCTTTTTTACCTATTCCGGGCTCCTCGCGTATTTCATTTCCCCTCGAGACTTCTGACTCCCCCTCGAATTTCAGTGCCATCAAAGTTCCCCCCTGTGACACGCAAGAATTCGAAGGCAGCTATGAAGAGTGGCCCTCATTTCGTGACATATTTACGGCTGTATATATTAATCACCATAAATTATCCCCCGTTCAAAAACTCTATCACCTTCGTCTCAAGGTAAAGGGTCCGGCCGCAGGAATTGTGCGGAAGTATCAATTATGCGCAGAGAATTTCGAATTGGCATGGGAGGCATTGCGTTCTAGATATGAGAATAAAAGGATTTTGGTCGACAACCAATTGAAGGTTCTCCTGAACCTCAAATCCATTACTTCAGAGAGCAGTGACTCTTTGCAGCGGATCCAGACTACAATCAACGATTGTCTTGCGGCGCTAAGGACTCAAGACATATCCACTCGCGACTGGGACCCTCTCCTGGTTTATCTATGCTCCACCAAGTTGCCTCATGAGACTCTGTCGTTGTGGGAACAATCTCTTAAGTCTCACAGAGAACTTCCGAAATGGGCAGAAATGGATAGATTTTTGTCGGACAGATACGAGGTGGTGGAGAGATTGAATAGTATACACGGAACAAGAGGCAGTTCGATGAAGGGACTCGAGGTGAACGCATTCACTAACACTGAGAGTAAATCTCCGGTTGTTTGCAAACTTTGCAATGCGAATGCTCACTCACTTAAGAATTGCACCAAATTTCGTGATCTTAGTCCTAGCTCTCGAAACAAGTTTGTCTCTCAGAACCGCATGTGTTTGAACTGTCTTTCCTATCGGCACGTGCGGAAGGATTGCCAAAGCAGGTATGTTTGCATGGAATGCGGGAGGAACCATCATACCATGTTACATTTCCCTAGTAATAAACCCCAGACTGCGGCTTCTCGCCAGGACTCGGTGGTTCAGTCCTGCAGTACAGACCTAGTGGGTGTTGATACGCAACAGTCATCGGATGAATCCTCCTCGCCAGCTACCGATCCTGCAGCCGTTTCAGTGGCTCAGACATCCTCACATTTCTCCTCTTACAACGCGGAGTCTTCCCAGGAGAATACTATACTGCCGACCGCGATGGTCACAATCAGCCATAACGGTGATACCTTCAAGGCAAGGGCCTTTTTGGACCAAGGCTCCGAGAAGTCGTTTATTTCCAGGAACCTTCAACAGAGTCTGTCTCTTCCGACCGAGCGTAGGCATTTTCAGATTCTTGGCATGGGTGGGCAGGTTATTGCAAATTCGAATTCCTCGTGCAAAGTTCCCCTCTTTTCGGAGACCCATGACAAGTTGATCGATATTCACGCCATTGTGGTACCCAAGATAACTCGTCTCCTACCCAGTTTCTTCCTCCCAGACCCAGGGGTTTCCTTGGACGGGCTGGACGGATTAGAGTTAGCGGATCCCAACTTCCGTACACCGGGACATGTTGACTTGCTTCTGGGAAGTAATGTGATTCCTAACATTCTTCTTGAGGGCGTCAAGAAGGTTTGCGAGTCCCTTGTTGCTCAAGCGACAATTTTTGGATGGGTCATCAGCGGACCTGTCACCATTCAGACTGTTACGTCTTTTTCTATCCAGGCGAATGAAATCTCGGGTGACCCCGTTGGCCAGCAACTTAGAATGTTCTGGGAGCAGGAGGAGGTCCCTGAGACGCGTCATGTGTCGTTGGAAGATGAGTACTGCGAGTCCTTATATGAACGAACCACGGTTCGTGACTCCGATGGGCGCTATGTCGTCCGACTTCCATTCAGGAAGGAATACCGACAGGAATCTCCCTTGGGACGCTCGAGATCTCAGGCACTGATCCAGTACGTTCGATTGGAACGCTCTTTAAGACACAAACCGGAAATTGAGAGGATGTATAACGAGGTCCTACAGGGGTACTCCCGTTTGAATCACATGAGGATGACAAATTCTCAGGAGCTTCATGACCGATGCTCGTTCGGTTCATTTTATTTACCGCATCACGCGGTGTTGAAGCCTGAGAGCCGAAGTACCAAAGTTCGGGTTGTATTCAATGCTTCGAGAAGAACCAGCTCAGGAAAATCTCTCAATGACGTTTTGTACACTGGACCCACCCTTCAATCCGATCTCATGACATTGATTTTGCGCTGGCGTCTATACAAATACGTTTTTACTGGTGACATCGAAAAGATGTATCGCCAGATATTAGTGCACGAGGACGACATCGAGTTTCAGCGTATACTCTTTCGTCCATACCCAGCAAGTCCCATCAGGGATTATGCTCTTAAGACTGTGACCTTCGGGGTTAATTGCGCCCCTTATCTGGCAATTAGGACTCTTATACAATTGGCCCAGGATTCTGCTGAGTCGTTCCCTCAGGCAGCAGATATCATCAGAAAGGAGACTTATGTAGATGATGTGTTATCAGGCGCCCATGACCCTGCATCCGCTATCGACTCACTAAGACAGTTAATTGAAATGCTTAAGTCGGGTGGTTTCCCATTTAAGAAGATTACTTCAAACTTCCCACAAATTCTGAATTCCGTCCCCTCGGAGAATGTCTTAGACTCAAAGTTCTTGAAGTTTCACGAGACCAGTGACACCAAGACTTTAGGGATTCAATGGAATGCTCTAGAAGATAAGTTCTCCTATCGCATTGATCCGCCCCCGAAAACACTGTCCATTACTAAACGTCAAATTCTCTCTAAAGTTTCCAAACTTTTTGACCCCGCTGGTTGGATATCGCCTATTATAATTCAGGCAAAAATCATGCTACAACTGTTATGGCTTGAAGGCACGCAATGGGATGAAGACGTCAAACCCGAGATTTTGTTTAAATGGAACAATTTCGTTGACGGGTTGCATCAAATACCACTTATTACGATACCACGTTGGGTTGCTTTCGCGCCACTTCAAAACACCCAAATCCATGGGTTTTGTGACGCCTCCGAGAAAGCGTTTTGTGCGGTAATTTACATCAGAATAGTCTGCCCGAATTCAGTTCAGACGAACCTTCTTGTATCTAAGACAAGGGTTGCTCCCATAGATCCCATTAGCCTTCCACGATTAGAGCTTTGCGGAGCCGTTTTATTGTCCCAACTGACCAGGCATGTACTATCAGAGCTCCCACTTCACAATTTTGACCTTTATCTCTGGAGTGACTCCTCTATCACATTAAGCTGGCTGGCAAAACCACCGTGCACTTGGAAGACTTATATTGCCAATAGAGTGGCAAAGATTATTCGAAATGTCGGAAATTGTGCATGGGGGCATGTGCGCTCTCATGATAACCCCGCCGATCTCGGCTCCAGGGGATGCTCTCCTAATGAGCTCTGTAGCAATTCCTTATGGTGGCATGGACCCGCTTGGTTGAAAGAGCCATCAGAGGATTGGCCCAAATCTATAATGCTGGACCCAAATCCTCCGGAAATGAGAAAGATCGAGGTATTTCACACCTTTGAGGAGGATGGGGATATTTTGGAAAGGTTTTCTAGATGGGATAAAGCGATTAGGGTCATGGCATATGCTATGCGTTTTTACAGGAACGTAAGGAAAGGCTACCGCCAAGGAAAAGGTTACGCTTCGCGGGAAATCTCTAACCCAGAATTCACAGAGACAAAGAATATCCTCATTCGCATGACGCAAAGGATTTTTTACACGGCAGAATATTCCTCTCTTGAGCATAACCGACAAATCCCCAAACGAAGTACCCTTTATACGTTGAACCCAATTTTAGACCCCAATGGGCTTATTCGAGCTAACGGGCGCATTGCGAATGCTGCACTACCGTACAATGAACGCCATCCCATAATACTGCCCGTGGCCTCAAACTATTGCAAACTCTTTGTGCGTTTTATTCACGATTTTCTCTTGCACGCTGAACATAACCTAATGATGCGAACTATTCGTGAGGAGTATTATGTAGCAAGATTACGATCTGCAATTAAGAAATGTATACGCAACTGTAAAACTTGCACTCTTTACAAGCAAAAAGTCCGAAACCAAATAATGGCTGCTCTTCCCACTGAACGAAGCTCATTTTCTCTGCCCTTCTCGTATACTGGTCTGGACTTTGCAGGACCATTCTCGATAAAAACGTCATCGTTGAGACAAGCACCGTATCAAAAGGGGTACGTGTGCGTTTTCGTCTGCTTCAGCACGAAGGCAATACATTTGGAACTATGCTCTAGTTTGTCCGCTGAGTCCTTTCTGGCAGCGTTCGCTAGGTTTGTTGGGCGAAGGGGGCTTCCGCAAAAGATTATGTCCGATAATGGAACTAACTTTGTTGGGGCGGAGCGAAAACTGCGTTGCGAATATGACGAATTCATAAGATTGGCCGCTCAAGATGTCAGCAACAAATACACCCCTCAGGGTGTCCACTGGACATTTATACCCCCAAACGCACCCCACATGGGTGGATTATGGGAAGCAGGCGTCAAGTCCTTTAAGATGCATTTTAAGAAAGTGACTCAGAATCAGAAATACACGTTCGAAGAATTTGCAACCCTGCTAGTGAGGATTGAATCCGTCCTAAACTCTCGTCCCCTCTCTCCCATAACGGATAACTCATCCGAATTATTAGCTCTAACCCCTGGCCACTTTCTACGGGGTGCACCACTGGTGGCAGTGCCGGAAGTCGCAGCGGAGAATTTGTCGTTGCCAGACCGTTGGGAGCGATTAAAAGTCCAACAACACCAGTTCGCGCGTCGCTGGAAGGACGAGTATTTGAAAGAGTTACAACACCGCTATAAATGGCAAGTTCCGAAGGAGAATGTGGAGGTTGGACAACTGGTAGTCGTCAAGGAAGACCAGCTCCCACCTTGCGAGTGGATGCTTGGGCGAATTACGAAGACACATCTGGCCGGCGACGGGTTCGTTCGAATAGCCGATGTACACACCTCAAAGGGAACCATAACTAGGGACATAACGAAATTGTGTCCACTTTTTTCTGACTCTCCAACCCATTCCTAACCGCTGTCCTTACTCCCACCCCGTTTAAAAAAAAAAAGGAAAGATTTTAACTAAAGAAATATCAATAATCATTCTCTTCACATAACTTCCATTTGTTTTCACAGGGCGCCCACTAACATTCGCCAATGCCTTTTGTGTGAGCGATACCACTCATTAAGATTTTGCAGGGAATTCTTGAATATGGATGTTGGTCGTCGGCGCAGAGAAGTGAGGCGGCTAGGGTACTGTCTGAACTGCTTGGCTCGCTCCCACAAATCTTGGGAATGTACGTCTGAGGTCGCCTGCCGAGAGTGCGGAGGGGAGCACCATACACTATTACATATTGAGCCGTTGCCTCGCCTCACCTTGGCTCAAATGGACAAGGGACGGGTTGCAGCCGACTTAAGCCGTCTAATAAAAAACCGGCAGTCCACCGAGCAACGCGGGAGACATGGAGAATCTAAGACAAAGGAACGCTCAGGTGATAGAAGTAGACATGATCGCAGGCACAAACAGACGAACCGAAATCCAAAAGTCCCAGCCAGTCGCCAAAATGTCTCACAGCCCCGCAAAATATTGGAAACGGCTATGAAAGCCCTGCAACGACTTCAAGATGCCCTCGTGTGAAATGAATTTGGCCATATTGGCCAAGGCCGGGAGGATGTTGAGAAGACTAACGCGTTCACCAGTATTATTTAGTTTTTAACAACCTTTTTCATATTTTTTCATTGAATTTATATTTTTTCCATTGAAATATGATACACGAATTAACCTATGTTTAAGATACAACCATGAATTTAAGAACTCAAAAGTATTATAAAACCAGTATTATAATTGGCCAGCTGGCAACTTCTTTTTCCATTTTTTCCCTTGTGCCTTAGAGCCGAGGTGTCTTGCATGCTATGGCAGCGACCCTCGACCTCTTTTGCTCCAGCCCTTCACACACAACGCATCTCATCTTTCTCCAATAAAAATACGAATGTAAGTCTGAATTCGAACTATTTGCTGCCCTTTTCTATCTCGAAAGCCGTGCCAGAAGTAAGTATTGGCTCTCGGGGGTTTTACATGGTGGTGTGTGTCCCCTGTAGCGAAGAAAGGAACCTGAGTTCCCACTTCCGTTGGAGAACCTAAGCTCTCCCGGTCATCTTGGAGCCTGAGCCCCGGAAACCGACATAAAACTTAGCCCAAAGCTAACAGTTAAGCAATATCATTTATTTGAACCCCATATTGTCATTGCCCTCAAAATTGGATGTCAAATTCGTTTTCTAATCTCATTTAAACTCCTTACTGCAAAAGTCTGCAAATATGTCCGGTTTGAGGTATTGGCCCTAAAAACTATGAATATTTAGTTCCACTCTCTTTAAGACTCAAATTGTCTTGGTGAACAAATACATCCTATTTGGGGGTTGTTATGGTGGTGGGACGTCCCCTAGACAGTTGGTCCCTAATGTTGATATCAGATACTTGGTCTATTCCCAAATACCTTTAATTTGAGCCCCATATTGGCATAGTCGGCAAACATGACCGGCTTGGGGGGTGTTTTGGGGGATGGGTGGCCAGTCAGTGAGTTGGCCTTGAAAATATATATCGGATTCGTGTTCCACTTTAAAAACCCTCTTATTTGAACCTCATATTCCAATAGTCAGAAAAAACTTACTATTCGGGTGGTGTTGTGGGGATGGGGTGGCCCCATAAACACTTTTCCCGAATATTGATATCAGATTTGTGCTTTACTCCCAAAGACCTTTCATTTGAGCCCCATGTAGCTATGGTCGAAAATGTGTCCCCTTTGGGGGAGGTTTTTGGTGAGAGACGGCCCCCCAAACACTTGGTCCCATATTTGGATATCAGATTCGTATTCTACATTGAAATACCTTTTATTTAAGCTCCATATTCCCATGGTCAGTAAATTAGTCCTGTTTGGGGGGTGTTTTGGAGAAGTGGTGGACCCCCAGAAACGTGGTCCCACATTTGGATATCAGATTCGTATTCTACCCTCAAATACCTTTTATTTGAGTCCCATATTGCCATGGTCGGTAAATATGTCCGATTTAGGGGTGTTTTGGGGGTAGGGGTGGTCCCCCTAGCACTTGGTCCGACAATTGGATATCAGATACGTTTTCTTATCCTAAATACCTTTCATTTGAGTCCCATATTGTCGTGATTGGTCTAAATATATGTTTGGTAGGTTTTAGGGTGGGGCAGCCCCCCCTAGGTACCCCATCCGAAATTTGGATACCAGATTTTTATTTCTAGGGTACTATATGAGGGCACACAAAATTTTGCTTAAAACGCACCACCCATCTTCGAGATATGGCGTTTCTGAAAATTAGGGTAAGGGGGAGGGTACGCCCCCCCCCCCCCCCCCCCCCTCCTTCAGATATCAAAAAATGTTGTACCCTATTTTCACCACGGGATCATTATGCACCATCTGTGAAAATTGCAATAAAATCGGTTCAGCCGTTTCTGAGTCTATAAGGAACACACAAACATACAAACAAACGAACAAACAACCTACAAACAAACAAACCTACAAACAAACATAAAATTTTATATATAAGATAGTAGTTCAATAGATCCTTAACTTTGCGTCCTTCAAAAAAACTCAAAAAAGCATGCTAATTTCAGCCGGGCCAATTCTTTGGAACCCACCACCATGGATTCTGCTAACAATTTATGCAAACTTTATTTAGGACATCATTTTATTTTATATACCAAACTTCTGTCAAACTAGCAAAACTAAAGCTTCTAGGAACCGAACAAGGGTAATCGAGAGAGCGGTTTATATGGGAGCCATATCAGGTTATTGACTGATTTGGACCGTCACAGAACACTGCATGCAATATTTCAGCCAAATCGGATAAAAATTGCGGCTTGTAAGGGCTCAAGAAGTCATATCGGGAGATCGGTTTATATGGGAGCTATATCATGGTATAGACCGATTTGAACCGTAATTGACACAGTTGTTGAAAGTCATAACAAAACACTATGTACAAAATTGTAGCTTAATTGGACAAAAATTGAGGATTGAAGGGCTCAAGAAGTCAAATTGGGAGATCGGATTATATGGGAGCTATATCAGGTTATAGACCGATTTGCACCGTACATGACACAATTGTTTGAAGTCATCAGAGAACACTATGTGCACAATTTCAGCCAAATAGGAAGAAATTTTCTCCTTCCAGGGGCTGAAGAAGTCAAATAAGGAGATTGGTTTATATGGGAGCTATATCAGGAACCGATTTGGACTGTACTTGACACAGTTGTTGAATGGTACACCACATACAAAATTTATGCGATATCGGATGAAAATTGCGGCTTCCAGGGGCGCTAGAATTCTAATCGGGAGATCGGTTTATATGGGAGCTATATCGAAATCTGAACCGATATGGCCCAATTGCAATCCCCAACGACCTACATTAATATTAAGTATCTGTGCAAAATTTCAAGCGCTATCGTGATTTCGACTCACGGATGGATGGACGGACGGACATGTCTAGATCGAATCAGAATGTCGAGACGATTCAGAATATATATATACTTTATGGGGTCGCAGGTCAATATTTCGCTGTGTTACAAACGGAATGACTAGGTGAGAATACCCCCATCCTACGGCGGTGGGTATAAAAAGTAACTTGGAAAAAGAAAATCAAAGTTAGGAATTCCGTGGTACTTACAAAATCCTTGATTGTTTTCCATTCCACGCCCCTAAGTTGGTTCATATTTAGTATTGTGTCCCCATCTAAGTGCCGGTATCTGCAAATGCAAATTGCAAATTTTGCCCATGAACATTCCACTGAGGAACAGGGGCAAACTTCTCACATATCAATGAGTGCAGTCCGATTCAAGTTTAAGCTCAATGATTAGGGGCCTCCTTTTTATAGCCGAGTCCGAACGGCGTGCCGCAATGCGACACCTCTTTGGAGAGAAGTTGTACATGACATAGTACCTCACAATGGTCTCGCCAGGATTTGAACTCAGGCGTTCAGCGTCATACGCGGACATGCTAACCTCTGCGCTACGGTGGCATCCAAGTGCCGGTATCTGTTAGCCGCCAAAGTCGGGTTATGACATATGAAATGCTCCAACGTTTCATAATTTTCCCCGCATACCCTACACATGCTATCACTTGCCGCACCGATTTTACATAAGTGAGCTTGAGTCCCATGTGTCCCGTTATGATACCGAAAGTTATACTGACCTCCTTCTTACTTCCTTTCAGTAAAAGCCTCGTCGGCTGTCAATCAGACATCCCCACAGGATTTTCGCCGACCTACCGTCCCTTTCGTTGTTCCACAAGGTTTCATGCGCATTCGTCGCCCATGCCCTTAACTCTGACTGCGTCGACCCGAACGGCTTCGTGTTAACCAAGTTTATTGAAGGCAGTTCTCTGGCCTACACTCCCAAATCGTCTGCTTTTTCATTCCCCCTTACTCCGCTATGGTCCGGCAACCATTCTCAGAGAAGGCGTTAATCACCTTCTCACATTGCAAGACTGTTCGTGACCTTATCGTCCTAGTTTTTGTTGGCTTTATGGCCAGCTTACTGTCGGCAAAGATGTTCACACTCGACGTCCTCGCGTTAAAACCACACCACCTCACGCATTCCGTCATAGACCGGATCTCCGCCTGCAGAACCGTACGATATTATGATCTCATTGGTCATGTGGTGGCTATGGACACTGTGTTATCCTTGATACAATATCCGATGTTTCAGGCAGTGTGGATAACACCCTACCTGAGCCGCTTTTTGATAAAAGTTACTGTACCACTATTCCTCATAGAACCGATTGGACTACAATATCCCTGGTAACAGAAGTTACATAAACTTCTATACGGATGGTTCCACACAAAAGGACCAGGTGGGCTTTGGGGTGTATTCTATAGATCTAGAACTGGTCATATAGAAAAGGTTATCCGACCGCTGTAGTGTGTATCAAACGGAGATCCTTGCAATTAAGGAAGTGGTGGAATAGCTAAGATATAATGTCATTACGACGATTGGCATAATTATCTTCTCATACAGCCATGCAGCCATTCAATCCCTGGAGAACGTATTTCTGAATACAAAAACCGCCCTCGACCGTCGAAGATCTCTCAACGAGATGGCTGAACAGTTCAAAATTCACCTGTTCTGGGTGCCGGGCCATAGAGATATCCCAGGGAATTGTAAAGCGGACGAGCTTGCTTGACTAGGAACTACCCTACACTATGTGGCCTAGTATAGAGGCTAAAACAGACGTCTCATTCATTGTGTTCGCCATGACAGGTCACTGTCTAATCGGACAACATGCTGCCGGCACAGGTTGCCAGCAACGACTTTGCAGAAGCTGTGAAGACATCGAAGAAAAAGAGACTAAAGAACACCTTCCCGCACTAGCAGTCAGAAGTAGTTTCACTTTAGGTTCTCATTTCTTTGAGAACCTGTTTGATTTAGCGGATATGAACATTCGCAAGTTGGGCTGTTTAAACCGATCTGTATGGTTCATCGTTAGTAACTAGAAGCCATCTTCCGTTCCTGTGGTATCACAATGAACGAAAACGTCTAAGAGAGTCTGATGGCAGACTGCCACTTTAACATAACCTAACCTTCGGTCATTTGATCCATCCGTGCAAAATGATCTTCCAGATGACATTTTGGGGGTTCCGTCAATCCAAGACTGTACCGCTGGCAGCAGTGCCTCGCATTAGAAAACTCTTCCCTTCCTTCCAGGTTTCTTATCGTCGCCTCGATGGTATCGCGAAGGCATGACCTGCTCCAGTCCTCTATTATCTCCCATCTCTTTAAGTCTCATAGCCGCACGGGTTGCCTCACATTTAATTTGTATGTCTAATGGTCGGATATTTAGAATGGTCTCCAGTACCCTAGAGGATGTGGTCTTCATAGCTCAGACTATGCCAAGACAACATGTTCTCTGAAACTGTTGTATTATACTAACGTTGCACTTTTTCTCCATCGCAGTCCACCAAACAACTGAGGCGTAAGTATGTATTGGTCTAATCACGCTGCTGTAGATCCAGTGAACTATCCTCGGATTCAGGCCCCATTTCGATCCTACGGCTCCTCTACATAGTGTCCAACATCTGTGAGCCTTCTCGGTACACCTCTGAATATAAGACTTCCAATTGAGTTTCCTGTCCAAGATCACTCCTAAGTATTTGACCTTGCCAGATATCGCAATCTTTCTATTGAGGAAACGTGGTGCGTTATATTGGCCCACCATTGTCTTCCTCGTGAACAAACAGATTTCGGTCTTTTCTGGATTAACATTGAGACCCCTTGATCTTGCCCAGTCATATTCTTTATGCAAAACCCTTTCGGCCCTTTTGCATAGCAGGTTCTGATCCTTACCTCTTAGACATATACCTCTGCGTAGCAGACGGGTTCAAATCCCTTCTCAGTCAACATCCGTAATCGGTTATCAATGGTGATTTCCCATAGGAGTGGTTATAAAATGGCCCCCTGTGGGGTGCCTTGTGTCAATTTCTCCATTATATTTATCTCAACCGACCTACACTAGTATCGAGCGGAGAGTCTCAGTGAGAGGTTGGGTGGCACCGGCTCTTGCATAAATACTGAGTGCCTATGATGGTCGTTATGACAAGACTATCGAGCGGACAGTCTCAGTGAGAAGTGGGTGGGTGGGTGTTACAAAATAATGCCTTACTTTATAATACTTAGCACAAGCCAACCCTTTCTGTATGAAATGAGAGAATTTGGTGATGGGTGTTCGAAACGCAGATATAAAGGGAATGCCACATGCTATACGTTTATATCAAAGATATCAACCTTGTGCGTTGCGAAATTTGATCCACCTTTGAGCTCACTGTGCAATGGCACCAAGTAACATCATCTCAATAGGAGTAGTTAACCGAATGATAGAATACGAAGCCAAAAAACGTGAACATCCATACAGCAAATAGCCATTATAATGATGTTGATGATGACGATGAAAACTTGAAAGTTGGGAGTTGCTGATGTTGGTTTTCTACCACCAACCGACAACCATGGCCATCACCACCTATGGGACTGCAAAATCCTCCTAGCAAAGCGGCAAGGACAATAACAAACAACAGCTTGTCCTTTTTACGCCATTTTGTGTTCGTTTGCTTTTCGAAGCAGTGGCAGCAGGCAAATACCGAATCCCTTTACAAAGAGGGCGTTTGAATGGATTTTTTTTAGTTTCGTTTGGTTGTTTATTCGCTCTTACCAATGCTAACACCATCACCAATATCAACATCCTTTTTGTTTGCCACAACCGTTTCTGTTGCCACTTTCCCATTTTGTGTATTTTTATACCCTCCACCATAAGATGGGGGGTATACTAATTTCGTCATTCTGATTGTAACTACTCGAAATATTCATCTGAGACCCTATAAAGTATATATATTCTTGATCGTCGTGAAATTTTATTTCGATCTAGCCATGTCCGTCCGTCTGTCCGTCCGTCCGTCCGTCCGTCCGTCCGTCCGTCCGTCCGTCCGTCTGTCTGTCGAAAGCACGCTAACTTCCGAAGGAGTAAAGCTAGCCGCTTGAAATTTTGCACAAATACTTCTTACTAGTGTAGGTCGGTTGGTATTGTAAATGGGCCATATCGGTCCATGTTTTGATATAGCTGCCATATAAACCGATCTTGGGTCTTGACTTCTTGAGCCTCTAGAGTGCGCAATTCTTATCCGATTGGAATGAAATTTTGCACGACGTGTTTTCTTATTATATCCAACGACAGTGTCAAGTATGGTTCAAATCGGTCCATAACCTGATATAGCTACCATATAAACCGATCTTAGGTCCTGACTTCTTGAGCCTCTAGGGTGCGCAATTCTTATCCGATTGGAATGGAATTTCGCACGACGTGTTTTGTTATGATACCCAACAACTGTGCCAAGTATGGTTTAAATCGGTCCATAACCTGATATAGCTGCCATATAAACCGATCTTGGGTCTTGACTTCTTGAGCCTCTAGAGGGCACAATTCTTATCCGATTTGTATGAATTTTTGCATGACGTGTTTTGTTATGATATCCAACAACTGTGCCAAGTATGGTTGAAATCGGTTCATAACCTGATATAGCTGTCATATAAACAGATCTGGGGATTTGACTTCTTGAGCTTCTAGAGGGCGCAATTCCTATCCGATTTAGCTGAAATTTTGCATGACGTATTTTATTTTTACTTTCAACAACTGTGTCAAATAAGGTTCAAATCGGTTCATAACCTGATATAGCTGCCATATAAACCGATCTGGGATCTTGACTTCTTGACCCCTAGAGGTCGAATTATTATCCGATATGCCTGAAATTTTGTACGATGGATCCTCTCATGACCATCAACAAACGTGTTTATTATGGTCTGAATCGGTCTATAGCCCGATACAGATCCCATATAAATCGTTCTCTCTATTTTACTTCGTGAGCCACAATGGGCACAATTGTTATACGAATTGGCTGAAATTTTACACAGGTCTCCAACATATAATTTAATTGTGGTCCGAACCGGACCATATCTTGTTTTCTGTTTGTTTTGGAAGCTGCAAAGCGTTCCAAGTTGAAGCCATGCCTTTGCCATGATGTTGCTTTGGTCGATGTTTGCCAAAGTCAAATGTATGGAAGACTGGTTGAAATGCTTGGTTAGTGGGTCTGTCTGTCTCGTAAGTCCCCTCCTGCTTTTGCCCTTAGCCTGGATTTTGTGGGTGTGTATGAGTGTGTGTGTGTTTAAGTTGGGAGTTTGTGTGAGTTTCATTTTCATTTTGCAATTTCATTAAATTCCAACATCCGCCATAAATCTTCTTCTTTTCCTAGTGACTGCCACACATTGTAGCATCTCGCAGCAAATACCAACCAAACGTCAGCTGGGACAGCAACACTGCCATAGTCTTCGTCGTCGTCGTCCTTCTCATCAGCATCATAATACACTAACAAAGGACGAAGAAAAACGAAAAACACCAACTGAAAACACTCCAGCTATGAAAGAGACCCCAACTAAATGGTATAAAAGAACGCTGACAAAATATAGAGCTTGCGAAAAAAAGTTGATATTTTTCGCCTGCATTATGGCGATAACTAAAGAAACACAGTGATGCTCTAAGCACACTGACAAATTCCTTAAGGAACCTTGGAATTTACAAAAAGGTTCCATATAGTTGCAAGAAATTGCAGTTGGTTTTGGGAATCCTGTGTGCAGAGAAGTTTTTGTAAAGTACCTCTAAGGCTGGCCTTAAAGATTTCAGTTTGTAAACTTTTTTTTATATTTGCCATACCACAGTTCTGCATTTTGTGAAGTTCCTTCACATTCGTTCTCTTTAATGGCCACTCTTCTATAGATTGCTTATGTCTGTCTATATACTAAAGAACCAAAATGACATAGAAATTCTAACTAAGTCATGTAAAATTTTGAGCCTCAAAACATATTTGGCATGAAAAACCAGTAGATTAATAAAACCATCAAAACCCTATAAAAGCAAATAACTGAGAACTATGCGAAACAAGGCATCTGGGTTACACAAAGTACTCTCCAAGCATGCCAGCACTCCAAGCTCTCTGAGAAGGAAAGATAGAAATTACACTGAGAGAAACGAGGAGATGGTGGAATTACTGATGAACACGCATTTCCCAGGCAACCTGGAAGAGGTCCGCTATGAAGATATCACTATGACATCAGAAGCTGCATCTATGAAAGACCTCATAGGTGACATTAAGAACAATAATGTGGGCATTCCGAAATTTCCAGACATTTTAATCAGCAGGACCGGAAGGAATCATTCTGGCGTTAGGTTAAATAAGGCTGCATAGCGCGCGACTACCAACCTGGGGTACTAGCTGCTTCTCTCGGAGACCTTAGGTTCATTGTGCTCACCCTAGAAGAAAGTGAAAGAGAATGATGGAAGGATACGAGAAGGAAGGATACAAGATGGCAAAAAAGGATAGAACAAGTAAAAAGGCGTTAAGTTCAGCCGGGCTGAACTTTGGTTACCCACCACCTCGGGTATATATGTAAACCACCTTTCGACATAATCCCGTACAAAATGCATAATTTATGCCCCCATTGCTGCAGTATTGAAATATGGTCCGATTTGACAAAATTCGGCACGGATATTGAGTGGTCTAATAACTACAAGTCATTGTTCAATTTTGTAGAACAAAATATTGGTCTTTTTGGTAGCTATATCCAAATATAGACCTATCTGAATCATATACGACACGGGTGTCGAAAATCCTAACATAAGTCACTGTGGGAAAATTCAGCGAAATCGGATTATAAATGCCCCTTTTATAGGGCCCAGACTTTAAATCGAGAGATCGGTCTATATGGCAGCTATATCCAAATCTAGGCCAAATTGAAAAGGGATATCGGACGGCCTAAAACAACTCACTGTTCCAAATTTCGGCGAAATTGAAAAATAAATTCGCTTTTTATGGTCCCAAAACTTTAAATCGAGAGATCTGCCTCTATGGCAGCTATCTCCAAATCTGGATCGATCTGAGCCAAATCGAAGAAGAATGTCGAAGGGCCTAACTTAACTTAATGTCCCAAATTCCGTCGAAATCGGACAATAAATGCGCCTTCTATGGGCTTAAAACCTTAAATCGAGAGATCGGTCTATATGGCAGCTATCTCCAAATCTGGACCAACCTGAGCCAAATCGAAGAAGAATGTCGAAGGGCCTAACTTAACTCAAAAATGCAAATTTTGCCCATGAACATTCCATTAAGGAACAGGGCCAAACTTCCCACATATCAATGAGTGCAGTCCGATCGAAGTTTAAGCTCAATGATAAGGGGCCTCCTTTTTATAGCCGAGTCCGAACGGCGTGCCGCAGTGCG
Source organism: Stomoxys calcitrans (assembly GCF_963082655.1). Taxonomy (NCBI): domain Eukaryota; kingdom Metazoa; phylum Arthropoda; class Insecta; order Diptera; family Muscidae; genus Stomoxys; species Stomoxys calcitrans. The sequence goes on along the minus strand of NC_081553.1, from coordinate 40,007,264 downwards.
ACACCTCTTTGGGGAGAAGTTTTACATGGCATAGTTCCTCACAAATGTTGCCAGCATTAGGAGGGGAAAACCACCGCAGAAATTTTTTTGTTGTTTTTTCTGATAGTCTCGCCAGGATGCGAACCCAGGCGTTCAGCGTCATAGGCGGACAGGCTAACCTCTGAGCTACGGTGGCCTCCAAGTAACTCACTGTCCCAAATTTCGGAGACATCGGACAATAAATGCGCCTTTTATGATCCCAAAACTTTAAATCGAGAGATCGGTCTATATGGCAGCTATTTCCAAATCTGGATTGATCTAGGCCAAATTGAAAAGGGATATCGGAGGGCCTAAACAACTCACTGTCCCAAATTTCGGCGACATTTGACAATAAATGCATCTTTTATGGGCCCAAACCCGAAAATCGTCTATATGGCAGCTAAATTCAAATCTGGACCCAACAAAGCCAAATTGTAGAAATTTGTCGAAAAGCCTAACGCAAGTCACTGTCCCAAATTTCGGCGAAATCTAAAAATAAATGTGCCTTTTATGGGCCCAAGACCTTAAATCGAGAGATCGGTCTATATGGCAGCCATATCCAAATCTGCACCGATTTGGGCCAAATTGAAGACGAATGTTGATGGGCCTAACACAACTCACTGTATTAAATCGGACAATAAATGCGCTTTTTATGGTCCCAAAACCTTAAATCGAGAGATCGGTCTCTATGGCAGCTATGTCCAAATCGGTCCTGATTTTGACATCTAAGCCAAATCGAAAAAGAATGTCGAAGGGCCTATTTTAATCCACTGTCCCAAATTTCGGCGAAATCGGACAATAAATGCGCCTTTTATTGTATTAGCCTAAGACCTTAAATCGAGAGATCGGCCTATATGGCATATAAATCTGGACTGATCTGGGCCAAACTTAAAAATGATGTCGACTCACTGTCCCAAATTTTAACAAAATCGGTTAATAAATGTGGCTTTTATGGGCTTAAGACCCTTAATCGGCGGATCGGTCTATATGGGGCCTATATAAAGTTATAGTCCGATATAGACCATCTTCGAAATTGACCTGCTCATGGACAAAAAAAGAATCTGTGCAAAGTTTCAGCTCAATATCTCTATTTTTAAAGACTGTAGAGTGATTTCAACAGACAGACGGACAGACGGACGGACATGGCTAGATCGTCTTAGATTTTTACGCTGATCAAGAATGTATATACGTTATAGGTTCGGAAATGGATATTTCGATGTGTTGCAAACGGAATGACAAAATGAATATACCCACATCCTTCGGTGGTTGGTATAAAAACACCAGTCATAGAAAAACCCCACCTCCAAAATTTCAGGCAAATCGATTAATAATTGCGACCTCCCGAGGCTCTAAACGTCAAACTGGGAGATCTGTTTATATGGAAGCTATATCAGGTTATATACCGATTTAAACCATACTTGAAACAGTTATTGAAAGTCATACGACAACGGTATGTGCAAAATTTCAGCCAAATCGGATAGGAATTGCGCCCTCTAGAGGCTCAAGAAGTCTAATCGGGAGATCAGTTTATATGGCGGCTATATCAGGATATGGACTGATTTAGACTATAGTTGGAACAGTAGTTGGAGGTCATATCACAACACTTCATGCAAAATTTCTGCCAAAACGGTTAAGAATTGTGCCCTCTAGAAGCTCTAGAAGTCAAGACCCAAGCTCGGTTTTTATGGCAGCTTTATCAGATTATGGACCGATTTGAATCATACTTTGCAGAATTGTTGGAAGTCATACTAAACCAACATATGCAAAATTTCAGCCAAATCGGATATGAATTGCGCCTCTAGAGGCTCAAGAAGTCTAATTGGGAGATCGGTTTATATGGCGGCTATATCATGTTATTGACTGATTTAGACTATTCTTCACATAGTTATTGGAAGTCATACCACAACACTTCATGCAAAACTTCAGCCAAATCGGATAAAAATTGCGCCCTCTTGAAGCCCTATAAGTCAAGACCCAAGGTCGGTTTTATGGTAGCCATATCAGGTTATCAACCGACTGAGACCATACTTGCCATATATTGGGTTGCCCAAAAAGTAATTGCGGATTTTTCATATAGTCGGCGTTGACAAATTTTTTCACAGCTTGTGACTCTGTAATTGCATTCTTTCTTCTGTGAGTTATCAGCTGTTACTTTTAGCTTGCTTTAGAAAAAAAGTGTAAAAAAAGTATATTTGATTAAAGTTCATTCTAAGTTTTATTAAAAACGCATTTACTTTCTTTTAAAAAATTCGCAATTACTTTTTGGGCAACCCAATATTTTGGAAGTGATACAAAAAAACCACGTGCAAAATTGGTGTTTTGACCAAATCAGCCAAATCGGATAAGAATTGCGCCCTTTAGATGCTCAAGAAGTCAAGACCCAAGTTCGGTTTATATGGCAGTTATATGAAAACATGGACCGATATGGCCCATTTACAAACCCAACCGATTGTGTGCAAAATTTCAAGCGCCTAGCTTTAATATTTCAAAAGTCAGCGTGCTTTCGAGAGACGGACGGACGAACGGACGGACGGACATACGGACCGACATGGCTAGATCGATTAAGAATATATATATACTCCATAGGATCTTAGCCGCATATTTCGAGTTGTTACAAACGAAATGACGAAATAAGTATACCCCCCTTCTTATCGTGGAGGGTATAAAAATAGATAAATATACACCACAGAAAGATACAAGACGGCAAAAAAGGACAACAGAAAATCGAAAAAAACAAACGGAGCCGACTATATAATTCCCAACACCACACAGTCTGCCTTCTACTTTTAATGCCTAGAACTTATGTTGATATATAGTCACATTTTTATTTTGCATACCTATTGATACGAGTATATCGAATAGAACCTTGTAATATTTTCTTACGATAGGACCTAAATTTTTGCTATTATAGCCTTAAAGGCCATATGAGACTTATATCTTTTTGCAAAATTTTGTAAAGATCGGACCAAAATGCAACCCTTTATAGCCTTAAAAGACCATTTTGAATGAAAGATATATATGGGAGCTATATCTAAATCTGAACCTATTTTTTTCAAAATCAATAGCGTTTGTCCTTGGACCAAAAAAGTGACTTGTGCAAAATTTTGTGACAGTCGGATAACAATTGCGACCTGTACCTTGATTAAAAGAATACATGGACATATAGACAGACGGTCATAGCTAAATAGAATCAGGAGGGCCTATGGGCCTACCTCGTCTCCTTCTTAGCGTGAGAAACAAATGCACTAAGTTATAATACCCTGTACCACAGTGGTGGTGTAGGGTATAAAAACTCACCTTCGAGAGTATGATACAGTACTCCAATTGAGACCTCTACAGCACTTCAGAATGACAAGGGGGCTAAGAGCCTGTTGGAGCTACAGGTTAGGTAAGAGGTGTTCATCCATTATTCTGTGTCTTCTCCTTGTAATTGCGACGCAGTGACACAACGGATGATCGACCGTCTCCAACTCCTTCTCGTCATCCTGCAGAAGTATGTCTCTCGCTACGCCCATCGCGACATCAAAGACCTGACGTTGCAATGACCATTCAGGACTCCTATTAGCAGTCCTAAGTCAAGCTTTCTCAACCCCAGGATAAGCAACGTACTGTTTCACGAAACCCTCGAACAAAGGGTCTTGGACACCATGTGGCCTATAACACCAGTCCACGCATTATTTGCGCAGTCATCGTAGAAGGCTTCCACTCCACCAAGAAACTCGCACAGTGGTGGTCTCCCTTATTCTATAGCAAGATCTGTGGCAATCAGCTATCCATTCCTGGAAATCTCGTCCATCGCTTCGTTCCCCGGCACACCATGATGGTCTGGGACCCAGCAGAACCTGACAGCCTTTTCCATGGTTCGAAGAAGCATATTGCTCTCATATACATACATATATCGCTTGGTTTACTCTTATAGGGCCGTAATTATAAAATTTTGCACAGATTTGCTCGAAACTCTGTACAGATTGCTTAAATCGGATCATTGTTCAATTTTCACTTATAGGGAAGGTGTACGGTATAATATAGTCGGCACCGCATAACTTTTGTCTTTCCGTACTTGTTGTGAATTATCATCTGGAATAAGACGTTAATGTTTGACTATTCATGACTGAATGTATGTCAAACAGACATTTTTTTTTTTTAATTTTAGCTTACCAAATATTTAGCTTGATACTACAGCTGTAACTTAAACTAATTGAGTTACTTTCTTTAGGGTTTGAATAAAGACACCTAGGAGAAGAGTCTGTGCTTGTATTGACTTTTGTGATGCAACACGCAAGTATCATAAAACTTAATTCTAACTGCCACTGGAACACACATTGTACTTGAATGTAAGGACCAAGAGAAGCATATAGGAAGGAGCAAATCATTTATAAACTTTTTGTATAACATTCAAATCATCAAATATGAACATGTGTGTATATATACAGCATCAGGTCAATAAGTGGGAACTATGGGTTATCGACACTAAAATAGATGGGGTCCGAGGGTATAAAATTTGAAGATCCATAAAAAACTCTTGCGAATTGGTAAGAAATGCAAATGTTTTATCAAATATCCCTGCTAATCATAGCTCCGTCGCACAGTGGGAGAAAATCAAAAAGAGTATTAAACAAGTAAAAGCGTGCTAAGTTCGGCCGGGCCGAATCTTATATACCCTCCACCATGGATCGCATTTGTCGAGTTCTTTTCCCGGCATCTCTTCTTAGGCAAAAAAGGATATAAGAAAAGATTTGCTCTGCTATTAGAGCGATATCAAGATATGGTCCGGTTCGGACCACAATTAAATTATATGTTAGAGACCTGTGTAAAATTTCAGCCAATTCGAATAAGAATTGCGCCCATTGGTGGTTCAAGAAGTAAAATAGAGAGAACGATTTATATGGGAGCTGTATCGGGCAATAGACCGATTCAGACCATAATAAACACGTTTGTTGATGGTCATGAGAGGATCCGTCGAACAAAATTTCAGGCATATCGGATAATAATTGCGACCTCTAGGGATTAAGAAGTCAAGCTCCCAGATCGGTTTATATGGCAGCAGTTGTTGAAAGTAAGAATAAAATACGTCATGCAAAATTTCAGCCAAATCGGATAGGAATTGGGCCCTCTAGAAGCTCAAGAAGTAAAATCCCCAGATCTGTTTATATGACAGCTATATCAGGTTATGGACCAATTTGAACCATACTTGACACAGCTGTTGGATGTCATAGCAAAATACTACGTGCAAAAATTCATTCCAATCGGATAAGAATTGCCCCCTCTAGAGGCTCAAGAAGTCAAGATCCAAGATCCGTTTATATGGCAGCTATATCAGGTTATAAACCGATTTGAACCATACGTAGCACAGTTGTTGGGTTTCATAACAAAACACGTCGTGCAAAATTCCATTCTAATCGGATAAGAATTGCGCCCTCTAGAGGCTCAAGAAGTCAAGACCCAAGATCGGTTTATATGGCAGCTATATCAAAACATGGTCCGATATGGCCCATTTATAATACCAACCGACCTACACTAATAAGAAGTATTTGTGCAAAATTTCAAGCGGCTAGCTTTACTCCTTCGGAAGTTAGCGTGCTTTCGACAGACAGACGGAGGGACAGACGGACGGACATGGCTAGATCGACATAAAATTTCGCGACGATCAAGAATATATATACTTAATGGGGTCTCAGACGAATATTTCGAGTAGTTACAAACAGAATGACGAAATTAGTATACCCCCCATCTTATGGTGGAGGGTATAAAAACATGTGCCAATTGGGTGACTTGGCCTTTCGAATTTTTGAACTCGAGGGATTTCTTAAATTTTTAATAAAGACTTGAAGTACACATAGCACCTCTTAAGGTTGCCATATTTTATTAAAATTTCACTTAAAAAACATCAGCAATATGTCCGCTTTAGAAACAAAGACGAAAAATTTGTAGTATTTAAGCAAGTTTTTTCAAAAAACACTATTCAATGGAAATACTTTTTTTGACCAAAAAATGCCAAAAACACACTTTTTCACATTTTTTGACTTCCAAACGGTATAACATTAACTGAATAATCAGATTTGATCATTGTCGCGACAATATCGTTGTAAATTTTGTCCCGAATCCAAATCATAAATAAAAATGAAAATCGAACCTCAAATGCCTTCGCAAATTGCAAAATACGCAGCCAATCTCTGCCAAAATTTCAACAAATACAAATTAAAACTCGAATACCCCCGAAACCAATGATTATGATGTATAACTCAAAAGGGCTGTTTTGTAGGGAATTTCGTGCACTATCCATCTAAAAAGATTTTTGAAAATCGGACCACAAATGAAGATTTGACAGCCCAAACAATTTTTCGAAATGCCGATGTGACCAACTTTAGAGGCCTGCCAAGAGGTGCTAACTCCTCAGCCCAAACCATTCCAAATGTACAAGAGATATTTCTACCCATTCTCACACGGCATATTTTTTTTAGTTTTTTCGCTTTTTTCCCACTATGCATCGGTACCTCCTCATAAGGAACCACCTTTTTGTAAAGAGCCAGATTGGTCTGCTATTTAGATATACTTTTTTGTAAAGAAGTTTTCTTGCTGTAAACCACAGATATGGCGCTAGCATTGGCGAGAGGATAGCCATCGCTAATCATTGTTTCTGGTGTTTTTACCAAGATTCGAATCCAGGAGTTAAGCGTCATAGGCAGACATACAATTTTTGTTTGTTTCTCTTTCGAGACGAGCTCAATGATCGAAAAATTTTTAAAAATTTAATAATCTCGCCCTGACAGGCAAAAAACTTGAAACTTGAATAATGAAAAATTTGGCAGAACCCGGCCAGGATTCGAACCTGGGAACACGGAGCAACGGCGAAAGCCATTGCTGTTGTCTTAGCGCTCGAAGCCATCAATACAACTTCCAACAGATGCACAAAATCATGTGTAGTGTGGAAGGAGTGTAATTTGTCACAGAAAGAATGTCTGTCATTACACAAAAATACATGCATTAGGAAAAGTACAGCTAATAGACAGGGCTGTCGAGTGTGGTTAATGTGGTAATTGCATCATAGATGCGTTTTCGCTATTAATACGATTCAAATACAAACAAACCAACGCACGGCCCTTGAAGCCATCACACGTAATATGGTAGAAAAGTCTTTTAACCAAAACGAAACGCGTCCCATCGTGGTTGGTGTGTGTTGCTATCTTTTGCTTTCTTTTTCCATTTGCAGCTCCGATCATTGAGTTCGTCTCAAAGGAGATATAAACAAAAATTATAAAAATTTAATGATCTCGCCCTAACAGACAAAGAACTTGAAAATTTTAACTTAAAATAGCTACATTTCATGCTCATTGTCATTCAGGTGTTTATTCCCTCAAAAAATTCCAAAGACATCCTTAAAGTTTCCTTATGCTTCAATGACCCAATGCTGTATTACTATTTTCTAGTGTTGAAGTTTTTAGAGAAGTCAACTGCAAAAAAAAAAACCCAAAAATGTTACGGTCAAGTTGTTGGCTCACTGGAGCGGCAAGGAACTCAACAAGAAAAAAACCCCAAAAAAAAGTAAGGAAGAACCACACAAGACACTTTAAATGAAAATTTGCCATGACACTAGTAGTGCTACTAAAAGTTGGAGGGTTGGACAAACAGGGATCTCTTCATATGAGTTGAGAATGTATCGAAAGAAGTTCAAGTCTGTCTATACGACAGTTTGGGGAGTATTTAAAACTGTTTCAAATCATTTATCAAACGAAAAACAACATTAAATGTCGCAAATGGTTGTGATCTAACACACACACACAAGTTGACTTACATAAGCAGTAGTAAAAGGGAAAAGTTGCAGCTACTAACTTTTGCAACTGGCCAAAAGGTATATTAACAGCATCCTTAGCAGTTTGAGGGTTGAGTGGATGGAGAACAAAGTCTGAGACTTTATGGTATGACTATTACATGTGTTTCCCTCATATGTGGTTTAAATATTAATGGCGCTTAGACCTTTAGGGTCAAAGGCAGATGAGTGACCGAAGTCTGTATTGAAATGTAGTGGAAATTTCTTCCCTTATTTTAAATTGGGTATGTATTAGTTTTGTCTCTGTTATAGAAAAAGTTATTACCACTTCAGTGATACCTCTGGTCCAAGAGAAAGGGAAATTCCAAAATACTGTGAATTTTTCCATGGATGTCAAATTCAGCACCAAAAGCCGATCTTAGATAGAAGAACAAATTTCTTTAAAAAATTAACTAATTTTTCAATTTTTTTTTAATTGGCGTTGCATGAGCTCGTCGGCGCCATTAAGACACATACCCGATTACAGGAATTTCACCATACTATGTCACGTCCACAAGAAAAGAGATAAGAAAAAAGTTGGGTTTTATTCATACTGCTGTTTACCTGGTAACACCTCTATAGACCATACTCTATTACTATGCCAAACCCTAGAAAGACGAAAGCGAGAAAGACCGACACCTGCGTTCAAATCCCAGGGTGAACATCAGAAAAAAATTTCAGCTATTGCTATCTCCTACATTTGTGTGGTATTCTGGTAAGTTAAAACTGGCGTTTTTATGCGGTACATCGTTCGTACTCGACACAAAAATGGAAGCCCCTTATCATTGATCTTGAATTTCAAACGAACTGCACTCATTGGTATAAGAAAAGTATCTCCTGTTTCTTAATGTCCATGGAACATTTAGTTTAGTCGTGCAAGTCGGTTTCGACTGCCATTCTGTTTATAATTTTGTCATTCTGTTTGTAACTCTTCAAAATATTCATCTATGACCCCATAGAGTATATATATCTTTGATCGTCATGATTTTATTTCAGCCGATCAAGCCATGTTCGATCGTCTGTCCGTCCATCCGTCCATCTGTCCGTCCATCTGTCCGTCCATCTGTACGTCCATCTGTCCGTCCATCTGTCCGTCCATCTGTCCGCAAATCCGTCCGTCTGTCCGTCCATCCGTCTGTCCGTCCATCCGTCTGTTCGTCCATCCGTCTGTCTGTCGAGAGCACGTAAACTTTTGCACAAATACTCCTTATTAGTGTAGGACGATTGGATTTGTAAATGGGCCATATCGGTCCATGTTTTGATATAGCTGCCATATAAACCGATCTTGAATCTTGACTTCATGAGCCACTAGAGGGCGCAATTCTTATCCGATTTGGCTGAAATTTTGCATGACGTGTTTGGTTATAACTTCCAACAACTGTCCTAAGAATGGTTCAAATCAGTCCATAACATAGCTACCAGGTAATCCGTTCTGGGTTCTTGACATCTTGAGCCTCTAGAGGGCGCAATTATTATCCCATTTGGCTAAAATTTTGTACAACGGTTTTTCTCATGACCATCAAATATGGCCTGAATTGGTCTGCAGCCTGATAAAGCTACCCTATAAAACGATCTCCCTATTTTACTTCTTGAACCTTTAAAAGGCGCAATTCTCATTCGATTTGTCTGAAATTTTACACAATGAATTTTACTATGGCCTCCAACAATCAATTTAATTATGGTCTGAATCCGACCACAACTTGATATAGCTCCAAAAGACCTAAAAAGAAATACCAGGAAAAGAAATCGACATATGCGATTCATGGTGGAGGGTATATAAGATTCGGCCCGGCCGAAATTAGCACGCTTTTAATTGCTTTTTTTATACCCTCCACCATAAGATGGGGGGTATACTAATTTCGTCATTCTGTTTGTAACTACTCGAAATATTCGTCTGAGACCCCATAAAGTATATATATTCTTGATCGTCGCGAAATTTTATGTCGATCTAGCCATGTCTGTCCGTCCGTCCGTCTGTCTGTCGAAAGCACGCTAACTTCCGAAGGAGTAGAGCTAGCCGCTTGAAATTTTGCACAAATACTTCTTAATAGTGTAGGTCGGTTGGTATTGTAAATGGACCATATCGGTCCATGTTTTGATATAGCTGCCATATAAACCGATCTTGGGTCTTGACTTCTTGAGCCTCTAGAGTGCGCGATTCTTATCCGATTTGAATGAAATTTTGCACGACGTATTTTGTTATGATATCCAACAATTGTGGCAAGTATGGTTTAAATCGGTTTATAACCTGATATAGCTGCCATATAAACCGATCTTGGGTCTTGACTTCTTGAGCCTCTAGAGTGCACAATTCTTGTCCAATTTGAATGAAATTTTGCACGACGTGTTTTGGTATGACATCCAACAATTGTGCCAAGTATGATTCAAATCGGTCCATGTTTTGATATAGCTGCCATATAAACCGATCTTGGGTCTTGACTTCTTGAACCTCTAGAAGGCGCAAATCTTATACGATTGGAATGAAATTTTGCACGACGTATTTTGTTATGATATCCAACAATTGTGCCAAGTATGGTTCAAATCGGTTCATAATCTGGTACAACTATCATATAAACCGATCTGAGGTCTTGACTTCTTGAGCCTCTAGAGGACGCAATTATCGTCCGATTTAACTGATATTTTGCACGTTGTGTTTTGGTATTACATTCAACAACTGTGCTAAGTATGATTCAAATCGGTTCATAATATGGTATAGTTGTCATATAAACCCATCTTGGATCTTGACTTCTTGAGCCAATTGAGGGTGCAATTCTCATCCGATTTGGCTGAAATTTTGCATGAGGTGTTTTGTTATGACTTCCAATAACTGTGCTAAGTATGGCGTAAATCGATATAGAACCTGATATAGCTGCCATATAAACCGATCTGAGATCTTGACTTCTTGAACCTCTAGAGGGCGCAATTCTCATCCAATTTTGTACAAGGGCTTCTCTCATGACCTTCCACATACGTGTCTAGTATGGTCTTAATCGATCAATAGCTTGATACAGCTCCCATATAAACCTATCTCCCGAATTTGCTTCTTGAGCCCCTACAAGGCGCAATTCTTATCCGAATGAACTGAAATATTACACGATGACTTCTACAATGTCAATCAGCATTCATTTATGGTCCGAATCGGACTATAAGTTGATATAGCTCCAATAGGATAACAGTTCTTATTCAATATTCCATGTTTGTCTAAAAAGAGATACCGCGCATAGAACTCGACAAATGCGATCAATGGTGGAGGGTATAAAAGATTCGGCCCGGCCGAACTTAGCACGCTCTTACTTGTTTCAGTTTTGGATCTTAGACAGGAAGACAACGTATCCAGTGACCTCTTTAATATCCCGCTAGAGAAGATTATACGAGATGGAGATATGAATAGGTACGGCACAACAATCACGAGAGAACACATACTCGCCTATGCCGATGACATCAATATCATAGGTCGTTCACCGGAAGTAGTAACTACAGCGTGATAAACGGATTCGGACACTCTTAACGGCTAAGTCGTTGTAAATTTTGTCAATCGTTTCTCTCTTTCACAATGTTATATGCGGGTTCGTTGTCATCGGCCTTCATTTGGACTGCGTCGCCCCAAAAGCTTCGCTTTTGTTAAGTTTATTGATGTCAGTCCTTTAACCCTTATAGTCAATTCCAGTTAAAAATCTTTCGAAATAATATCCAGTAAGCAAGGGCAAAAGTCGGGCAGTGCCGACTGTCTAATACCCTACATCTATCCTATAAGTAAAATGTGGAAGCTATATCGAATTCTGAACCAATTTTGATGGACCTCAGCGATCAAATATGTTCAAACTGTAATAACTACGGTTGGCAAATGACAACATTGTTGCAAATTACCCAAAATCAGACGAACATATATATGGGAGCTTTATCTAATTATGAACCGATTTCAAGCAAACTTCTCAGATAATGTGGTAAACGTCGAGGCAAGCGTGGTTTAAAATTTTGGCATGATTGGTCAAATAATGCGCTTGCAGCGACTCTTGGGGTGAAAATCTGCCAATATACATATATGACAGCTATATCTAAATCTAAGCCGATTTCTATGAAATTCGCCAGTAATATCGATAGTCATAAGAAAATCTTTCCTGCAGAATTTCGAGAGAATAGGTTAAGAAAGGACAATTTAATTGCAATATTACTGCAAATCGGACGAACATATATATGGGAGCTATATCTTAATCTGAACCGATTTCGAACAAACTTCTCAGATACTGTCACAGCCGTCGAAAAAAGCGTTGTACGAAGTTTTGGGAAGATTGGTCAACAAATGCGCTTGTCGAGAGGCAAGAGAAAATCTTTCCTAACAAATTTCAAGAAAATCGGTTAACAAATTACCATTTTATTCCATTATTACTGCAAATCGAACGATTATATATATGGGAGCTATATCGAAATCTGAACCGATTTCTATGAAATTCACTGGTAATGTCGGGAAGAAAATCCTTCCTGCTAAATTTCGAGAGAATCCGTTAACAAATTACCATTTTATTGCAGTATTACTGTAAATCGGGCGAACATATATATGGGAGCTATATCCAAATCTGAAACGATTTTTTCCAATTTCAATAGACTTCGTCTCTAGGCCTTAAAACGTGCCCATACCAAATTTGAAGACGATCGGATGAAAACTGCGATCTGTACTTTGTACACAAATTAACATAGACAGACGGACGGACAGACGGACGGATAGACAGACAGGCATAGCTAAATCGAATAAGAATGTGATTCTGAGTCGATTGGTATACTTATCAAGTCGATCGGTATGATCGATTGTCATTATATTTTCATAGTTGGGGCGAATGTGCAAACTTTGGGATCGTTTTGCATTATGATGTTTGTCATAAAATTGTATT